>NW_025401063.1:11112521-11238421 GCF_015345945.1 Tribolium madens
AGCAAATAGTGTATGTTTTTAGTGTTAAAACTACACCTACAAAGGGATGAAACAGAATGTTAAACTTTTTATCGAAAAAACTCTCTCTGAAAACTTCTGAAAAAGGGTTCTTTAAAAATAAAATTTTAACTATCTTAACCTCACTTTTTATAGTGACAAATTTAGTTCCTTAATATGTAAAGCCTTTTTCACATTTAAAGCGCGGTTTACACAATCATGGCCTACTGTTATGCCAATTTCAATGAAATGGATTATATAGCTTGTTCCAAATCTGGTGGCGAACTGACGTTTTCAAAAATGACTGAATTTTGACACTAAACGTATGTTTACTACTAAAAAAAATATTGTTCATAGGCATCGTATGAAATAATATTTCAAAACCACTGTTATTCTTTAAAAAATTATAATAAGTAGGTACCCGTACATAAGATGAAGAATGATGAACAAATTATTAAATTGTTAACACATGAAAAGAATTTTCAAAAATGATATTCCTAACAATCCTTGTCTTCAAAATTTTTAGAGAAAAAAGTACGCCCATGTATTTTTTTATCTTAACCAAGTGAGCACACTCCAAGTGTCTTTGCTGTCACTGTCAGTTCGCCACCAGATATGGAATAAACTCTACCTTAGTATTTTGTTTCAATGCTTTTGTTATCTAAATTATATTAAAAATGTTGGTATAACTTTATGATCATGTCTTGTTGACCTAATTTCAAACTCAAGTAACTATCTAGTTCTCCTAGTTTTGCTTTATTGCAAAGTTCCTCGGAAAATTTTATTAAACTTCGACTAGACTTCTTTGATTTAATTTCGATACAATCCCGCTTTCAAAGAGTTATTATCTTTCAAATCTAGAATTTTTAAGCTATATCCAGTTATTTTTTCGGTGGAAGCAATTAAAGTCGACAAATTTAGGATTTCAACAGCAAGACAGTGGACTAATTAAATTATTAATTTCGTTAAAAACTGCAACTTCACTAAGCAGACTTGCTGCTTAGGGAGTTTTTCATAATTTACAATTTCCTCCTTTAGTAACTAATTTAAGAGTTTCATCCGAATTATATTACGTTGAACCAAGAAGTAAAAATAATTACCACAATTCTCCAATTTTGAAGCTGTATTCTAAATTCAAGCAATATTATTTTTTCATGAAATAGTGTTATAATTACTAATGTGTATAATTACTCGACTTGCCTAATTTCCGCTTTCCGTTCTTCTTCTGTTTACTAATGGATCATCCTGAGCGGAAGAGTGGCTAAAGTTTATAACAAATAATTTAACAGAGGTTGGAAACCCCTCAATTATTTTAAAAATGTGTATGTGGTTTAAAAGTGTTATAACTTAACAAAAATCAATCACAACCTGAATGTACATCCTGGGATCAAAACTCAAGAGTTATAATTGACCTAAGCTCCTAAGATGCATCTGTTGTGAGCAAAGTTGCCTTGTTGACGAAATTGGAAACGGGACCGATCGAGTTATCTCAAAGTTAAATAATAACTTCTGCTCCGCTTTTCTGCGGAAAAATCTATGCCTCGAGCTTTTTACTTGTCCGATCTTTCAAGGCGGAAAAATTGTAGAAAAGTGAGAGATGAGGATGAGTTACAGTGACAACGGTTGATGTTACAATAATGTCATTAGCGACTGTGTCATAAAGTCAGTAAAAGATGGGCCCCTGGGCAACTCATGTGACGGCAATAAACAAGGAGATTTTAGCAGAGGCCTGGCTTGAAACGGAGACAGAAAAATACTTCTTTAGACAAGCGTAATAAAACGCACAATAAAGTTGTAACATATGATCGCGGCTGTGATTGCTCAAAGTGAGGTCTTATTACCATTCACCACTCAAACGCACGGTGAGAAACACTTTGTGAAAAAGTTTCGGCAAAAATATGTTTCACAGAAGCGGATTTTTTTTACTCAAGTGCAGTTAAACTTGTGCCCATTACTGTAAAAAAAAATTTAAAAAACTCGAAATTTTATTTCTTGTCGGCAGCTTCTAGAATCTGATCACCACTAGTCAAAAAAAAAATTAAAAAATTAAGATTTATTATATTGGTTCATCATTATCATTTTACTTTTAGAATAATATTGAATTTCTTTTGTATGCTTTCTCAAAAACGCGTTCAATATTCCGTCGAATGTCTTTAGTAGAAATTCTAGTGAACTGACCCGATTAAATCAATCGCCGTTTAAATTTGGCCAGTTGATCAAAGTGCTTGAACAAGGCAATTTCCTTATAACGCTTGTCGAGTTCCACTTTATTCCCACATATTTGTAAAATGGAAATCTAGAAGCGTATTTTCAATATTCAACAAAGTGTTTTCGTTTCTCTGGATGCCTCGTTCGAAGTGTCGATGGATAAATAATAGGGAACAAAACGCTACTTACATCTCACGACAAGTTGGACGGCATTACTGGTGCTTTTGCCTTCCACGTTGGTGGCCATACACGTGTAAGCACCTCCCGTGGCTCTAGTTACACTTTGCAACACCAGGCTTTGATCGCTCATGATCACTCCAGCAGTGACGTTTTGGAAAATTTCGACTCCCTGGAAAAGTAAACTCCGAATAGGTAGCGCTCAAGTGAAAACCTTGAACAACTTTTTAAAGGCCTTTGACAGATTAGGTCCATTTCGTCTTGAACTTGTAGCACACAAAGATAAATTATTCTGTGCCCTCGCTATGCAATATAAATCGTGTCTTAAAAAACACGCTGACTCTTCACAGCAATAATTTTGCATGAAGCGTCCTAAATATACGTGCATAAAAGTCTATTCAACAAGTAATATGAAAGAGTTTCCGAACTTTCGGCCTGTACAACAAACTTCGAGGAAGTTGTTTTCTTAAATACTTACGTCGTGGAACCAGGAAAGTTTGTAAGCTTTGGGGTTGGCCCGGATATTGCATTCGAAATAAACGTCGTCACCTTCTTTGATATCGTCCGGGTTTAATGTCGAGCCCATTTTTAGAGTCACCACAGGAGTATCTACAATAAAGCCCAATGTTTTTAAAAGGTTTATACAACCATTAATTAACAAGCAAACAGTTTTAACGGAATCAAACAAAATTAAATCGAAATGAACACGACAAGTAACCACGTAACAAATCAATTTTGAGCCACAACCCTTCGGGACTTATTTGAAACGCAAAGGCCTCAATGTGGACATTGATTTTGTTGAAAACTGGCCACACAAAAGTTCATCAGGGGTGCTTAGTGGACACAACTGAGCTAAAAGTTTGTACAAAACCACAATTCCAGTGGAAAATTATACTCATATGTAGTGTATAATCATTGCGCGAATTTTTACTCTCTTTATTTCAGAAGATTTCATTACTCAAACTCCAAAAAATAAACCTCATCAAAAACAAAACTATTTCTTTGTGTCGTAATAGCATCAACTTCGTAATGTGTCCATCACAGGCTTTCCGTCCCAAAGTCTTCCACACAATGCAGCCACGAATTAATTCCTTAGAAATAAGAGTACTACTCGCAGCTTCTATTGTAATTTGAAGCGTGCATTAGTTTTTTCTTCTTGATTTCTGGACTCAACAAAGAAAATTTAAATGTCAAACAGTCACGAAAAATAAAAGCAACTTACCACCGCAACAATGCATTAAAAAAGGTAAAATCCGCACAAAACGATAATTATTCCTGAATTCTATATTTTTCGAATTTGGTTGGCCAACAGGACAAATCGGTTTGCACAATATGGTAAGAGATAAGGGTCCGGTTCGATTTAGTTTTCCTTGAGAATAATTCTGAAGAGAATAAATATAACTTACAATGGACATTTAATCTCCACTTGTCCTCGAGCGCGCTTTCAGGGATGGACGGGTTTTCAGCTCGACAGGTCAAGTATTTGCCGTCGTCATCGATCACAGGGACAAACGTCAAAATACTTAGGCTCTGGTTGTTTTGTTCCGAAAACTGAAAAAAGAATCATTTAATTAGATGCACATAAATATAATCAATTCTCCTCAAAATAACAGTTTCATAATGGTGACTTAGTGTCTATCTTCAGTTATACTCTTAATTAAATAATTTCATTGTTTATTTATACAAACATTTAATCTATTTCTTAATTGCTAAACTTTGAGGAAGGAAAGTTTCGATTGGTATAATGCACACTATTTGTCGTAACTTTCCAACTCGGATTCGAAAAAACGGCAAACATTGTAGTTTTAATAATTAACTAAGCAATTAGACCCCATAAAAGTTACATGGGTTAGTTCCGCTTTAGGAGAACCTTTCTAAAAAGGTGCAAGATTTTTCGAGCTTCGAAGGATTTAAAATTGCGCACGCTATAATCTCTCTATTAAATTGTAATAAAGCAGAAAAATAAGAATGAAGCTCTTACCTTTTCGGTTTATTTGTTTAATTAAAGTAAAAAAATTTCCAAGCTTTAAAAACGATTATTAAAATTCAAATACAGTCGGAAGCTTTGTCCAATAAAATTTACTTGTGTTGTTTTTAAGTTTTTAAATACGCGAATGGAATCGAAATAATGGAATTTATTAAAACTTTGCTTCACTTTCCGCAATTTAATAGGATAAAAACAGTATTTTAAGCCTCATTAACTTTTAAAAAATTCTTTCAGTGTCTGGCAATCATTTGTTACGCATACTTTCTGACGCCATCTATTCAACTAAGTTTGAATTTCTTTACACAGTCCTTGCTTTTATTCAGTTTTCAATAGCTTGGCGTTGCACAAAGGATAAGCAGCCTGCTGGTGATTAGGGTGAACTCAAACGAGAGTAATGTGAAATGGTGGATACATGGGAAAATTAGACTGACGGTTTATGGAAGATGCGAATTTTGACAAGTAGGGATTTTGATGCAGCTCCATTTTAAATTGTTTTGTAGCTAGATATTACAAACTCATATAATAAATAGAGATACAGTGATAGGGAGAATTAGATCACAAAGAAAGTTTTTACTTGAAATGCATTGAATAGAGACATCGGAGCAGCTTGTGACAAGTTAATCTAGAGCTCCATATCTTCGAGTCTCAATTTTGAAAATGGAAATAAAGGAAAATGTTAATTCGAAGTAAATGCTGTGGGAGCAGTGAAAGGTGAAATATTGGGTTGTGTAACGTACCTGGCAAAACAATTTAGTTTTCAGAAAATATATTATATGTAATTATATATCAGTGTCAAGCCAGAAATGGTTTTGAACATGCATTCGATAAATCACGTTGCAGCCACTAGATTATCAACAATCCAGTGTTTATGCAAAATATTCCCTCCAAATTAATATTGTTTATACGTAATTTCCTTTACGGCTTTGCAATTTCCTCGCTTTAAAACCGATTTGCATATAAAATAAGTTTTGATCACGGCTGTTTGGAAATTATTTACGAATATTAGCAGTTTATGTTCTATAATGAGCAAAAATGGTGTAATATAAGTGACGTCATTTGATCCTCGACATTATTAAACCCTGCAGGAGTCAAGGAGAAATTTTTAATTAAAAGCAAGTAACCTGCCATTATGGCAAAACTTATCAAGAAAGTTTGATTAAATTCATAAAAGAGCACCGAAACAATCGCTACAAATAGAGAGTGTATTTTTTCCGGGTCGGTGATAATTGAATGAAATTACGATGAGATCTACTCACGTTTTTTGCTAGTTTTCTGACAGGTCTGCTTCCTTTCCACCATGTTATAACTGCGTCGGGCCTTGATCCAGACGTCCTACACTCAACTTCGTAACGTTTGCCTGCTGACACTTGTTTTTCTTTTGTTAGGATATTTACCATTTGGGGTTTTACTGAAAAAAATCAGAGAGGATAATGAGGGTTTTACCTTTGACAGAAAATGCTTTGATCCAAGTTTGTCTCATGCAGAAGACTACCTTCAGGCGATTTACGCATCATAGAAATTCCAATTTTTCAGCTAAGAGGCAAAATAGCCTTACAGAAAAAAGTAATAATGTCACTTATATTATATAGTTTTCTGTAAAACAAAAAACTAAAAAAAAAAAATATGTAGTCGCATTTACTGGAACATTTATTAGAACAGATGTCAACAGATTTTTTTTAATGAAAACACAAATATAAAATATCTATTATAACGTCTGTCCGTAAAAAATCAAACGAAACTTATTTCTAATAACTGAAGTGTAAATTAAAGATTTTGTGTTCTTAAATTTAAGGCCTCTTACGCATAAACGTAGATTTTACGACATGTAGGTTTGTAGGTACGCATGTAGTTATGTATGTACATACATGCATTATCATGTACACAAAAATGCAAATGTGTAATGAAATTGTTATTCGTAAGAAATTGTATCTTTTTCTCTCGCAGATGGAAGTTACTGTCCAATACTTGTCGAGGGAGAAAAGACATTTTCCTCCAGTGTAATACATATAATTTTCCTACGATTCAGCAAAAAAACCTTCAAACACAAGATTTTTTTCTTAACATTCCAGTTTTGCTATTATATCTAGCAGCATGTGTTTATGTTTATGAGGGAGGTAAAATTTTTACCTTTCGGAGAGGTTACACATATTTTTAATGTAATCTTGCCACATGAAGAAAAAAAATACCTCCCCGGGAAGTAATTGACCACTTTCCTTTCTAAAATTAGGGTGGAAAAACTCACTTTTTATTAGGACCGTAGGAAAGAACGATTATGACAACGCCGCGATTATTATTCAATTTTAAATAAAAACGAGATATAATTAAGCAGTGAAATAAAAATCTGTTTAGAAAAACTACGTTACAAAATTTTTATATAAGTGATTGGGACATTTATTGATTTTGCGCGTTGTCACCACCATAAAAATGGTTATTGCCGTTTCAGCAAATCGTTTAAAAATTTCCACCACATGCAAACAATCATTTTGTTGTAATTAAAATCTGAAAATACGTCATAGTTTATTAAAAAAGTGTTAGTTTTTTTCCATTTTGAATCACGTACTTTGTTAGATCATTATCCAAAATGTGTGTCAATGTGTTAAAAAAGTTAATAAACGTCACTGTGCTGTGCTATTTTGAGAATGTCGTATAGATCATTAGAAGGCGAGACAAAACGGCCATCGTAGTCACTTAATATATCTTGGATGATTTTTATCACCCGAATTTAATAGTTGGTCGTAAAATGGGACACTAACGAGTACAAATGTTCGTTATTAAAATATAAGAGGATCTTTGGTTATAGTTCTTTAGTGAGCCGTCCATTACAGTAATGAACAATCTATTCCTGTCAAAAGAGTCTAAGCAGAAATAATAGTCTACAATAACACTAATCCCGAGAAGATTACTAATAACAAGTGATCCAGCAGGTCCTAAATCTTCCCTTACCGAGAGATTATCATCCGCAGGCGCCTCTCGTCCGGTTAAACCGTTTTCTTTTATTCCCCTCGATGTAATTCGTGCGATTAGTTTTAATAAAAATTTGACACGTACATTTGTCTGCTCATCTCCAATATGCGAGTGTTTTCTTTTATCAGATTTATTTAGGGCGCAGTGAGGCAGGAATAAACATTTTTATTCAATTGGTCCTTTGTAGATGCTTCCATTGTAGGCCACGCCTGGCAAAAAACCATCTGACGGTTCTCACCCAGAAGGACTCCTTTTTAGAGTAATCATTTTGTATCTTTGAAGTAGCAACGAGCTTTTGTGAGAAATTATAATTGATTGCCGGAATTGAGAATTCCGGAATATCGGAAGCATATATTCGTTTTGATCGTCAATAATTTATCTTCACACCGCACAACTGAACCCTTTTCCATCCTACAAACACTCAATTTTCGAAAAAATGATTAATCTATAAGCACTTTCGCGATTTATTTCTCGGTTAAGATGCCGAAAAGTGTATAATTAATGAGAAATTCTGGCCTCGCAAAGCAAACACGAAATTCAAAACGTCGGTGTTTCTCTGTGCCCATTTTGCATTTTTTATGCTTGGCCAGCAAGGCATATGCGTGCATATAATTTAGGCACCGTGTTTTAGCGCATTTTACGAGTGCGAATAACAATAATTCAAACAGTTCCGTTTCGGTCACGAATCATAAATATTGGAAAAGGTTTGCCTCGATTATTCCCCGACGTATCTCACGCCTGCTTATTTACAAATAAAATTTATTTTACTACGATACTTACAATTAATGTCTAATACAGCTACTCTTGTCTCAGGTGGGACCAGATTGTTATTACTGGCCTGGCAAATCAGTCTTGCATGTAAATGTTGACGACCAACATTTGGAAATGTGAGATGATTGACGGCTATACCATCCGATCTTATCTCGTACGAATCATCGATCACTGTGTTTTCGAGAAACCACGTCACCTTCGGTCGAGGTCGACCTGAAAAATCACCGAATGACGGATAAAGAGATAAATTACTGTCAAAAGTGTCTTTAAAAATGAAGCAACACATAAATAATATAAAAATACAAACTTTTGTGAAGTCTTTTGCTATACCTACCATCAGTTTTTACTAAAGTATACTGTATTAACGCTTAGTGATAAGGAAAAGGCAATTGAGGGAAGAGAGAAACATAAAATATTCAACTGTGATTGGACAGTTCTTAATTTATACTTCTCTCTTCCGGAATTCAGTTCTACACCGTAAACAAAATACGGAGGCAGTAAATTAATTAATTGATTTTTGTGTTATTATTATTTGTTCATTTTAAATAGACAAAAATAGAAATGTAATGACAGCAAAAAGGGCACGAATATATGGTATAGCAATTTAGTTCTATTCAGTAGGATTCAAACAACGTCATCAAAGATTGGATGTTATGTGAAATTGCATTAAATGTTTTGTAGCATTGTAATATCGGACAAATATTAGATTGGATTGGAGACAAATTGTATTTGTTTATGTGTGTGCGTCTGCTTTAATTAACGTCCATGGTTGTTTGCCGACTTTAACTACCACTAAATTGAGTTTCTATGATGTAATTTTATGTCCGTTTCATTGAAATAGTTAAATCGATCGTTTTGCATCGGACATAATAATTTACACTAAATATTCAAATGATGGTTAAGAGTCGTTTTCAACTTAAAATTTTAAATGAATTAAAATATGATTCTTTTTACACTCAACGTTTAAGGGTTTTAGTTGATTTTTTCCGAAACTACGCGCCCTGAAATTTATTAAATAGCACTTACCTCCTTTTACTTCGCACAATAAATTAACGTCCGAGCCTTCATTATAGGGTCCTAATAGAATCGTCTTGTCGACTCGCTTGTCATCGTAGATGTGGATTTTTTCGGGAGGCACTAAAAAACCTTATTATTACACAGCAATCGATCAGTACTAGATGGTTTTTGAACGTATACGAAATTATTACTTTGCGAATTTGATTCTATTAGTATTGTAGTTCAGTGGCGAGAACAATAAAAAAGATTTCTTCGAGCTCACATATTTGTGTCATAAAAATTCAAATCATTAGAGCCTCTGGGACCTGACCTCACAATATAAGAATACGAATATGATACAGCAAAAAATGCTGATAATTTTATAGTCGTGACGTAAAGAAAACATTGTTGGTGAGTTTATTGGCATATTATTTCCTTTGTTGGCTGCAATAATTCTTTTATGACGTCGTAGAAAAAATACGTGGTTTTTACTTTGAAGCTTAATAATGTCTCTGCATTTAATATTTAAAAGGCGGCACTAAAATCTTTCTCAAGAAAAAATAATTTCGCTAAGCCGTTTTATGGCCCGCAGTAAAATTACTGTCCCGAGGTTACATCTTTCTAATTAAAAGATTATTGGAGGAAGGGTAGACTTTTTCAAGGGTTAGATAACGTAAAGACGGTGTGATAGGACGCCTGCTTGTAGGATTTCGAGGCGATACAGAACGGAAGACGACAGGAAGTGAACGAAGCAAGTTGTATATCGGCCGTTTCCCCTGCGGTTCGTCTCGGCATCCTTTATCCCACAATTTCTAGTGTCATCATTCTTCCCAGTTAAACTGTTCGTCGGGCCAAATCCCGCTTAAAGTTCCCCTTTTTTTCTTAAGGCACAAATAGCTCAGTAACATGCAATAACAAGCGTTGCAAATTTAATGTGGTGTTCGTCAGTAACAGCTCATAAGTGAACAAATTTGAATTCGAGTAAATTGCATTTTAGCGAAATAAAATTTGAACGCAAAAGAGAATAATGAAGATGTTTTAAGGTATTTTCAAGCCGTTTTAAACATGATAAAGTGTTATTTGACGACGCATTTGCAGCTAATATAAATTTTATTTTCAAAGCACTTAATTATTCTCGGATATACCAATACTAATATTACGAGAGATTTAGTATTTTCTTCACAAAACAATTGTCAAGGGTTTTGTTTTCAGAGCAAAAAATATCTTGTGTTAGTTTAGCTGCGTTTGTTTGGAAATAAATATTTTGTTTGTCTATTGTCTTTACTGATCTTTTAGATTGAGTCCGGCTTTGTATTTTTGTGTATTTTTGGAACACTGACAATATAGAAGCAAATTGAAAAATAATGAGTTTGATGTTAAGCAATAAAACGTGTCTTTAAACAACACTTTTTTAAATAATAGCCTTTAAATCAGTAAAATCTGTTAAATAATTTTTGGTGGAGGCGCCAGGACAGCTTTAAATAAACTTTTAACATCAAACTATATTTAAAGTAATTAATTTATTTTTAACTAAACTTGAAACAAAGTTTGATATTATGCCAATATTGTAAAAGTTTCTATTTGGAATGTTCTTTCTCAAGTGTACTTGCAAATTCTCTTTATTGGAAAATTTATTTCCAAAAATTCACTTATTTATTAGTAGTTCTTTTATTATAACGTAAACTGCAGTGAGAGAAACAACAATTAGGAAAATTTGTTCTGAAAAGTCACCGGGAGTTGAGTTCTGGTTAGTACAAGAACCCATTTTGTAAACTTGCTCGATAACGGCTGACTTTGAATAATCAAGACTCAGATAATTGTGTCTCTTGCCATGTTTTAACATATATTCTAGTTCGTTAAGTCTGCTGTATCAAAACAGCCTACGTAAAATAAGAAACTTAATACAGGTCACTACACAAAAAACAACTTGTAAAACGAATTTTGTTGTTAATATTTCAAACAACTATAAAAATAAACACTACGTTTAAGGCTTCGGATTATTTTTAGTGGTGTAAATACAGGGCATTGAAAAGTGTCAAACCAACTCTCGAATTATGACAGAAGACTTTCAGCTAAACATAAAAATAATTTCAGTTTTTTTTCAAGACTTTTTTGAGAAAAAGAAAGAAGTGTCTCTTTCCATTTTATCACGTAGGCATCTCAGCTTTTTTGTTTCCGATGTTGTCGGATTTGCTAGTTTGTTAAATGTTTTGTATCTATAAGACACAAATTGGTGATTTTTTCAACAGGTTCAATGTTGCAAGGTCTGCTGTTTCCGCTAACTAAATTCAAGAATACATGATCTAAACGGCAAAAAACTTGACCTAAAATCTAACTTTTGAAGAGCTACATCTCGTGAAAAAATGTTCAAACAATTTTTTGTTCAGGGAATTTTTAACTCAGTTGATGGTCCAACACTTCTGAATCACCCTATACAGGGTGCGCCAGAACTCGCGCCCCAGAGAAAAATGCCATATAAGGTAAGATACCAGGAACATGGAAAAAATGTTAAAAAAATTTTATCTATAAAAATTTCGAAGTTATGAGGGTTTAAAGTTTGCACTTTGACTCTATTTATTTCTGTTGGAAAAATATTTTTCAAGATTTTTTTGCTATAGGCTATTAAAACAGGAAACAATGAAGCTGTATCCTAAATTGTAACTCTGTTCAATGTTATTTATGGCTTTTATTGGCAAAATTTTTGTCCCTTTACTAAATAATTGTAAAAAAACATATACAAGATCATCAGTATCCTTAAATAGACATAAAAAAATGTTAAATATCAAAAAATAAATGTAAAAATTTATTGACAGATATAATTTTTTAAATATTTTTTTCATGTTCTGATATCTTACCTTACTTGAAAATTTTCTCTGGGGCGCGAGTTCTGGTATATGCAACTGTGGGTTTGAGTTTCCGAATTTAATTTAGGTTGTCTTTGATTAATCGTTGTAGATCCGTTTTGTGTTATAAATCAAATACGTCGTCCTGCTTAGTTTCTTATATATTGATATAAAATCCCTTCATATAAAACTTAAATTGCTTTCCCTAAAATGAGATGATATGCTGTGATTTACATTTTATCTCCGTCGGCTTGAGATACAAAAGAATTCCAGCTTAGCTTAACATTTTGGATATAGTTTTCGGTTTCCTTTCGCATTTTCATAACCGCGGGCAATATATCAAACTTTTCAATTACTAATTTTGTTATTCAAATAGCAAGATATTTGTCAGGAATGATTCCAATATTTATTCAAGTCGCTCGATCGACTTCTGAAGCGTTCTTTTTCCAGTGGGGACTCTTTTATTTTCATCATTATAATTACAGTCAATTAGAGTTCCGGTTTTGAACGAAATTACATCGGGGAATTGTCCTGGATTACCGTTCGAGTTATTAATCAGATTAATTGAATTATTTCCGATCGATAAGCTTAAACGGCCGTTTGATAAAAGTAAGGAGCAGGTGGGGCGCATCCTGGACGAGATAAGAGCTGCATTGTAAGGATAAACTTTCAGATGGATAACCTATGGCTTCATCTTCGAAGTGCACCGTCACATTTGCAGTGCGACCACGCCCGAACTTTGCCAAATTACCGATCGAAATAATTTATAGCTAATTCGATGGCTTTGTTTTCCACAATTGAATTCAATTTAACTTCCAACAATCGAATGATAGTTTACAGGATTCCAAGGGTGCCGGCCAATAACTTCCAAAACCATGTATATCATTCCACGTATCATAAAAAATTACGAAACCATTGTTATTTTGAACAAATGCATACAAAATCGGTTGGAAATATTAAATTATTATATATTTATTTGAGAAAATAACTACAGAGATTAAAATATGAAAATGTATGGAATGTGAAATATTTGTGTAAAAATTTTAAATCATGTATATAAAAATATAATATCTACAAGAAAATACCATATACCATACACGCTCTGTTTGTTTAAATAAGTAAATGGTACTCTTGTAAAGGATAAATATTTTCGATTTAAATTTTTATTTTTTGGAATTCAACCCTCTTTGGCTAAAGACTATTTTCTAACATAATTTTAGTTTAGAAAACACAAATATGCCTTGGATATTTACAAAAAACTTACTTTACTGTAGGGTAAAATGCCTTTTATGTGGTAAAAACGATAAAAATTATTAAGAAAAATACGACCCTCCACCACAGATAAAGCCGCCAAATATGAACATGAAAAGTTAAATTATTATTGTTATTTCCAAGGCATACTTGATTTTTCAAAACTAAAATGATGTTACAAATTAGTCAAGCAGGGCTGAACCTCAAAAAATTAAAATCTAAATCGAGACTCTTTTACAAAAGTCGTTTCACCTATCCGTGGAGGCACACTGTATATTGAAATATGAAAATTTAACTTAAAAAAGTGATTTGCATATTCCACACAATATTTTGTTGTATATTTTTGTTCTGCATAAAACTGAGTGCAATGTAAATAATTGTATAGGAAAACCAATTTGGCTTTAATTATGTCGACCAACTGGAATTTAACAAAAACCAAAGTAAATAGTTAAAACCGGAAAAGATGTCATAACTTCAGTCGTAGTATGGAACGGCCTATGCTCGAATTTTCTACTAGCTCGTGAATTAATTGCTAAGGTTTATTGTCGTTTTAAGCCGCCACGCCCGCAATGAATAATATTAAAGAGTAATTTTACATGTAAAAAATTCTCGAGCGAAACAATTAATAAGTCTGTGGCTTTGTTAGTCTCGGTATTTAATTACAAGATTCCAAGCAACTCCAAATGGCGTGATTTGACTTGTCTAGGTATGAAAATCAATCGTCAAGTCGGTATAAATTGTCAAAAGCAGAAAGCAACGTATAGTTTAATTAATATTTTCATAAAGCCTAAATTATAGCCAAAATCGCTGTAATTTTCATAATTTCCGAGAATGTTAATTAAACATTCCGAAGAAGTTGGAAACAAAACATAAGTCGGGTAATAATTTCATCTTGAGGTCGGAATGTGGTTTTAGCCTTATTTATTTTTAATTTCGAAGCTCACACAAAAAGGTGTTTGCATTAAAGGAGTAATACGACTTTTCTTTAAATAACTAATGAATTTTCTTGTAACTTTGTTTGTTCAACAGACCTTAATTAAGGAAATTTTAACACTTTTCTTTTAACTTTCATCTTTACTTCCTTAAGAAAGCTTTTATTAAGTTATGATTACATTATCTCCTTGAAAAACATTACGCATTAATAAAGTACAGGGAAGGAAAATTCACAGATAAACTTGATAAAGCACCCCCGAGTAATGATTTCGTGATTACAAGAGATGTAATGCTCAACTAGCGGCTACTCGTCAAATGAAACTACAATTATTCGCCTTATACAATACTTAGAGTCATTAGTTTTTATGAAACAAGACGTTGTTAGCATTTCCCCTTATCTCAAATCACCCAGACGTCAATATCAATAAACCAAAAAAACCAAATTGTCATTTTATATCCCTTGACATTTGATAAATGCCGTCTTGGTTTTTCCGTTTTTTTTACGTCCAAAGATTAAAAACTTTAAAAAATATTAAAAACACTCGAGATTTATGGTTCGCAACCACACTACACGCCATTAAGCCGATTCACAAAAAAAATTATTAAAAATATCCCATCTTTGTCAAGTTTAATTTAAGCCTTGGCAATAAAATTTAATAACACAATAGATAAACGCAGAATGGTAAAAGTTTACCTCTTCACGTGTTGATTAATCCAGATGGTGCATTTCTCTTGTCTGCGAGCCGCAATTCCGTCATCTGCTCAACACGTAAATGTAATCATGTAAATTAGATATGCAAATACAGCTCTTTGCGCTCCCTAGACATTGTTGAGCGTTTTTGAATTTGAGATGTTTAACCTACAAGTTTGTTAGCGAGCTTTAATCCTATACAGACTCGTAATTCTACATATTAATTCGTTTCGAATTAACGGCAAAGATGTTAGTTCTGTCTTGTCGAGATTTTCAGAAGTCAAAAATTCTTTCATAAATCTCTCACGCAGCAGAACCAAATAAGTTATTCAGACGCACCACTAATGAATTTTACACGCAACTGACAAACTGTCGAAGTTTTAGAGTATGTGCTAAGCTGACACAAAAAGCTTTCAACAATTTTGAAACTTCCCTAAAATATTCCAAACAAAGTCAAGAAATTTTCAGTGAAATCATTATTTTAATAAAACTACAAAGACTCATTTGGTTTAATTGAATAAAGTAAACATGCAATAGCAACAGAATGAAATTTTTACGTGTTATTTGTTCATTTAAATGAAACATCCTAGAGCAGAATACTCGTAATAAAATGGTAAAATTTAAATGTGAATGTGATTCGTACTCTTATTCTAAAAATGTGCTAAAACAATTACTAATACAAAAAAAATTAAAACATATTTACATACTTTGCATAGAATTTACAAAAAATTTCACTGCAAGGTATAAAATACACGTACCAAATTGTTATACATACCTATAAACATTAAACAAAATTTGATAAATCGCTAGTCAGATATTTATTTCTTTTCCACTATTATATGACAGATGAAATGCATTTCAGACTTAACATAATATGAATATTTAAATTTTAGATGTGTTTATTAAATAATCTTATTAAAAATGTTACATTGTCGATTGTAACATAGTACGATACATATTTATTTTGGTGTTCTACATTTGATAAATCGATAGTCAGATATTTATTTCTTTTCCACAATTATATGACAGATGAAATGCATTTTAGACTTTACATAATATGAATATTTAAATTTTAGATGTGTTTATTAAATAATCTTTTTAAAAATGTTACATTATGATCAATTGTAACATTGTACGATACATATTTATTCTTGTGTTCTACTCTTTTTTTTAATAAAATGACTTTCAACTCTCATTCTCATTTATAATTTTAACTATGTACAGTGTGTTCCGTTTTCATTGTTACAAATTTAAACAGGAGATAGAATATTCAATTTTAACACAAAAGTTTCCTATGAACATGTATCGAAAGATGCTACGTAGGGGAGCTATGCCCTTTCAAAGAGTTTTTCCAATATTTCCGAAATCATTATAGATAAAATTACAAAATTTGTTACAGATGGTAACCTTTATACACCTAAACAAAGATAAAATGTTAAAATTTCTAATCAGGGGCTTCCTAAACTAGGTAGGCTTAGGGAAAAAAGTACTTTTTACTATTTTGCCTGTAGTTTCTTGCCGCTTACAGCAACAAAATTCTGAATTTTTTTCATAAAAAAAGTCTCTAACGATTTTCCGATACAATTTACCAATTTTGAGTAAAATCAGTTTTAAAATTTATGTTACAGAGCATAAACAGCATACAAGTATAAATTAAAAACTAAATTCGTTTTACCGTTTAAGATGCCCCTGATTAAAAATTTCGACATTTCATCTTGGAATTCGTTTAGGTGTATAAAAGTTACCAGCTGTACCAAATTTTCTAATTTTATCTATTCTGAAATATTGTTAAATATTTAAAAAAACGCACCCTTTATAGGGGTGTAGCTCCCTTATAAACCATCATGTATTTATCAATTATCATCTATTTAAATTTGTAACAATAAAAACGGAACACCTGTAGATTTACAGTGTCCTATGAAGTTAATAATATTTTTGTGCAAGAAATGAAATAACATGTTTTCTGTTTAAGGTAAATTTAACTATAAATTTATAAAACCAAAGCTTAACATAATGCTATCCCGGCGCATCCACCATTTTTACTACACATGTCAAAAAATTATAAATCATCTATACACAAAAGTACCTAGACATCATTAAACAAATTGTGTTAAATATTATTAAAATGATCAGATAATGATGTTAAAAACAATCCTTCTCGTAATGTTACGTGTCTATAAATACGCCTAGAGTAATATTAAAAGTTAAAAGTTGTCTACAGCTTGAAGAAAGATAGCAGGGTATAAAGTCAATTTGTACTCATTGATTAGGTATCTTTTCTTAATTTTATTTCCTCTGATACTAGGTATATTGAGTTATTACAATATTTTGATCTGAAATTTACCATATTTTCAAAAATTTAGGTTGGATTTATGTTTATAGAAACCGAATTAAATATTTATTGGAATTAAATTTGATTCGTTACGTGATTGGTTAAATTTTGACATTTTAATTTTGACAATAAGATATCAGGATTTTGAAGTTAATCGCGATTAACTTAATTTTGTTTTAATCCACTTTCTGTAAACCCACCCTTAGTTTGTCAATTATTGTTTTGACACGAGTATTAAACACTTAACTGTTTTTTTAACTTTTTAAAATAAAAATCATCAAATTAAAATTTTGAAGATAGCATCTTATTTCCATTACCAAAAATTTTCTTTGCTTTTTGTTAAAATAATATGGTTTTTATATTGAGGTGAATTTTGTGTGTTTGTTTGCTCTTTGAAAGCGTTGTATCAAATACTTGAGAATGGGCATCACTACCTAATGAATAATGATTAGACAGAATTCTGTGCTAATATATTGATAGAAACACACTGCAAGTACAATGTTGTAGGCAGAAATAAGCTTTTTGCTTCAGAAACTTTAAAGAAAAAAGATGTCTATAGAGAAAAAAGTTATTTTACAAAAGATATATGCAGGTATTAGAACGATTAGCAATAAATTCCCAGTAATTTTTAGTCGGGGCGCAGGCACCTCGAAAGACGTTTATTTAAGAAGTTCGTCCGGACTCGAAAACACACAATTTTTGAAATCTAATTTTTACGTAAAATTTTCTGCTGAAGTCGAATCCAAAAGTGAAATTGCCTTCACTATAAAAAAGACGTTTTTGTGAAATTGATGCATGTTATAAATTCAGCTTAAGTTAATTATTACACTACTTCAAAAAATGAAAGAAAAAAATATTTTTCTTCAATATTTACTATTATTCTTATATTCTCTCTGTGGTCATTGGTTGCTGAGGTATCGATAATCAAAGACAAAAGGATCCTTTTTCATTTAAAGTCAGATATCTTAGCGACAAATTGAAGTAAAGAGAATATTAAAAAAGCATATTAAAGGTGAACATACTATCCAGCCCATGCATTGACTTAACTAAAAACAAACCCCGACGTCCGTGGACCAAAAACAAAAACAAAAAAATTTAGAATTTTCTCTCCTCACGATATTACTTAGGATTGCGTGGTAACCGTAGCACAGAAAAAAAAAATGCCAAAAGATCCCAAGACTAGAAACTTAAAGCTTCCAAATGTTTTTTTTTAATCTTGATACGACAATTTTTAGATGAATTACAGCCTTTCAAATATCATCAAAAAATTTAGGAAAAATTTTTGTAGCTTTAATTTTTTGGAGTAGTGTACTTTTTCAATTCGTTCCTCAAAAACGGTGCAACCAGATACACTAATTCAATTGGGTTCTTTCTCATTCTTGTTAATTTTGTATTTTCGTCAATGTCTTGCTAAAAATGTTTAGCAAATCTGCACTACAAATTGCATCTAAATTTTAACGGTTTTTTTTCTGAATTCTGCTTGTACACTATTCATCTTCAAGTTTCCAAAACCTGTTAGCGGTACCAAATTTGTCCCTGTTTTAGTGCTTTTGCCTCTAAATTTTCTTAGACCATTTTTTGCTGACATTTAATGACTTTGTTTTCAAATTAAGTCAAAAACCAAAACTGCCAACTTCCTTTATTATTAAACAATTTTAAAATTTTTCAGTCGGAACCTCTTAATTCTATTATTATAACTAGGTAATTAAGAAAAAATCAGAAATTAAAAATTAAAGCTTGTAAAAACGTGGAAAGTTTTTCTTTTTTAAAAATGTAAATCTGTATTTAAAAATTTTGAAATTAATCTCAAACCTTTATTTTGAAATATTTATTTCAATTTTCCCCGGTGCATGCTAATATTTTAGGTCATAAAAGCACTGATAAAATTTTTACACAAAGTTTTTAATATCTTTCCAACTAACGAATACTGGGAAAACATTTTAATTTTGCTTGAAATTTTCTGCGCCGGCATGGCATCTGGAACTATCTTGAAGAATCTAAGTGTATTAAATTCCTTCATTATTTTATTGAAACCAAGTACGAGATCTGATCCTTATTATCCCCGAACATCGTCGTAATCCAATTCCAAATTAAACCTCTCTCATATTCCACTTACCGATAACAGTGAAGTTGACTTTACTATTTCTGGTGGGTGAGTTTTTAAAATCGACTCGACATCGATAAATTCCTTCGTCTGAAAGTTGAATCGATGCAATTTCTAATGTTGCAGGTGACGTGGTGTGCCGAAAATACGCCCTGTCTCCGAAAACATGTGGTGACGACCAATATTTTGCCTGACTGAACTGTCGAGCCCTCACGTCGAAACTGAAAAAAAAATTAGCGCATAAATCAGCCGAAATTTCGTAAACACGCTCAAGTTAAGTATAGGGATCCTTGGAGGGAAGCGCCGGTGCGGAACAACGACTTCCGCAAAACTCACACACACCCTTAACCTTAAATAGATTGATTGATATCTCCATCCAAAAATACACAAAAACTTGATTCGGTGCTTAGCTATAACATGTTGTGCGTCAATTGAAATACACGAGTAAAGAATTTTAAATATTGCGTATTTCATGTCTCTTAACCATTTGAAACAGATGTAATAAAACATTTTTACAATTGAGATTAAAATCAAAAAAGTAAGAACAAAATACGACTTTGTCTTCAAGTATGAAGAAGTAATAAATTTAGTTTTATAAAATTATTAAAGTGCAGTCGGCACTGAAAAGAACAAGTTATTTGTGGCAAGTCTATTTTACTGAAAATTTTATATTATAATTATAAAGTGACTATTATAACACTCTAAAATTACATTCAATACCGCACGAACAATTTACGTAATGTACCCTTTCGGTTTTCTCAAGTCAAACGCCTTAAAATCGCGTGTTCAACTTCTTTATTCCTCTCTAATTGCCACTGGAAGCTTATTCAAGTAACCGAAATTTAGTAAAGTGTCAGTTATTGTAAAATTACAGTCAATTTGACCAATTATACTCCTAGAAATGTTTGGAAATGATTAAGTTTAAAACCACTAATTAAAAACTTTCCAAGAAAAATAAAAAGAAGCATTATCTTAATTTCTCTCATTTGCTCCAAAACTATTAAAGTACAATCTTCATTTATTTTTTAAGTTCCAATAAGATGAAGAGAATTTTTCAACAAAATTCGATATTTGATTCAAGCTAAATGCAAATGAATGGCTTCTGAGGGACAAAAATATGATATTAAGTGCCATATTCATGCAAGTTTTAATTAAAAGTACGCTTTGCAGCGTAAAAAAGCACATCTGAATGCAGTTATAGGGAGAAATCGTGTCGATACAAAAGAATAGAAGTGTATTTAGTCCCGCGAGTCTTTTGAATGGGATGACTGCGCATAAAACGTATCTGCAATTCTTTACGTTTATGGTTGCGCTAAATCGATATTTTCTTTCAGAGGGTAATTTAAGTTCTAAGTGTATGAGATTATCACAGATTTTGAATACTGATGAGAGTGTAGAGCCTGCAGCGGGCGGATGGAAAAGAAAAACAAGAGAAAAAAACTGCGATTGAAGATTAAATCAATCGCAATGTGTTGCTTAAGGAAATTGCTAACTAGTTTGAAGGGTTTAAGCAGATGTTGCCGGACTTAATTTTCTAAATGAAATTCACGATTTGATTGAAAGTTTAATGGAATTGTCACTAAAATTTGTAAAAAATTGAGCGATGCAATGACATACACATTACACATAATTTAAGTTGACATTAACAAGAATAAATGAAATCTTGTTTTGTATTTTGAAAAAAATTAAAGTACAATTCACTTTAAACCATCAAAAATTAAAAAAAAAAGAGTTTTGCACAAAATCAATTCGCTATTTCGTTGTACCTACTTGTCCTTGAAATGTTGAAACTTGATTAAATAATGAACTGAACTCTCAGTTCTTCCTTGACTGTGCCATGCCTCACGTGTTTAACCAACAAAAATTCTTCTCCTGAAGATGATACAATAAAGTATCGAAACGTCGCAACAAATTTAATAGTTTCATTCATTCTGTGTCCTAAAACACCCTAATCAAGATTACAATCAATTTTAGACTTTTGAAAAGGTCCACCTAACGTAAAAGTTTGAAAACTTGTGTATTATTAAAACTGTAGCACTACTTACAAGTACTCATACATATGGATAAGTAGAACCGTCTGAAGATGTATTTTGGACATAAAATAATATACAGAATAAAAAAATCATTTTCAATTTAAATTTAATTACAATTATAAATATACCTACACGTCAACATTCATAAAAATATAATATTAGCTTGAAACTATACAAATAATTTTACAAAAATATAGGTACAAAAACAATAAACAAACAAGTTTCCGTAACATGCTATTTGCTTTGTTATTAATATTAATATTGTTCAACTTTTAAATTAAAAGTAGCTAGCAGATATACGTATTTGTTCAAAAATTGTTGGTTTTTATCTGGTTTACATTTGTTATTTGTTGTTAAAATTAATGCAACACTTCTTTGTATATTAAAATTTTATTCATAGGCCAGCAGCATTTATCTATAGTGCTGTTTCCATAACATTAATTCCGATGTTTATAAATGTAAAAGTAATCTAATCTTTGACATAAATTTTTTCGATTAAAACTTTAAATCTTAAGGATACCACAAACCACTATATATATATATTAGATTAGATTACTTGCATTTATGACATTTAAAACTTTTAGCAAGTCTTTAAGAAAAATCTTTTGCGGTGAACTCGTTTTCATTAAATTTTTAAGAATTTTAGCAACAAGTAGGTAAGCATTTTTGGTGTGATATTTGTCTTGGCTCAAAGGCCGTAAATGTGAGTCAAACGGTCGTAATCTCAGGTTCAAGTAAAGCTAGTCGCGAAACGTTCATATTCCTTGTGAACTCTCTTGTCCTTTAACTTGATTTAAGTGTTCTATTAAAACCACTACCTACCCCTTGAAAACTCAAGATCGGCTTTTATACGGGAATGAATATTCATTACTTCGTTCCAACCAGTCTTGGCAAGACAATAAAAGCTTTTTCAAGCCTTAATGTTCAACTAACGTTGTAATGAAAACGTTTGTCACTCGTAAATTTATCACGAGGCTGACACACAATTAGTATCCACGTAAAAATACCCCCGAAAGTGCTCTATTAATAGCGAAGGGTCGAAACAACAGACATAAAATTTCCCAACTGATCGGATTAGCTTTTTAGGTCTCCTTTTTCGTCCATCACGTTTTATCTCGGTTTAGGAAAATCGTTGCACCTCTATTTAGTCTCAAGAGCTCTCTCGTTCCTTCTACTGTCAAAATAAACCTTTCCCGACTTAGTTATCCTCTCATTTATTTCATACTAAAATGCAAGTGACAATTCCCACGTTACTTTAAGATCACCAACGTGCACAAATTAACTTTAGTGGTAATAATAGTGAACTCACAAGAGTTTTATGACGCAGCGAAAGACTGCTCCACATTCATAACTCTGCTCGAAAAACTAATACGTGCACAACCGTCAAGGATAAATTTATTTGGCTCAAAACAGACGCAAAGAAAAGACTTTATTAAAAGAGATCATCTAAACACAAAAACAAATTTTTCGAAAATTTTGAAGACTAACCACCACTACACCATTTGATCAAATTACACTGATAAGACTAAAGCGAATTGCGAATTGAATGTTTGATTTACTCTCAGAGATAACTCATTTATTTAACCACACACACTGCAGTAAAATAAAACAGTGCACAAATGAAATTCATTTGCGCCAAAATTGCTCTACATCATTTTATTCGAGTATTAACTGTTTGCTAGAGCAAAACAGGCTACAATTATATTGGGATAATTCAGCGTGGCCGTTTTTAGAGTCGTAATCCATCGATCTAGCCCAATCTCAGCTGAATAAATGCATCGTAAAATTCTCAACGTTGTATAGAAATAGTTTATGAAGCAAGCGCTGATTTATACTCCTGTTTTTCAAAGAGACTTTGTGATTGTGACAGCAGAGACAGATATATTGTACAGGGTGACCTAGAGGTGCGTGCAAGCTCCAAAACTTTTTTCTATCCAAGCTATCGACTTGGGTTTTTTTAAACAATAGATCCCATAATGAAGCACATTTCAAAAACACGAAGTTATCCAAAAAGACTGTCTGTTGTAATAGATTTGAAAGTATTTTTGTTAATAATTTGAAACACTGCAACCGGACACGGTTTTGACTGACAAATACTTGACCTACAACCCTTCAAGATTGTTGAATTTTTGTTAATCAAAAGCGTACTCTAACGGTTACCTTTAAAAATTAAAGTCATAATTGCCAACAGATTCTTTCATTGTGGATCACTTACACTTTATATTTTAGATTGACACATCCATACAATTCTAAAAAGAATATGTTTCAACAAAATAAAATTGTAACAGAAACAGGAGTAAATCAAAAAGAAGCAATTTTAATAATCTCTACAGAAACAGAAAAGGAAGACAGGAAACAATGTAAAAATTTTGAGAAAAGGCTACTTATAGAAAGTGCTCAAATAGGTTACCATCATGTTCTACACAAGCTGCTATAGTTTTTTTTTAGCAAATGAGCTCTGAACTCTAGCAAGCGTTGCTCCATCAGTGAAATGGAAGGCTTCCGTCAAATTTTACGACAGCGGCCTACTAGATTCCATTTTTTTTTCGAAAAAAATCTACATTTTTTATTTGCAAAAATCTCACAAATTTTACAAAGTAAATCCCACAAACTATATATTGGCAAAAAGCTCAAAAAAAATGCTATGCAACGATGCAATAAAATAAAGGGTGTTGTATTTGAAAAAGTCGAATTATTGGAATTTGTAATTTGTCATTTTCAACAAATCGTAGTAGGCGATGGAACATCGACTCCGAGTTTGCCTTTCTCTCAGAAGATGCGGTAAAACTTAAAGAATCGACTGGAAAAAAGTTCGTTACGTTATCTTAAATGGTTCTAAAATTATGAATATTTCTGTGGATTTATGCACGACCATATTTTAACATAAATTGATATAAGTCAAAAACTATTGCAGATAATTCTAAGAAACTGGGTGAGTTACATCGACAATTTAGTGGAGAATTCAAAAATGTAATGTAAATTGGGGGTTTTCATTTAAAAAACACAACTTAGTGGTGTATCTTATTTTCAAAGATCCGGTATTAAATAAAAATATTTTTCTAATGTGCTTTATTATCGGACCTACCATTTAAAAAAAATCAAGTCGATAGCTTGATAGCTTAAAAAAGTTATAGAGGTTCCACGCATCCCTGGATCACGCTGTATATAGTCTCGAATATAATCCACTAACCTGTAAAGAGGTTCGCCGATGGTCTCCTTGAACCATAGCACCATAGCGACGGCGTCATCTCGTTCCTTCGGATTTATATCACAGGGAAGGCCCTTCTTTTTATTTAATACTCCTTGAACTTCCACCATTGGAACTGTAACAATTATTCCTATGTTAGAAAACAAAGGTGAACGATTAAAATGGCTAGACGAAGCCACGAATTGAACGTCATTGTGGAGAAAGCAAAAATGGAAACGTCCATGAATAATTCTCATACAAATAATCAAGGAAATGGTTTACTATTGTCATGAGTTTTAAAGGGAGAGAGGAAAATCCACTATGAATTTTACCAAGGCTTTTCTGCTTTTCCGGCTAATGTTATTAACCAAAAAGAATCACAAAAGGAAAAGCAGAAGCGATGAAGTACATTGCTATTTACGTAAGTGATAAAGGTTGATAAAAACTTATATTCTTATAAGAAAGAAGGTTTGAAACCTGTTGAATCAGTATTGTGATTCTAATACAGGGTGTGTCAGATATGGCGCCCGAGAAAAAAATTTCAAGCAAGATAAGATACCAGGAATATGGAAAAAATGTTCAAAAAATTCTATCTGTCAAAAAATTTTGACATTAATTTTTTGACATTTGTCATTTTTTATGTCTATTTAATGATACTAATAAATGTTGAATTTTTTAGTTAGAAATTGTTCCTAGTGAATTTTGCGGTAAAAAGTGAAAAAAATTCCTTATACAGCAGAAATATTATTTTCTTAAAAATGTTTAACGTCGGCATGAATTTTTATAGGCACATCGTCGTGTGTTGATGTTGTTTCTAAACAAGATTTCTCATCTCGATTCTACTCGTGTATTTTTAAAAAATAATATCCAGCCGGAGCACCGTCGAAGAGAATAATTTCGGTAATGGATTTACTGAAAAACAAACAAGGAGGAAGCCGAAATAAATTATTAAATCGCTCCAGTGTACGTTAGAAAATGAATTTTCATGGATTTTCCGAATAAATAGCTTTAATCGAATAACTCGTACGTCGCCTAATGCTAGATTTTCTAGAAAAAAAGAACAAATATTTCATACGCGAGCCGGAGGCGTAAGACGTTGAGAAAACAATAAATATCCGGTCGATTCGATTCAGAATTGAACTTTGTAATTAGTAAATTTAATATTCTGAAAAGCCAGCAACACCTAACCCTAATATCGATCAGCAAACAGATTATCTAAATTGCTTACTTTGTAAACATTGTAATTGGAAAAGTTTATGCCCCACGAACCCTTTCTGATGATTGTAACATTGCACTGGGAGTCATAGACGCGGATTTCTAAAATACATTTAACACGATAGTGATCTTGTATCCCAACATGAAGTAATATTAAACTCGTTAGGTGGTTTATGAGATTTCGAAAGTTCAGGATATGGAATTTGCATTTTTCTCAACTCGTATAGGTTTCCTCTTGTTTTTGACAAGATAATTCAAGAAAAGCTGAAGGAATTCAGGACGAGATCAAGTTTTAAGTCAGTTAAGATAACGGCGCAGTGCCAATTTACATTCTATTAAGTTCAAATATTTGCCCTTATGCAAAATCAATGGAATGAAGTACAAAAATATTTCAGAACTAGATTTGTTAATAAAATGAAATTGTGAAAAAAAACCTTAATTTGGCAGAGTAATAAAAGGTCTGAATTAAGCCTGGCTAAACCAATCTGTCATTATACTGTTGTCGTTTTCTTTCGTCAGCTTCAAAATTTCTCATTATTAGTCATGAGGTGTCGTCGAGCTCTAGTACTCAAACAAAAAACGCGTTTATTAAAAAACTCTAAGCCGCAAAAACTTTTAATAAAAGATCTCTGTGCTTTATTGCTTTCTCATCTAATATCGCTTTCTTATTTTATTCCCTGCCAAGTCCGTTTGTTTATCTGAAAACATCAATCATCAGAAATGTCAGAGCAAGTGCAGAATTTAATCAAGTTGACTTTCCACTTATTGCAAGTCTTTTCAACTTGTTATTCTCTTCTCACTTATTTGCGCCAAATGTACGCACTTTTATTCCAATTACTCGAGAAACGCCCGAACCGCATCGTCGAGTATCGAACGTTTTGCCACTTTCTCCACCTTATCTAATGACAACTTGCACATCCTTTGTGCGGAGGACTACATTTTTGGCCAATTAAACTGTTCGCGAGTACGAATTAGTGATGTGGAAAATTCGCTGCTAACTATAATGACTTTATCGCAAGAAAATTTGCGTCGATGTTCGTCACGTTCCAAGCGAAAACTCCAGGGTTTAACCAACTTCTTAATTTCAAGAGAGCTGTATTATATTCATATCGAGTGGCGCACCGTTACAACTTTGCCCACAAATCATCAGAATTTAAGAAAAAATCCTACATTCTTTTCAAGTTGCAGTTAAAGAGAAAGCTTTGTTTCCTGTTGTTGACAAACGTGACTGCATTGTCACAATAAAATATTTATTTAATAAAAAATATTTCAAGACAAAGTGACAAATTTTGATCATAAAATATATTCAAAATTTTTTGTAGGATGTCGACGTTGATGTAGCACCCGTCAATAAAACAAAACGATACCGAAAAAAAAAGATTAAACCCGATGAAATATAACCCCAAGAAATTTAATAAATGGAAAACCTCGTGCAATTATTCAAATGCTGAAAACAAGCTAAAGCTGTTTTGAAGCTTTGATCCCGTGCGCTGCATCACATTCAGCAAAATGTCATTATTGTTCACGCAGTGAGTCGGACTAGCGCCTGCACATTTAGCAAAATGTTGTGGGAAAAATCTCTAATTAAAATAGCGCGCATGATTGCCTCTGCTTGTATAGTTAGTTCCCTTTGTTTTCCTTTCCTTTGCGTTAATTATAAATAAATTCAAACGTGCAATTCCATTGAAAGCAAACGTATTCAACGGTTACAACAGCTGATTCTCCTATTCGTTTAAATAAAATTAGAGCTTTTTTGTCATTAGTGAACTACATTAATTCCCAGTCTCTCCAGATAAAAAGATAATTCGTTTAAATGAGTAACCACTGGAAAACATAATTCCATTAAAATTGTGAGTACTTAATCCGCAACTTATAACTCATCGGCCAGATGGCTACAAACTTTTCCTATTACTTGTAAGCAAAAGTTTGGCTAACACCGAATTTCGTAAAAACCGATAAAATGATCTTATAATAGAATTACAAATTGTTTGTTGTCAATGTCACATTTGGGTCATTAGCTACATCGACCTCTTGTTAACTTACAATAGAATGGGAAAAATCACGGGGGTTGACCAGTGCGTCATCCTCACCACGTTTACATTTTTTTGACGTTAGGTTCAATATCTACGAGTTAGAAATCGTTTATTGAATAGATTGGAAATGACGTTCTACATTCATTAGATACATCATTATGTTTTCCAATGTTTTTGGATGTTGTATCTAAAACTCGGAATTTTTAGTCAGTATAAAACCGATTTTCTAAAGAATAGTGGGTAAGTTGAGAAAAAAACGGATGCAAAATCGGTATTTCATAAATAGAAATCATCATAAACATAAGGAGCGTGGACAAGTAATTTCTTACATTGAGTTTTTTTAAGTGTTTAAAACTATACCTAGAAGATGATCATATGCATTCTTCCAGGTAAGAAAAAAGAAAAAGTTCAAATTCAAGATGTCTACAAAACAAAGTTGCATCTTACATCCGTCGAAAACAAACAATAAACGTTAAGAAGCTTTTATTCTGATCTTATGAAAACCAGAAAGTTACTTATGGGAGAGTCATAATAATACGTCGATTTAAGTTTGTACTGTTAATTACTTCATTAAATAATAGGCTTCTTAAACAACGGTCATATTTACCTCAAATAAATCAAATCATTACAATTTTATTTACAGAGTGTGGTTTGTGCCATAGCAGACACAATATGTAAAGTACAAAACAGCATTTGAATGTTTTTTTAAGATTGGCCCTATTTTTTGTAGAATAAGTAAAGGATAATATATATATTATATCGGAACGAAGTGGAGATAGATACAGTTGGCCGTGACTCGAACATGGCATTTAAGTGGTGTAGTTGAAGTACATACCAGGTGAATAAAAAGTATGGAACCAAACGTTTTTTCCTTAAACTATTTATTTTTTGAAAAAACTAATTGATGAGTGATAAAGTACTATAAAAATGTGATGATTTAACAAGAATAAAATTTTTCGAAATTTCCTTTTGTTTTTGAGTTCTACAACAAAAATAATTTTTTTAAATGGCAACCCACTATAAAATCATTTTTCTCATAAAAGCTATACTCTAAGGATTACAACTATCTGCTTTATATTTAATTTTTTCAAAAAAATTTTTTCACATAAATTGCAATTTTGACAAAAAAAATCGTATAACTCAAAAACAAAACAAAATTTCGTTCGGAAAATACGATCAGATTTTTTATATTACGTTAATTTATATTAATTATTATTTTCTGGAGGCAAATGATTAAAAATAAAACCGCTTGGTTCCATGCTTTATATTCACCCTGTATGTAAATTAATGTTCAAGGCCACCATCCTTAGATACCCGTTAATTGTTTCAATTTACATTGTGACATAATTTTTAATAAGTATTATGATGAACGGCAATAAATTTTATGTAATTTTTTGAAATGAGCTCAAAGTTAATGCATTTTATAATCCTTCTTCAGCTTTAGTCTCAAAATTGTTACATTTTCAACTCGTTCCTCAAAAACGATGCACCAGACACTAATTTAATTGCGTTCTTTCCGAGGTTCTTTCTCATTCACGTTTATTTTATATTCTTGTCAATTTCTTGCTAAAAATTGAGAATGTTTAGCAAACCTGCATTACAAATTGCAACGGGCCCTTTTTCTAACTTCCTGCTTGTCAACTATTCGTTTCCATATTTCTAAAAACTGTTAGCGGTACCGTATTTGTTCCTTTTTTGGTGGTTCGTCTCTAAATATTCCTAGATAATTTTTTGTGTTGACGTTTAATGACAAATTAATTCACAAAACCGGAACTGCCAACTTCCTTTATTAAAATTACCATGAATGAATTTACTAGTGGTGCCAACGTTAAGGCATTTCCATTTAAAAAAACACTTTTCATACAGGGGTATTTTTTTATTAGTATACATAGCCCTATAGTTTACGAGCCCGCGGTCGCCAGACCTTCGTCATTTTATAAAAGATGAAAATTTGTCAGCGCATACTTCCAACACAGGTAGGAACAATGGGCAAGTATGAAGTTTGGGTCATCGTGGCTTTGGGAGGTAACAGGTAGCAAAGAAGTAAAAATGTTAACTTAAAATTATCAAATAAAAATGCGTAATTTTTTATATTTTCTTCAGAATAATATTAGAAATCACCTCATCCATTGCCAGACACTTAACTTCGTGGCAACCCCTAGTCAGACACCCTTAAACTTTAATAAATTGTAACTGTACTTACGTTATAGTGTAAAAGCTGGATTTTATACATGTTTCTTGGGTAACTATTAGAAGATGTTTTCCCATTAGCCAGACAGTTTTGACAGTTCTAAGTGCTAAGTTCTAAGTTTTAAGTAAAATAAATATGATTCAGTTTTGAAAGTATCATCATGGGAGGCCTATAGCTACCCTATATGTTTGTCTGGTCGGGGGTAAAACTGTCGAAACTGTCTGGTTACTGAGAGAAAACATCTTCTAATAGTTGTCCAAGTAACATGTATAAAATTCAGTTTTTAAAAGAATTACAATTTATTAAAGTTTAAGGGTGTCCGACAAGGGGTTGCCACTATATTAAGTGTCTGGCAGTGGATGAGGTGATTTCTAATATTATTCCGAAGATAATATAAAAAAATTACGCTTTTTATTTGATAATTTTAAGTTAACATTTTTTACTTCTTTGCTACCTGTTATCTCCCAAAGCCATGACGACCCAAACTTCATACTTGCCCATCGTTTCTACCTGTGTTGGTAGTATGCGCTGGCAAATTTTCAGCTTTTAAAAATGACTAAGGTCTGGCGACCGCAGGCTCTTGCTCTACTATGTATACTTTTAAAAAAACCGGGCCAATTTCAATGTTGCTATGGCAATTACGATTAGCGGTTAGTCTAGATATAGGCAACCAATATTGCAAAGGCTTTAATATCACAAACTTGTAAAAATAACAAAGTAAATGTAATTAAATATTAATTAAAAAAATAGAACCCATCAAAACATGAAAAATATGTAATAATGAAAGCAAGTGTTCAAAATGCTTTCTTTGCAGTTCCAAACAATAACCCAAGCGATTTTGAAAACCCCGCCACTGCATTCCCGATAAATTCAGGATCTATATTATTACATTCTGTACGAATACGTTCTTTCAGCTCTTCTAAATTTTGCATTGGAACATTAGTATAAATTTTTATTTTTAAATACTCCCAAAGAAAAAAATCGTTAGGTGCCAAGTCTGGCGATCATGGGGGCTATGCGATGGGACTATGTCTCCCGATTCACTTCGGTGTACATGGGTATCATAAATGGTATTAACTTTTTAAAGCTACGCTTTAAGTTTCAATACTGACACTTAACAAACTTGACACAAAATTTTAGTTTTGAATATTTTAATATTTACTACCCTCTAAAAGCTTGAAATGTTGGTCGCCTACCCTATGAAATTGACTCGTTTTTTTTAAAAGTATACATAGGGCTATGTATACTAATAAAAAAATGTCCCTGTATGTAAATTAATGTTCAAGACTACCTTCTTTAGAGACCCTTCAATTGTTTAATTTACATTGTGATAGAATTTTTTATTTCACTTTTAAGTTGGTAATGAAAAAAATCTGGTGTGAACATCACACGACTTTCCTTATCCTTATCCTTATTTGGAAAAGATCTTAACGACAATAATTTAGTGTTGGAAATCCGAGTAGCAAACCTTACTTGCGTTAGTGCCACTTGCCGGATTTACACGCGAAATAGATCATAGTTTTACTATACAAGTGATTCGCAAAAATACTTAGCAAAATTAAGTAACCTTTCAAAGCTATTTTATTTCAGCTTTATGATAGCTATTTAATGCCAACTGTATGGAAGCTTCCATTATTACCTATACAAAAGCTTGTATCGTCACGACAAACTTTACACCGCTGGCAAATGCTTTCGGAGAGGTCTTTGATAAACCAACTCATATGAGCTTTGCGTTATACAAAAACAAATCTAATTTTATAAAAGTGGATTTTAAAAGATACATTCACTTGAAATTAATAATTTTTATTCTTGTGTTTATCACAAATTTGAGACTTTTAATTCACAATGGAACGGTTAAAAGTTGCAGTGCCACAAAAAATTGTTCTTAAAGTATTACCATAATGGAAATAATTAAAAATTTTAAACTTCTTGAGAGACTTGCTTGAAACCGCAACATCAAAGTTTCCCTATACCAAATAAATTATTCGTTTCTACTTCCAATTTCAACTTTTTACAATGCCGTTGAGTATTGTACTTTCAAAACAAAACACTTCATGTATATTTTAAAGCAAACAGAAACTGAATACGGAATAACTAGTTACAAATTTTTTGTACTAAGTTTTCTATAGATAATAATAAACAGAATTCTTGACATAATTAGAGTTAAAACATGCAGAAGTGCTGTTGAAAGATTGGAACAGTTTACATACGGGTTGAAAGGAAGTGACGACAAGAATGCGATTAAAATAAAATTATTTACACCAGTAATAGAAAAATTTGTTTATGTCCTAACATTTGCAGTTTGCATAAAAGCCCACGCAAGAATTCAAATAAGGGATAAAATCTTAAATTCATTCCATGCTTGTAATTGAAGATGCCGAACTTTTTTGCAGTAAAAAATATTTCATGTGGGTGAAAGCCAAGAGAATGTTTAAATTTTTAAGATGTTTTATAAAAAATACCAGATGGCCGAAAGCCATGTTTTTTCCCATATTCCTCCCAACTGTTGAATTGATATAAAACAGAAACACCTCCGTTCTAATTCCTGCTAATTGTTTACAGACAACAGCAAAGAACTCTATATTTAGATATCAAAGAAAAGCAACAAAACAATGGACTCAAAGTCTGTTTATGCAGTGACCTAAAATTTGTTTGTATTTACGAGCAGTGAAATTTGGTTTGTTTCTTTTTGTGTAAACAAACCACTTAGTTATTTTTCATTAAAGAAAAACAGTTTACAATTTTTTTGATTTTCTGCACTTACTCACTTTCATAAACGTGATGAAAAGATTATCGCAATAAATATAGGTACTCGTATCCTTTATCAATCAGAACTTTGAAGGCTAAAAAAACTCACTACTAGTTTTTAAGTAAAAATATTTTCAATATCGAGGAAACATTATTCTCTTCGAGTCTGTAACATCACGTGGCAGTTCTAATCTACAATTCCTTTTAGCATCTTGCTTTATGTAAGAAGCTTTAATTATGAATATAATAAAAGTCACCCCCTCGAAAACGTGCCCGGAAGTATGCTATTAAATTTATAGAAAGAGATAGGTTAATTATTTGTTTCTTAAGAGTGTCCCTTTATGTCCTATCTTATCTGAAAAAGTATTATAACAAGGAGAAAGCTTTCGTTTGTTTTATTGCAGAAATGCCTTTTATATCAAAATGTAATTAGGTACTCTATCTTTTATCTTTTATGGAGCTCGTAAGGTGATTTGACTTTCTTTTTTATTACAAACAGTCTTAAACTAATGCGTTCTTATTAAGTCCACCCCATCAAATTCTAACGTAATTACCAGTTTCCATCCGGATCAAAAAAATGATTTCTACTCTGAAACAAGATAGGCTATCAAATATTTAAGGCGTCAGCTTTGAAACATTGATCAATTGAAGCTGTCTCAGTTACCTGGTTTCGAGAAAACTGTTATCTTGTAAAGTCAAATGTTACAATGGGTTAATTATTGCCTCCATTCTGAATCTTTTTTAATGATAAATTGCAGTTTATAATTTAATAAATGTAGTATATCTCTGTGGGGACTTAAGCTTTAGCAGGCTTATGGTAACTATCGCCTGAAGTTTAAATCCTCGTTTAAGACCAAAGTCTTAACGGCTCGGCGAATAACAAACGATACCAAAATAACAAAAATAAAAATTATAAAAGTTGCGATGTATTCTAAAATTCCAAACACTGAGAAAACTTTTTAGTAAAATAATGTATTATTCTTTTAATAAATTTTCCAACTTGTACACTTTATAAAGGAAGTAAGAGTAAAAACTAAGAATTTGGAACGTTTCTCGTTATTTGCTGAGATCTATAAAAGGTCAGCTACTTGCAACTCGTAAAATAAATCAAATGTGTAAGACTTTTATGGATCGTTTTTTGTGTGGTCATTATGACACGAGTTTACAATCTTAATAGTTGTGAAGAGTGCCTTTCAAAATTATTAATTACGTTTTCTGGCAGCAAGGAAGGTTTACATTCGCGTGATTGTCGATACAAACGCAAGAAGTTTTAACGCACGCTATTCTTCAGTTAATTGGAAATTTGAGCAACATTCGATAGCAAATTAAGTTAAACAAAAAAGTTGCTCTTGTCGGAATTAGGCGTTAAAATGAAATAAAATAAAACAATACCTAATTTTATTTTATTAATAAAAATACATAAACCTAATTGTTAAGTTTTTAAGTAGGAAAGAAATTCTACGTTTTTGCTGCCAATGCAGTAATTTATAACCTGTCGCCACGCCTCAAGAGTGGGGATGGTGGTAGGGATAAAAGTAGGAATCACCCTCAGTTTGAAAGTTATTGAAAACTTATAAAAGTTTTTTTATTTTTATGATGTTGATATGTTCCCAATTTCTCTTGTAAAACTTACAGTAAACTTTATTTCATTCCTAAATAAATATTACGATGCAAATTATGTGTCCTCACATTTGCCTTCTTTTATTTAATGACTAATGACTGAAAAAGTGTCATTTTAACTGTTCTGATAATGGAAGCATCAACTCGTACAAAAATTCGTGCAGTGGATGTTCAATCTTCTGCTTATATCACTGGTCACGGAAAATCCTTGCCGAAATCCACTTAAATTCGAGAAAAGTCGCTCATTTCCCAGTTGCATTAACACAGCCCTGGTCTCTTGCGAGTTCAGCTCTTCCACGGTGTGTTAATAAGTCATATATGGTCGATTATTTATCTGGATGTGTTGTAAAGCAAACACATAAGCGGAAGTTGCGGAAATCCCCGGCCTGGCCTGGCAGGCAGGAAACAGAATTGATCCAACAAGCGACCGGTCGAAAACGGTAATCCCTGCCATACGTGCGTGATTGGAACGCATAAACGTCGGATACGTTCGCTCCTCTCATACATCGGTCAACACAACATCTTCTTGTAATCCCTCGCTGCCCCTAAACTCGTTACATTGCCTTCATCCCTTCTATCCATGCTAATTCGGCACTGATTTACATTTATTCGATAGATTTGGGTATTTTGTACAACTTTAAATTGAGTTGTGGGCTCGCCGGATTAACTTTTATCGAACAATTTAATACTGTCGGCTTCGTACACAGCGAATTCGGACTCTAATTAGATCAGTCTTCCACCATGTTTATTAAATTTCCCAATTAATCACTTATTGGCAGCGCAGAGACCAAAACGATGAATTAATGTGCTGAACGAATTATTAATAAAAGCGTATTTACTAATTGCTTTAAAATATTCAGATAATTGATTTCCAGCAAACAAATTGAGCCACTATGAATATAACGTGAAGAGAAATATAAATATTATAATTTGGATATAAAGTCGCGAGTTTTCAATTTCAGATAAGTCACTGTTAAAAAATTCCTTTAATTTCAATATTATTTTATGGTTTTACATAAAAAAATACGGAGGAGGCTCAGTATTCTATCGACTGCAAATTTTATCAAAAAGGTCGGTCATCAATTAATTTTATTTGCTGACTCAATAATTTAAAACAGAACCATTATTTCTTGTCTTTTGATCTAGTATTTATTTAGTTGTCATATAGTAAGCAATCCCAAAGAATTCATTTTAGCAAAAATAAACAGCAGCGATAAGAAAAAAAAATAATAAAATACAGTGTACAAATTCTTCAGGTTTCAGAGCATCGTTGTAGAAATCTGCAGGCGCGACTGTCATAATAGCTCCAATGTTGCAGACATTAAACCAAAAATATTCCTTTCGGTCATAATTTCAGATTTACGATGCTGTAAATTTCGCAAATTTTGCGTCGAAATGAAACGGCTCGCGTAACAAGATCAATTCAAGAAATTCCCAAAAAACAAATTCAAAAACACGAATGCAAACTTTTGTGTAATTCGTTTCTTATAATGTCGAAATCTCCGATGAGTTGAACTTCAATTTTAGCTTAATAAAAAAGTGATCCTTGAGCGTGCCGGCAGAGTAAAAAGTTTTAATAATGCTCAATCAGGAGATTTTTTCTCGAAGAGATTTCATAATAAATTTAGAGAGCGAGAGAGGCGGAAAAGCCCCAGATCGTAAAAGAAGCAGAAGCAACAACAATGCGATACTAGGCAGTAAACAAAATATATGCGACTGAAAAAGGACACCCTAGACGCCGATAAAAGTAAATTAAAGGCTTCGACGAATGTTTAAAATCGAAAATGCAATTACTTGTGTATGGCTCGGACTTAAACTTGGTGTTTGTCGTTATCTATTTATCTCATGGACACTAAGGGAGCTTTTTCTTTTAAATTTTGTTCTTTTTGGTTCGATTTTTAGATATGGCCCGTCACGGTGTTCCCACAGAGCAAATTCGTAAAAAATACGCAAGAAAACGCAAGATAAATAACTTTCGCAGGACGAAAGGTTTTGTATTCATCATCATCATCATTATGCCGCCTTCAATGCCTGGCAAAACGCTCATAAAATAAATTTACGATTGCTACGTACGTTTTTACCTGCCTCACATGTGTCTGATTTTATAGAACTTTCGTGATCCTAATAACTATTGAGAATGACGTTGCGACGGGAAAGAAGCCTCCAAATGGTAAAAATCGCATTATTTGGAGTGCTTCTAAGTTACATATTATGGGTGGATGATGGCCTGGTGGAACGTATTACTTTCCCCCATCTTAACCGAGATAAGAAAATTGATGGGAACACGTCCTGCACGGAAACGAAACGGACTTTCCACCAAAATGAGATCGAACAGAAAATCGAAAAAAAGTTAATTTATTTTGCTCGCATTTCAACCTTCTCATTGTTTCATTTTTCTGAGTTACATTTAAAATATTTACTTTGATCGTAAAATGCATCTTTAAGGAACTCCGTTCGACGTCTAGTTATTCTGTGACGGAAATTAGGAACCGCAGCATTAAAAAAAGGTAACGAAATTGCGTTAACGCTTGCATATTTTTTGGCTCGTTTTCAATTTATACCTTTGCCAATTTGTTAAGACAACATTGTGTTTTGCCAACAGGCATGTTTTGACTAACTTTGTTTCTTTTACGTTTCGTTCAATTGAGTCAAAACACAATTAGAATAAATAAATTACAAATATTTTTTGCATTGGTAAAAATACTTCAAATAAAACTAAATATTTTATGAGCAAAAAATGTCCCCTAAAGCACTTTTTGTCGTAAACCGTCGGCTTAAATTTCTCTATAAAACCACACAAATTTCATCGATTAAGCAAAACGACATAGTAACGAACCAAAGCCAATTTCAAACGAGCTGCCTATTTTGTAGTTTAATCACATTCCATTAATTTAAATGTAAACTAAAACACAATAATGCATTTGCAAATGCAGAGAAATATCCCATTTTGATTGCATTGCTTTACCACGACATTTTACAGCCGAGATTGTGAAGAAGTATCAAAACGTAAACATAAAATTGCCGTAAACATGTAGTAACTGCTACTTGGTTAATATTGCTTTACAATTATCCTTCTGCAATAAATCTTCAAAGTTTTATAATATTCTGATGTCATAAGTAATATAGGTGATTGTTATTTGATCATATCCGTACTGTCTTCATGCTTGTTTTGGCAACGATAACAACCTAGGCCGTTAAAAGCCGTTAATTCGAAAGACTACTTGCATTAATTGACATTATTTGACATGACATTTTGAATAATTTGATTCAAAAATTGAGATTTTTTCCAACAAAAACGGTATTAGCTTAATTCTTGGTGTTAATTTTCACATAAAAATTCAGATTTAATGATGGACATGATAAGCAGTGGTAATGAGGAAAGAAAACCAGCAGTCATCCTTAAATAATAATGTGGAAGTGATTAATGATATTGACATTATCTAATATCCACACAATGAAGCTTCAAAAAGAAACATAAAAAGCAGTTTTACGACGCTTGAAATCGATACCAAATTAATTAATCAATAGAGTTGGTAAATTCACCAGGTTTGTGGCTATAGTTGTTTCATATTAATGATACTGTGCATCAAGTAGATGCAGTCTAAATGTATCTTTATTTCTAAAGCCAATTCACACAAAGAGTGTCATTAATGTCATTCAGAATAAATTTAATCTTATCAATAATGACAAAAATTTTTGTTTGCCACCCTATGTTGATTACGTTGTTAATTTTAATTATTTTTTGCTACCTCAAAAACTGTCGTCGAGGACGAAGTTATGTGGGTGGCCCATTTCGGCGTCCATAAAGGGCATTTAGTCCTACCACAGCCAAATGAGAATAAAGTTATAAATATACAGTGTGATTCGTGAGATGTGTACATGAAGGTACTATTTTAACTGTAGTCGTATTCACCATTCACCACGGTAGTCTTGTGCGTCATCAATTTCATTTTTTCATTGCCAATACAAAAGTGAAATAAAAAAATTCCATCACAATGTAATTGAAACAATTAAAGGGTCTTTAAGGATGGTAGTCTTGAACATTAATTTACATACCAGGTGAATAAAAAGTATGGAACCAAGCGTTTTTTTTCGTAAACTAAGCTCTTTACGAAAAAAATTATTAGTGTAGCGTAAAGTACAATTAAAATGTGACGATTTATCAAGAATAACATTTTTCGAAATTTCTTTTAGTTTTCGAGTTGTGGAAAAAAAAATTTATTAATGACAACCCACCATGTTAATTTTTTTAATTAAAGATTATGATCTAAAAATGACCTCTAATTAAACAGAATTGTTTTTTAGCCAGTCCTACTTTTTTTTAATAAATTGTTAAAGTTGCGTTCCGAACCCATCACGAAGATTTTCCGAACTTGAACGAGGGGGTCGTTTCATGACTTTGGTCGTTGGAGAAACCGTTTTTGTGCAGGTGCTTTGGGGTGGTTCCGGATGGATCAAAAAATCTAATAACAAATCATTTTCTTCCATTTTTAGTCCATTTGAAACCACCCCAAAGCACCTGCATAGAAATCAGCGGCTCTCCCATGATGAAATGCATGAAACAACCACTTCGGTTAAGTTCGGAAAATATTCGTGATGAGCTCGGAATGCAACTTTAACAATTAATTAAAAAAAAAAGTACTTGCTAAAAAACAATTTTATTTAATTAGAAGTCATTTTTAGATCATAATCTTTAATTAAAAAAATTACCATGGTGGGTTGCCATTAAAAAGAAATTTTTTTTTGGGAACTCGAAAATTTAAAGAAATTTCGAAAAATGTTATTCTTGATAAATCGTCACATTTTAATTGTACTTTACGCTACACTAATTATTGTTTTCGTAAAGTGCTTAGTTTACGAAAAAAACGCTTGGTTCCATACTTTTAATTCACCTGGTATGCATTTCAAGTACACCACTTAAATGCCATGTTCGAGTGAATTTATTAATTTGACATTGACAGGAAAATTATTGTCGTTGTTGAAAGTCTTTTTGGTATAATTTATTAATATTTTTTATTTATTGGTTGATTTATTGCTTTTGTTGTGTTTTTTGTTCTGCGTCTCATTAGTTTCTTTTAATAATTCCTTACGATTAAGTAACTTTCATGAAATCAGGCATATTGCATCGGTGTTAGTGTAAAAAATCGAAGTAATTAAAATTAGCCCCCCGTCATCCTTTATTTATTCTATAAAAAAAACGGGGCCAATCTTATAGTAAAAAACTTTTCAAATGCTGTTTTAGTACTTTACATATTGTATATGCTATGATACAAACCACACTCTGTAAATAAAATTGTGCTTATTTGAGATATTTGAGGTAAATATGAGCGGTTTTAAGAAGTCCATTATTTAATGAAGTAATTAACAGTAGGTACAAATTGAAATCGACGCATTATTATAAGTAATTTTCTGGTTGTTATAAGATCAGAATAAGATACACTTTTGTTTTGTAAACGTCTTGAATTTCAACTTTTTCTTTTTTCTTACCTGGAGGAATACATGGGATCGTCTATAGTTTAAACCCTTAAAAAAACTTAATGTATAAAATTTTGTCCATGCTTATGTTGATGAATCCCGCTGTTTATGAAATACCGATTTTGTATCCGTTTTCTTCCCACTTTAGAAAATCGATTTTATAGTGAAGTACACTAAAGATTGCGAGTTTTAGATGTTATATCCAAAAACATTGAAAAACATAAAATTTTGACATGATGTATGAATACACTGCATGTAGAAAGTCATTTCCAATCTATTAGATTAGATTTTAAATGCATTTGCAAAGAATCGTACAAAACAACACTTTCACCAATAAACAACTTCTACTCGTAACTTATAGATATTGAACCTACCCTCAAAAAAATCGCGATGTAAACGTGGCAAGGAGACACGTCATCAATATATTTTTTATTTAAATTTAATTGAGTTGAATCAAAGGCTACTAGGACTAAAAATTTCAAAACTTAAACCACCTCTAACTAAAAAACGAATCGACAAAAATTTTTTTTCGACATTTAGATACGCTCATATTTCCCTTTCCAAAAATGTTTTAAAAAGTGGGGAGTGCCATTTAAAATTTTAAAGTAAGGGATGAAACCTAAAATGTACCTAATGTTAGTTTTGAACTTCCCCCTCAAGATCCTAGTCGACCTGTTTGTGCTTCAAAATATATTTACTCAATAGTCTCAATAGCAATAGTTATTGAGACTGGCTCTTTTTGAAATGAAAGCCCTGTATATTATTAGGTCCATGGATGGGTACTTCTGATTTTTTTACGCAACCCATTATACACATTACAACAATTTTTTGATTTCAAATTATGAAAATAATTATAATTGAACCCGCGATGTTTGTGATAAGGCTTGTCATATTAACATTAAATCAAAAAATCTGTGTCAATTCGAAAAAAGTTTTGGACGCATGTTTACAAACCGAACACTTTATACATTAACTTAACTTTTTAATTTTACAGGATATCTACCAATCTGATTTTTCTAAAAAATCTATCCAACTTACTTTGATTTCTAATTTAAAAAATACAACAATAATACCCCTCTTGTAAACAACGCTGTATGTGAATAGTGATGTCAGGCTGGATTTGTGTTAGATCCCAGTCATGCTGCGTCAAATTTTGGACAGGGCATTTTGGTATTGCGGTGTAAGTTTTATGCAAAGAATTTATTTTTAGCTGTCTAAAGCAGAACACATATTTGTAGTGTAAGAGTTCTGTGTTTTGAAAGGATTGGGTGTTTCGATCTTTATCCAACTCCTACTGTTATAAGCTGGCGTTTTATAAAGGTATTAAGCAAATATAAGCAGTTTATTACTAAGGCAAAAGAAAAAGTATTCTTGAAGTTTTCAACTCCAACAACGATTTAATTTCCATTTCTAGTCGAGAATTTCGGAATATATTGCGAATAATTGCTCACATACATTATAAGCAGCTCATGCTTTCTTTAAAAAATTATTTGAAAAAGTTAGGAAAGTTGAAAAAGTTTTTCCTTATGAATACATGAAAAGGCACCTGGTTATGACAGTTTAAAATTACTACAAAGTTTTATAATGATATGACATGGGAAACTTGAAGATAAATGATAAAGGAGATTAATACACTCGGCCGAACTCACTTTATTGTTTTTACGGGTGGCTCCGTTGGGCCCGATATGCTTTAAAGTTGATTAAGTTATAATTTGCAAATACCAGTCGAAAGCGTTTTGTTGTCTGCCCGTATTAAATAATTAATGCTATGTTCTGGAATTTACGATAAATTACGCTAAATCTTCGATGCAGCCGAGGAACAACATAATTCTATTTTACAGCACTATAACCTATAAAAAATATACCACCTACACGAGTGAGACACATACGACCAAATTAGGATAAATTGATAAGTCTAAGTCAATGTTCATTTACATTTTAGATTATGTCGTGCTAACAGATAGAGAACACAGTTTGTGTACGCAATAATTTTCAACAGTAAAGTGATTTTGACAGGGGTCGTATTATTGGTTAACATGATGAAAGGTTAACATTTACAGAATTTCTAAATCGCAAATATTGCTTAATAATGCAATAAACTTCAACTAACATTTAAATTATTCCAGTATGGCCTTTTCTAAAATTTCCTTGCTATAGAAAAATACGCATTAATCATTTATACATACAGGATGCGCCAGAACTCGCGCCCCAGAGAAAAATGCCATGAAAGGTAAGATACCAGGAACTTGGAAAAAGTTACAACAATTCTATCTATAAAAATTTGAAGTTATGAGAGTTTAAATTTTCCCTTTGACTCTATTTAGTTCTTATGGAAAAATAATTTTCAAAGTTTTGTTTACTATAGGCTATTAGAAGAGGAAACAATAAAGCTGTATCCTAAATTGTAACTTTGTTTAATGTTATGTGTGGCCTTTATTGGCAAAATTTTTGTACCGTTAATAAATAATTACAAAAAACATATACAAGATCATCAGTATCATATAGTCATAAAAAATGTCAAATGTCAAAATTTTTTGACAAATTCTCCATTTTGTGTTGCTTGTCCTTGAAATATATTTGCTTGATTTCGTCGAAAATGGTATACAGGACAAAGGATGAATAAAACCATTAAATTCGTCGCGACGTTTCGATACTTTTATTGTATCTTCCTCAGGCGAAGAATTTTTGTTGGCTGAACGTTCAGCACGTCTTATCACCGTAGAATTTGGAATTCTGCTTATTAAGGTACAATTGGTACGGCGCGTGTTTCTGCGTATAAGATTACCTTTGTTTGTAACTCCAAATAATATAGAGAACTGATTATACAGGCTGTATTATAAAAAAACGCAATCTGCCGATTTCCATATTATATTTTTTTGTTTCTAGCAATTATAATTATCATTTATTGTTATATTTTTTAACATTTCTGTGCTGATTTTTTAATATTATGAAAATTTGCAATAATTTTGGATGTAGGTATAGGAATTTTAGTTATAGTTATACGAGAAAAGAAAATTTGTAAAGGAGGTAAATGTCAACCAGTAATTGGAGTATTTATGATGTTCCTGTATACGATTAACTGAAAAAGTAAATTATGTATTTTAATAGAAGTTCATTTAGTTTTGTTATAAAATCCAATGCTTACGACTCAATCAGTTCGATAGAATTACAAATATTTGATGCCTGCCTTAGGTAATGTGTAATTATACTTTAAGGATTATTGCATTTTTAAAATGACCCTTAGAAATGAATTTAATAGAGTATTTGTATTACCTTCAAATAATTTGATTTTCATGAAAGAATCATTTTTCAAATTGTTTTACGTAAAGACGTGGAGAAGATCTTATGCGAAAATAAAGTAAAATAATAGGTAATTTAGTGTTACATAATGTCAATTTGAGGATCAGTTAGAAAAATGTTGACCTTTCGTAAAAAGAATGTTTGCGCGCTTAATCAGTTCGATATAATAAGGGGTAAATACGAGTATTAAGTTGATTATTGTACAGTTTGTCCCCGGAGGCCCGGATAGGTGAAACAACTCAACCCCTGCTTGGTTAGATAATTTCTAACATAATTTTAGTTTTGAAAAATCAAGTGTCTTAGAAATATTAAAAAAAAATTCTGTAAAGCGCCTTTTATGAGGCAAATACGACAAAAAGTCATTAAAAAAAGTTGTTTATAGAATCAACATCCAGACCACCTATACTAAATTTCAAAATCATCGGCCAACTATGCATTTCCACCCTTTTTTCCAAAATAGTTATTGCTCTTGAATACGTTAAGAAGTTATTTAGTGGTAATAATCTAAGTGTGATGTTTTATTTATTATAAATGAACTTTTTTTTATTGTGAAATAAGCATGAAAAAATAAAAAATCACAGTTGGCCGATTTAAATCGAATTCTCTTATCTTTTACAAGAGTCGTTTCACCTATCCGGGGACACACAGTATATAAATAAAAGTTCTCAGTAATGAATGACATAGTAGAGAGTTAACGTTACGTAGAATTAATAAGCATTTCAAAGAGACACTTAAAAAAATCCAAGTTAAGTTTCCATTGTACTTGTTGGTTTAGAAATGAAGATTTTTTTGTTCTTTGCTTGCAAATTTTCTTGTAACACGAAAGCATCTCACCTTTGTGCTATAAAATGCAAAAATCGAGTAAAAGTTTGGAGTGTGAAATGAAAATCTCGGATGTCACGCCTTTTCATGTAAACAGAATAATATTTTACTCATCTCAATTTTAATATTCTCTGGTGTCAGGCCACGCGAAACCCAGAGTGTTATTTCGTTGATTGGGCTTTTTCGTGTCCCTGTTCGATGTCGCTTTGCGGATTAACGACGAGATAAATCTATATTTATACGTTTAGTTCCGGTTTTAACTCCGAAAGCATTATTTATAGACAAAGAGTGTATTGTCTGAAATCCGCGAAAAAGAGTCAAGACTCTTATTTTTATTTGCTCTTCTGATGGTAAATAAATAATTGACGTGACACCGAACTCATATAAAATATCGGGCAATAAATGAAAGCAATAAACAGCGAAACCTCTCGGTGGACGACTTCGCCAGCCTCTTAATGCATGTTAGCTCCGACAAGCAGTCTGGACGTGCGGAATTCCCAAACGGCATGCGCTAAGAGACTTCCGCTTCCGCAGTGACGGTGCAACGCGCTCGATGTCCCGTAAGTCGTGATAGTAGTGCTAGATAGAACTATCAGAGTCGAGGGAATATGCCTGACAAAGCGCACACAACTATTTGGTTTTGGCATTACCGCAAACAGAACAAGACGTAGTTTATTAAACGACATTAAAGATAGAAGAGCTTCTTTGCAAAGCAAAGGCACGTGCAGCTCTCAGATAGAACGCTTTCTTATTTATTTAGATGAATCAAAAGAAGCCGCATCATAAAACCATATAGGTGAAGGCAAAGGAAAGAATCAATTGCCTACTGAAAAACGTCAAAGAATTTCTTGAAATCATTAGCCTACAACTATCGGTTTCCACGTATTTTGCAGATAAGTCCAGAGCATCCATCAAGGAGAAGAATCTCATTGTAGCAATAATTTCTAAAAGATTAATTCTTAACCTACAAAAATTCAATAACTAGAAAATACATGTTTCGCTGGAAAACCATCCGTTTTTCCTTTCTCTTGTTAGCAAAAGAAGATAACAAAATTTAAGAATTAAGTTCACGATGTTAAAATCATTACTCCCCGATGTGCTCGTAACAAGTCTGCATTGTTGACTTTCAGCTGAACCAATAGCTGATTTATTTTAGAGTTTACAATATAAATAGATACTTGTTACTCTTCGTGGATTGTTTTGTCTGTAGACAGTTTTGGAAGTTTGTGTTGTTAGAATAGCTCATGTGAAAGGAAACAAACAGCAAATCTAAACATGGTTGTGTCAGTTTATCGCTGTTTCCTTAATAAAGTCACCGTCGTTTTAATACAAGTTTGCGTTATAGTAGAGGAATTCATTAATAATAAAATAAAGGCATTTGTATTTTTTTTCTACTCCCACATCTAAAACACAGATTATCGTATATGTTTCCATGACGCTAAGTGACCTTTTATACAGGGCTTTCATTTCAAAAAGATCCAGTCTCAATAACTTTTGACATTGAGTAAATGTATTTTCAAGCAAAAACAGGTCGATTAGGATCCCGAGGGGGAAGTTGAAAACCAACATTAGTTACATTTTAAGTTTCATCCCCTAGTCGCTAGCCACCCCTACTTTAAAATTTTAAATGGCACCCCCTACTTTTTGAAACATTTTCAGAAAGGGAATAAATGAGCGGATCTAACTGTCAAAGAATTTTTTTGTCGATTCGTTTTTTTAGTTAAGGGTGGTTTAATTCGTTTTTTAATTTATAATTATAAAATATTAATTATAAAAAATAGTATAAAGCACTTGTTGCAGAAGGTTCTTCAAGCACTCATTTGTTCCTCAACTCGCCGCTTCGCGGCTCGTTTCGGATTTCAAATTTGTGCTTGAATAGATAGATACCTTCTGCAACTTGTACTTTAATATACTATTATCTAATCGTAAATAAAGAAAATATTTTGGCGATTCGTTTTTGAGTTAGGGGTAGTTTTATTTTAGAAATTTCCATCAGTCCTAGTAGCCTTTAACTTTGATTTTGATTATGTGTCATCTAATACATTTTATTAAGAAGGCGAAAATTTACCATTTGACCGTTCAGTTAATTAAAAAATTACTTTTATTTAATTACATTGAGTTGACTCAAAGGCTGCTAGGACTAAAAATTTCAAAAATTAAACCACCCTTAACTAAAAAAACGAATCGACAAAAAAATTTCTTTGACAGTTAGATCCGCTCATTTATTCCCTTTCTGAAAATGTTTCAAAAAGTAGGGGGTGCCATTTAAAATTCTAAAGTAGGGGTGGCTAGCGACTAGGGGATGAAACCTAAAACGTATTTAATGTTGGTTTTAAACTCTCCCATCGCAACCCAAATAGACATATTTTTTATTTAAATTAAATTGAGTTTAATCAAAGGCTACTAGGACTAAAAATTTCAAAAATTAAACCACCCCTAACTGAAAAACAAATCGACAAAAATTTTTTTTTTAACATTTAGAGACGCTGATTTTTTCTCTTTCCGAAAACGTTCTAAAAACTAGGGGGTGCCATTTAAAATTTTAATGTAGAGGTTGCTAGCGACCAGGGGGTGAAATTTAAAATGTAACTAATGTTGGTTTTCAACTTCCCCCTTGGAATCCTAATCGACCTGTTTTTGCTTGAAAACACATTTACTCAATGTCAAAAGTTATTGAGACTGGATCCTTTTGAAACGAAAACCTTGAATACAGCGTGTCCCAAGTTTTAGGGCCGGACCAAAATAAATATTTCTAAATGATTAAAAAAAATGTTTGGTAGTGCAAACGGTAGAGGATTATAAAGACTTCCATTTAGTGGTATCAAAAAACACTTAAGATTAAATTCATTCAATTTCAGTTTATTCATTATTATCACTTAAAGGAAACAAAATACTAGGTTATTATTAGTTAAATCAAAAGCGAGGTAAGAAAGTGGCACTTTATTCCCTCTTAGAAGGAAAATATTTATTATTGTTATTTTATTATTAAAGTTTTTTTTAATAAATAATAATAATTTAATCTTAACTGAGCTAAGTTGGGAAACATTTTATTATTATTACGAGAACAAACGTGATCTGATCAAGAGCTCGAAGGTGAAATGTAATTCCCACCGAAGTTTGAATACAATTTTATTCACAATCACATTTTGTTTTTCTAACTAAAATGATGTATTGACGTATTTTCTGTGCAAATTGATTGGCTCGTAACGTTGACAATCCACATAAATCACTTCCCAACTAAGGAATTAAATGAGCGTATTTTCTGACGTCTAGGAGGTTAGGAATTAGCGTAGCATAATATAGAATAACTGTCGACTGTCTAGTGACTTGTGAACGTTGAATGGATTCGTGTTTTTAAGAAAAAGAAACGGATTGTTTTTTTTAATTTTCGATAAAAAAAGATGTATAGTAGATTTCATTGAAATTGACATAATGGGTGGCTGTGGAATTTCCATTTTGTGTTTATAGCCCTGCGCTTGTTCCTATAGAAATGGTAAAATGTTTTTTTTTCTTTGATTACTTACCTACATGGTTTGTTGAAATCACATGATTGACAGCTGACTAACATTTGTATTCTTTTTCATCGTTTTCGTTGCTTGTTTGTTAGGTTTCTTTTTGTTGTTTCTGTTTTAAGTTGAATAGAATTCATTTGTGAAAAATGGGTGATTTAACTCGAAGAGAATTTGAAGCGATTTTTTGATGCTTCAACGAATTATTATCAAAAGATTCACCAAACGTAAGTGCCGTAATTGAACGGGTGGCATTAATTTTTCAAGTAGGATAATTCAATTTTAAATTTATTATTAATTTGCTCCAGGTAAGCGTTAGGACAATAATAAGTCGTGTTTTGGCAGCAAAAAAAAATGGCAAAATATTGCTACCACTCGTGAGACCTAGAAAACAAAAAGTCTCGCCGTATTCTGATTATGCTTTTCAAGAAGCACTAAATTACTTCATATTTATGAAAATTAGCAAGAACGAACATATTACAGTGTCACTTATTTATGATAATGCAAAGGATTGTCTAGATTTCCCTTACAGTCCAACTACTCTTTATAGAATTATAAAAACTATGGGATACAGTCATAAAAAAGTTGATAGACGAAAGATACTTATTGAAACACAAAGAATTATAAACCTATGAATTAAATTTTGTGGAAGATATCTAGAATTGCTTAAGAAGGCAGAAAAAGGAAATGTAAAGTTTGTGTATTTAGATGAAACATGGGTGTACCAGAATAGAAGCCAAATTCGTCAATGGGGTGTTGGAAAGTAATAAGAAAGGTATCCCAAATAAATGTAAAGTAGGAGATACACAGTGATGAAGGTTTTTTACCTGGATGTGAGTTAATCTTAGATAATGGTATAATATAATATACATATAATAATGACCGAGATTATCATAAAACTATGAACGGCAAAATTTTCAAAAAATGGGTTAATAACCAGTTAATTCCGGCACTGCAGTCACTAAATGTTATGTGTCTAATTGTATTAGATAACGCACCTTATCATTCTATGAAAATAGAATAAACACTTACATTGTCCTCAAAAAAAAATAAGAAATGGAAACCTGATTAAAGAGACAAAGTATTCAGTTTGAAGAGTCATTCACTAAGAAACCGCTGTGGGAATTAATTCAACCATTGAACATGATAAAATGTGGAACAAATATGAAATTGATGGGATGCTGAAAAAAGGAAACCACAAAGTACTACATTTACCACCATACAACTGTCAATACAACCCCATTGAACTGGCTTGGGGTGATTGTAAAATCTACTACAATAAACATATTCCCAGCAAATTAGACTTTGGTGACAGAGAACCGTGTAGCAGCAAGCTCTTCAACACTGCACACAATAAAAGTGGAAGAATCTTGTGAAAAAGGCAGATAATGAAATAAAACAAGATTGGAAAAAATATATGGTTGTGGAAACTATTGAACAAGCCATCTTAATGGTTGTAGATGATTAATTATTATTTTCTTCCAAGCAAACGGTGTATTTTTTTTACTGTTAAAACTATACCTACGTATAAAGGAACGAAACAGGCTGCTTAAACTTTCTACTTTCTTACCTAAAGCCTAAAGTTGCAAACTAAAATTGGTCAGCCTTAAAATAATTCAATGCTATAACCGTTCATTAATGAAAACATCAATGAAACAGATTATATAAGATAAATTTTTCTGGCAGAAATTATACAATTTTGAATCAAAGCAACATATTCGAAGAAAATTCGCGATGTGCGAAACTAATTGATTGTCCCTTTCGTGTTGGTTAAAATTAGTCGTTGCAATTTTGTTATTACATTCACCCGAGCGAGCGTCAAGTGTCAGTTTTAACAACGCGCAAACTTTCAAGGCTGTTAACCAGACCACCCTTAACGAGCCGTCACTGCTCGACACGTGGTAAAATTAATTAATACTGTCGCGTTCACATACCTAAACAATTACAATTTGCAATGAAAGTGTCACCAAACAAGCAATTATTCTAACTGTAAAATACATGTAACACATAATAAGGTGAGGTGTTGTTTGTCAGTCAACACCGATACTGCGTGAATGTGTTTAACAGACGATAATTATTGCTATAATTGGAAATTTGCAGTCAACCCTAAAAACTTTCTTTGCGATTCGTTCAAGATTTCCGTTTCATTAATGATCGCAACGACTGTTTATCTACAGAAAAAAGCAAACAAGTCGTTACGAAAACTGTTTTGTTTCATTCTACTTCATTGATATTTAAGTAATTTAGTTACTTAATTAGAAAGTGTAATTAACGCCCTTCAAAAAACGTTGCCCTTTAACGAAAAATACATCACATACAAATTTTGTACAAGTTTGTTTTTCCTTGAAGTTTCTTGAAGTCACATCAAACAGCTGCAAAAAGTATAATTAAACCTTAGTACACGGAAACACGGTATTAGCATTTTTTACCACTCAAAAAGAAAACAATTTAAAAAAAAAAACATTTCACCTAAAAACAAAATTTCAATACAAAATCTTTAATCCCTAACACCCTTTTTTTCCCAAGGCTAAAAACGCCTGGCGCTCCCTCGCTTTGTTGAAAAAATATTCATGTAAATATTTCATCAAAGAATGCTTTATTGTATAAGATTATGCCGTCTATTGATAACTGCTCAAAATCTGACAAATAACAATTTGTTTCGCAACCAACCTTATAAATTATAAAGTTTGGAATGATATTGGTTATATGCCACTTTTTTTTCCTCAAGTACAAGGAGTTTTATAAGTAATTTTGTGTCTTGGAGCACTCGCCGAAACGAGGTTAAACACATATCTGTCAAAGGGAGAGAAGATGCGACGTTTGCAATAAGAAAACGACTTAATTCTATAAAAGAAGTCAATGTTTGTGGTATCTTGGAACAGTTGGATGCTGGGAACAATGGGGTTAGCTTAAAGACGCATCTTTATGATGAGCAATTTTCAGATAAAGTAGCAGATAAATTTTAAAACAAGAATGTCGGGCTCCCTTCAAACAAAATTAAAAATTCCTTCAAAGCATTTAGTAATCATGGGATTAGAACCACTCAATTTTTTCGCTTCTCTACCGAGTAATTTTATTTATGTCGTTGGTCACACCTCGAGAGATACTGTCACGGTGAAAGATCACAAGATTTAACAGGTCTTGTTACATCATGTTCCTTTTCAAAGTTTAAAAGGATTTGGAAAAGTTCAACTTAATTATCCGTTTCCTTCAAGGCAAAATCCTCGTTAAGGCAACAATACGACAGGATCTAGCCAATTCGAGTGTTAACAATTTTAATTTTTTTTCGTTTTTTAAGCGAAAAATAGGTCGCATCGACGCTATAAATAACGTTAAGCCGATGCAATTTGGCCCTGTGATAGGAAACCTCCTACACCTTCGTCGTATTTAGCGATGTCTGGATTATTTAATATCGGCTTAAAATTTCAAGTGAATTATTGCTCCCCAATCCACATCGGCAAAAAGTCCAAATGGGGCCACAATAGTATTAAAATTTTCCGTAATTCTAGATATTGATTCCTCTAATTGGTCTTATTTGGGCAAATATCTCGTTACAGGCGACGTCATTATAAGACAGTGGAAGTTATGTAAGTCTCGCTCCTATTTGCCAGCATCCGTCTTCTCAGAAGACATCTGATCCCTTGTGAGAATAGAACGTTAGATAATATGTAGTACATACTCCAATTTATCAGTTCGATATCAATCATCGGACAAAAACGTGTCGAGATGCTGTTTTATTAACCGATTCGTCGCTTAATTAAAATTTGGTAAAAAGATAAATCTTTGTCGACCAGATTCCGTTTTAATTAAAACCGTGTTAGAGCCCTTCGGTCGACTATTGGCCGTCAAAGACAAGACAATATTGATCAACATTCCCGAAGTTTATTACAAGACTTTTAATTATTTTAATTTAAAATCGTAATTCGCTTTAGAGATTCAGTTCAAAGAAAACGAACTACTCGTTATTCCAATAAAAGTAACTGAGTTATAGCCGGCTACAAACCTTTGTAATGCGACTCGGATCGACTGCGGATAGCAAAATAATTTATTTTATTTCATTGCTTCCACTCGACGAGTAATTAAAATACACCGAGCTAGAAGAGATTTATGTTCAATTTATGTTTACCTTCATTTTGCGATGTTCGCGAAATTATTTGAAAAACAACAAAATTTAATTAGGCGAAGTAGGTGGTAGAACTTCTCATACATGGTCTTTAACTATGGGCTGTTGCATGTATTTTAAGTAAATTATTCAAGAAATATGTAAAGTAAACACGAGATTTTTGCCTTGTCTACACTCAATCTTAATTACCGACGGAATATTCAAATTTTCTTATTCTTCATCGTCCTAATGAATACTTTGCGTTTCAATTAAATATGCGGCTTCAATCAGAAAATGTACACATGTACCACTTAAAGGGTGCAATTAGTTCGACTCGCATTATTTAAAATAGACTAAGTAACCATTCTCACATGCGATTCCTGCTACACGTTTCGAGTTATTAAAAAGTTATGTTTTATACAAGAAAACCGTAAATTTGTAGGTTCAAGTAGACGATAAAACGAAGTGTTTTATCTCTTGTAACCTCAATCTCAGTAAAGTCTAGCAAACGTTTTAATAACTTATTTTTCTCACGACTTTGAAACAGTATAATCCCCAAAAATTTGTCTAGCATCTGCAGTAAAATTTTATGCTCTTGTATTGGTAGTAAAATCCATCATGGTGTGGTACTTCCCCTATCATTCAATTATCGAATCATTTATAAATAGGCCGAGTTCAACAAATTCATTTCTCTGAAACGCTGCATCTTATTAGTCTTATTATTATTATATATGATAGCTCCTAACGATTAATATGTACCATCTTGGTAAAACTTTTTCCGAAATGTATAATTTATGAGATAGTCCGAAGAAAGTCTTTTCAGAACACATTATGTCTCTATCATCAAATGAACGAAACTGTTCGTAAAGTGTGCCCGTGTGTAACGTTAGTTGCCTGATATTACTGATATTTCAATTTTTTTATCTAATTTAAAACAGGATTTTTTTCTATTTCGGTGTCACAATAAGTATTTTGTGTAAATGAAAACAAACAACTTAATAACACTGTTTTTAACAACATTTTATGCAAGACTTTTGCCATTATTAAATGCATACTGTCAGTAATTGTTGGATCAACGTTTTCATCAAAACTAATGCAATTAAGAGCTATTTTCAAGCGATATGAGTACCGCATACGTCAAATGTCATCAATTGTAATTATCAAATATAACAATAAATTCAATTAAAAAGCGCTTAATAGAAAAAATAGTATAAAAAACACTCGTGAATTTGCAAAATAGTACAGTTGGTTGCAATAAAAATGCAAAATAGAATTTTCTTTAGATTGAAACAGGTTTTGTCTTTGTCAATTTAGTTGCCAGTTTATTATCTGTCGCATTCAAATATTTTTTTTCTGCAATGCCGCACTTAAATGCCGAGAGCATCAACCGCAAATCAAGATAATCAATTAGTTGAGTACTTACGTGAAAACCTAATGAGTAGTGAGTACTACAGATTAACTGTCAGTTCTAACTTAACTTTTTATAATTAAACCATGTTCAAACTATGGATAAATATAAAAATCTGACATTTTTACGCTTTGACATTTCCCCATTTTTTTTGCAACCAGGTGTATATAAAAAAAATATATAAAAAATACTCGCCACTGTGTGGCTCGTGTCACAAACTATTTGTATCAACTTGTTTTTTAAATATCGTAGGTATTACAAAACACTGCTATGATTATTTTGTCGGCTATCAACTCAGAGAATAAACACACCATGTTCATGATGAAAAAAGCAACATTTGCGCTGTTACACAAATGACTATTTTTCAAACAAAGTTCTATTTGAGAATGATACACCAGAGAAAATTGTTTACGGCTTGTGTGGTATTAATTAGCAAATTGCAACAATATTACTGTATTTTTAATTAAATAGAATAATTCATACGCGTTACTCTTCTAATTAAAATTTACAAATTTCTTGACGGGAGTATGTGATAAAAATGTTATAGTGCACTACTAGGTTTGATAAATTGCAGTTTTAGAGCCAATCATGCTTGAGAGAGTTAAACTTTCAAACTCTTGTGGACTTTCCTTTGTATTATGTGTTTAATATGGTAACAATAAAAATAAAATGTGTCTAACGAAGTGTAACATAAATTGTTAAAAAATATTAGGTCTAAAAAAGAAAGTTTTATGTTACTTCAAGTAATTGGAGCCATTATAATCTTAATCTGGAGAAAAAGAATAAAATTAAAATTTAGATCATGCGTAAGAATTAAAAGTATTAGAAGATGACAAGCCAACTTGTTTTTAAGGGTTAGGTACTATAATTAGGGAACATTTACTATTAATAGTTATAAAGAGAAATAAGAATATTATTGATACAAACTTTTATTTTCAATTTGTTTGTGTACTATTCTTTGCTTACTACTTTTTTATTTTAATATTGAGACGTACAACAATGGTTGAGATAATGTAAAAGTTTTACATAGAGTTGATCTGGTTTTATCCCAAAAGCGAGGTGTAATACGAATTTTATTCGTTGAATAAAAAATTTTACAGCTCATCTTATTCCAAGCATGGAAAGATAAGCGAAACCTTATTAAAATCATTTTCTCTTTAAGTGGATCACACAACTACTAATATTCTAATTATTACTTTATCTTCAATTGGGAGAATGACAAAATGGGATAAAAACAACATTTCATATGTACATTTATGTCTGTACACAACAAACTCAGACAGGAAGTATTCTTTTCTTATATCTGACTGTGTAGATTACCCAGCGGTGTAACATAAATTAGTTTTATTTTGAAGTTGGGACAACTTAATTAACAAGAAAACGGTCATTTTATCTATCAGATATTTCACGCAGGTCATTCGGCTTCATTACACGCACCCATAAAAGTGGATACAGATTCTGACGGCACAGATTACATAAATTATCGTTAAAATAGATCGACGTGTTCGTTCTCCCTCGCAGTGAAAAACCTAAACAATAATCTTGCGTCATGTTTCACAGCCTCATCCATCAACATACAGACGTCAAAGTTATAAAAATCTTTTGTGAATAAAAGTTAAATTTTGCCCGCCACTAAATTACCGCAAGTTAACTAGAAAAAGGATTTTTATGAAAATTCGCTTAACATGTAAAGTGCATTATGGAGTAGTTTGTTCCTCTATTCTCTGTGCAAATGAGTTTCGTGCGAGATGCACAGACATTATTTTTGCAAATTTTTGATATGGTATTTAATTTATATAACTTAAGCCCAGTGGCGTAGCAATATCAACAAAAATAAAAAGTTTTGCTTTAAGTTTTTATTTTTTGGAGTTCAGTCGTGCTTGGTTAAAGCTCAATTTCTAACTTAATTATAGTTTTGAAAAATCAAGTATGCCTTGAAAGTTTTCAAAAAACTATTTCTATGTAGATTAAAGTCGCAAATACAAACAATTATTAAGAAACTTTGTTTAGAATCAACATCTAGGCTCCTATACCATATTTCAAAGTCATTGGCCAACTATGATTTTTTATTTTCTTTTGCAGTTTGTAATTTTTTTGAAAATTTTGCGTTATTGTTTTATGTACTTATAATAAAAAAATAGTAAAAATAAATATCTTTGATTAGTGAAATAAACATCAAAAAATAAAAATCATAGTTGGCCGATGATTTTCAAATTGGGTATAGAGGTAAAGAATGATTTAAACAACTTTTGTTAATAACCTTATATCGTATTTGCCAAGTTTATTAGAAAATTTCAAACGCATACTTTTTTCGAGACCAAAATTATGTTAGAAATTAGTTTCTAACCAAAAAGGGCTGAACCCTAATAATTAAAAAAATATATATCTCTTACAAGAGTCGTTTCACCTATCCGGAAACACACTGTATAACTATTTACATAATTATAATAAAAATTATATTAAAATATTAAAAAAAAAAATTTGTTTTTTCTTTTTAATTGTATCAAGCATATAGAAAGTCAGTGGCAAAAAATGAATCAGCAAAATAAATTGTGATTCTTAAGTTCGTCCAAACTGTAGAAATTTAGTTTTTTTATTAGTTTAGTCACGTTATTGTAAACAAAATTTTAAATTTCGGCTGTTTTAAAACGCGTCTTTTAAAAAATCATATTGTTTGGACACATTGTTGGGTTCTGCATGTACCCTAGATAATTTGTAATCGAGTCATGTGAAACGTCATGTGCTGTTGCCTACAATAAATTCTTTTTCGTTGTATTCCAAGGTTGACGAAAAATTTTTCTTATTTGTTGGGCTTGTGCAGAACTTGTGACTGAAATTTTACTTTACAAAATTTTATTACTACTAACAACTGATCGCGATTTACTTCCGTCATTTTCCAATATTAAGGTTTACAATAACAATTGTTCTAAGGTTTCACCGTATTTTTGCGCCGTAATTTCAAAACGGAAAGTGGCCAACTATCTTCCTGAAAGATAAAAATTTTACGTGGACAAAATCGTTTTATTTTACTTCAGCAGTAAGGAAAAATATTTATTTTGTGTACCTAGAAGTCATAAAAATTAGCTTTGGATGGTTGTTTGTGTTTGTAAAATTATTGTGCATACTGCACCATAGAATTAAAACTCGGTCATTTGATCTCGTCGTTTCCGCGGTTTTATAGAGTTCGGTTGACAATATAAGCGTTATCAGTCGCCGCCGGTCGTCCCATAAAATAATTTAAATAATATCCAGCAACGTCGCCGTTAAACTGGCCATAACTCCAACTTACCAAAGCAGCACTATCTTGTGGTTTTGTGGCGTAGCAACACACAGGTGACTACAATAGAATATCTTCCTATTCCTCCACATATGCTCTGAGTAACGACCCCGACCGCATGTCGCTGGGGCATCGAGTGATGTATTATTGTGTATATTGCCTCTTTATGTCCGTCCGTTTGTACCGACATCAGTGTGTGTCATGATGTTAATGGGTCGTTGTCTACTGTTAGTTAACTAACAAGTTTGTGGTCGAAACCAAATGGGCACTTAAAGAAGAACAGTTCACCAATTTCATTAGGCCGGACGTAAAACGACTCACGGTGTATTGGCCAATCATTACTTCGCGCCCTAATCTTATTGGTAGTCTTTATTTTCACTTTATGTCGAACGTCTTCAGTCGAATCTCGATATTTTTAAAAGTAAAACGAAAAAGCCCATCTTGATCATAAATTCTAGAAAAATACGAATATGCTTTCCTAATCTTGAAACTAGAGAACTTGACTAAAAACTTTCCCTCAAGCCAAGTAGTATTTCATGGCCTTTTATATTTCTTAACATATTTAACATGACATTTAATTTATTCCTGAAAGTTATTCAAGATAAAGCTGGTTACATATACATTAGTCAAACCATCAACCGTGACCATCTGTATTTGCATTTGCACGAATCCTAAAAAACAATCTTAGATATACTCATATCAGCTTTTCCACCTACGAACAAACAACTCCATGCCAGAATTGCTCTTGAAAATTTTCTATAACGATTTCGAAAAAAGCTTTCCGCGTTATCTCAAACTCGCTACACAGCACTACAGAGTCGCAGAACAGTAGTGAATGACACTCCTCTTCAGTGTTCAGATGTATCGCGTAATTTAGATCTGTATCAAGATACAAACTTGGAAGTCAAAGAAATGCAAGTCCATGTAAACTTTTTAAGCACACATCTAGTATTAACCCTCGAATTTTTTAAGTATTATTTCATTGAAAGCTCGCCATAAATCGCAGTTTCAACATTTTTCAAGATAAAACAAATGTTGGTAATAATGAATCGTAAAAGATATTTACTTCGACCGGAGTTATTTATCGTCAAGGAAAGAGTATTCATCACAATCAAGTGCATTCCTTTTAAACGTTTCGAAATGTTTTCCTACTTCTTGTCGTTTCTATTGTTGTCCCAAATCTCCAGTTTAGGATTTAATCATAATAGAAGATCGACAATAAAGTATCTATCTGTAACTTTAGGGTTTTGGCGGGTGGTACGTACTAGGTTGTGTCGCAGAGGCGAAATTGATAAATCAGCGTTTTCAAAGAATCACACACACAACGCTTTTGAAACGGATGTGCTGCTTGAGTTTATTGTGTTCGGCAAAGGTTGGAAGGTGAAAAAAATGCTCTCGAATAACCATGATGAGGATGTCTATTCAAGCTTGTTATTTACATGTCAGAAAACTCGCCGGTTTTTAATTAAAATCGTTACTATTTTAATTTGTGACATGAATGGGAGAAGTTTTTTGCTTTATGACTTACCACAATTATATTGATAGAGTATGTGGGAGGTCAAGCAAATCACTTACTTGAAAAAAAATCAAAAGGCTATTATGTATTGCAATAAAATGTGAAAAATAAAAGTTTGTTTGTAATTTATAAATAAAGTTCATATGATAATGAAGATATTCTTTTCATAAAAGAATGTTTAATATAAAGTTAAAATTCTTGTTCGCAGTTCGCAAGTGAATTTTTAATCAACGGCCAATAAATGAGCTGCGTTTAATTCGCTGCCTAGGTCCTCGCAGCAAAGTACATATTTCGTATTAAATTTAAACAAGCTTTTATTTTTGGTGAAAATAGCTAAAATTTCTCAAGAGATTTTTTTGATATTTTCGTGCACATACCCATTATTCTAGATCATAAAGTGCTTCCCTATTCGGCATGCTTCGACTCCTCAGGGAAAAATATTTTAAATTTCATATTAAAACGTTTCGTATTTATATACTCGATCAAACAGGAGTACGTCTGTGTATTCTCCAAGACGCAGCATTTAAACTTTTTAATGATATTTACATTAGCATATAAAAATTTATAAAATGTCAAGTTAGCTTAAAATTTTTTTAGAAAACTTTCAATGTCCATTCAAGTCCGAAATTGTGTTTAATTGAATAAAGTCTAAATAAAAAACTATTCAAGTTTGCCGGATTCTATTTTCTTGTATCGATAAAATCGAAGTGTTACGTTTTTCTCTTCAGTCAATTGAACATGGAGAGCATATTCGGTGGAAGTAATCATAAAAAGCCGCCGGACAGCAATGTTACACTGTTCAAACGACTGCAGACGAGGCCAATATCTGCAGAACAATCGATTTCGTGCTATAGTTTCACCGGTAGCTTCGGTTTTCGCAAAATTAAAACTTTTTATTCGCCCCATAAAGCCCACCGTATTCTAAATCATCCTTAAGCACTCACGTGAGTCCAACTATTGATTTTATCACACCTCTATCCTTGAGCGATCCGGAAATTGCTTCTTACATCACGTGTATCCTCCAATTTTCCTAATTACAAGAAATTTTTGCAGCAAAATAGAAAAGTTGTTAATGCAACAAATGCGTAGAAAAATGTAAAATCCGACTAAAAATGCAAAAACGTGTGCATATGTGTGTATAAAGTGCAGGCGATAACAGTTACAAGCATTTTAGCATTTTAAATGAAAGGCAACAGGCCCCCATGCCAAATTGAATTTAAAATTTGCATCCCTGATATTAAAACGAATATCCCTATAACAGTGCGCTTACACCATGTTTGTTATCTCAAAGTGAACATATTGCTTTTTTTGACCGTAATTGAATACTGAAAAAGGGTTTAATTTTACCATTCTCTTGAGTGAGAAACACAATGCAAATGCCGTAAATCGCGCGAAATGTCTAAACTAATGTGTCAAAAAGATATACCATACTTATACGTCTAGTATTTATAATTACAAAATTTAGAAAAATACAAAACCTTAGAATTTAGAAGTAAAAGAGAATTTAGAAGTAAAAGAAAGACGAATGACAAAATAAATAGCTCGTTTTTATCGCGTCATATCCCTTCTAAATATTCCATGAGAGCAGTATTGCAAAACATTGCTACCTAGCAAAAGGACGCAAGTGCCATTTTATTCAGTATTTGAGAATGCATCTGCTTCCGGTTGTGATGTTAGTCTAAAGAGACCCACAGAAGATCGTTGCTTTAATAAAAACTCTGGAAAATGAAATAATGTGAATGCAAATTCTAATTTTTTTCTTTTTACTTCAGTCTCCATTGCTCGTATCGATTTTTATTACATTTTCCCTATTAATTATTAAAAACTTGTATAATTACACTAGGCAACTAGACACACTAGACTTTTATTTAATAAATGCACTTTTACCTGTGTAAATTTATTTCATCGGGGTACACGAGGAAACAAGCAAAATTTTCTGTCGTAAGTTATAATAATAAGCTAAAGTACACGTAAGCAGTAGTTTGAAGAGTGTTTTTTTTTCATTGATTAATAGAGGCCCTAATTTCAGGCAAAGTTGCAACTGGCGCAAATGTGAGTTGGCACTGCAACGACGCAAGTGTGGCATTGTGAATAGTTGTTGCTACACAACAAGTTGCGACTGGCCCCAGTTTACAGGACGCGGATTCAAAGCATTTGTCTTTGAAGTAGCTTATTAAAAATTCCGAGGCGCTTCGGTCAATTAAATCTTAATAAAATATCTAATAGATGGCAGGTGAACGGCACGAAGAGGGTACTTTGTTCCTATTGGCTATTTACAACCCCTTCCTCCACTAGAATTATTTTGCTATCTATTTCAAAATCCTCGAACTATACAGAGTGATTCACGAGGAATATTGAGCCTGACCCAATTCTCGATGCAACCACCATTACACTTTCGCAAGTTGCTTTGCGACACTTTTAACAAAATATATAATTTGAATTCATGATGCCTATTATTATCATCCGTCATCGTCATTGTCATTTTTGACAAACGTAACAAATTTATTATAAACCGAACAAAATGTGAACTTATTCCAATGATGAGAAGACTGGCATGATTTTAGCTTACGGACAATGTTTGAAAAATGCATCTCTTGCTTCCTATGTGATGTCCAATGATATCCAATGATATCTTTTGACACGATCAGGTTAGTTTTGAGAAAATTGGGTTCCTGTAAGTTATCAAAGAGAAGGGTACCACTGGATGAAACTTGAATGGGTGCCTTCCGTAACTCTTATTTTAATTATACCTTATTGTGTTGGTATTTCAATTACTTCTGTTTTTCATTATTTTAATGTCAAAACTGACAAATTGTAAGTGTGCTCGCTATGATTTCATATTAACTGCAGAACAATTTTCAAATCTACCTGACCTATGAAAATGTAATGTTGGTTGCATCGAGAATTCACCCTGTATACAAAAAAATAGTAGGAAATTACGCTTATACCTACCGATCATGACTCTCAGTTGAATATTAGACAATGCGGATTAAAAAGCAAAAATCTCTAAGTGCACGTTTTTATTTTAAATTGAAATAAGAGATCCTACTTAAACATAAAAAAATACAAATTAACTCACAAAAGCAACAAACAATAAAATAATTTTTAATATTTTTATTGTTACAAATTTAAATAGGAGATAGGAGAGAATATTCATTTTTAAAACAAAAATTTTCTATGAACATATATCGAAAAATGCTACGCAAGGGGTGCGTCTTTTAATAGGTTTTTTTTCCATATTTCCGAAATCATTTTAGAAAAAAATTTCAAGGTTTGGTACAGATGATAACTTTTATACACCTAAACAAGTAAAAATAAAACGTTGAAATTAAACTAGATGGGATTAGGGTAAAAAATTACTCTAACTATATTGACTGTGGTTTCTTGCCACTTTCAGCAACAAAATTTCATAGTTTTTCATAAAAAAAGCCTTTTGTGTTTTTCCGATACAATTTACGGATATTTAGTAAAAATCGGTTTAAAAATTTGTTACAGACCATAAACAGCATAAAAATTAAAAATTAAATTTGTTTTACCGTTTAGGACGCCTTTGATTAAAAATTTTGTTATTTGGCATTTGTTTAGGTGTACATATAAAGGTACCAAATTTTGTAGTTTTATCTATTCTGAAATATTAGGAAAAACCCTTTAAAAAACGTACCTTTTTTAGGGGGTGTAGCTCCCTTTCATAGCATTTTTCGAAACACTTTTGTCTTAAAATTAAATATTCTATCAACTATTTAAATTTGTATCTAACAATAAAAATGAAACACAAAATTAACACATGAAAAATTAATTCACAAAAATTTAAAATTAACTCACTAAAATAACAAAAAAAACTAAATTTTTAACACTTATAACACTATATAACAAAGTGCTCAGCATTTCGGGGGGGTTTGAACCCCCTAATCCCCCCCTTGGGTAGGGCCCTGTGGTTATCTACAGCAATAGAAAACGCGTTTTTCAAAGCATATTTCCGAATGAGTATGCGATGAAAATGTACAATGCAGTATCTCAGAAATCATGCTATGTCAAGTAAACCAGGGAAGCTTCACATATGGCTATGATGTTAATGAAAGATAAATCTAAACAAAAGACATAAGAAAAATACATGAGATATTAAACTTTCATTATAAAAATCATGCCGCCTAATGTTAAAGCGAATCTGCTGTGGTTATTTCCACTATTCTAATAAAGTCTTGCCCTTTTATGGGTTTTGTTGTCAAGTGGAGAGTGCAGCTTAGTGAAGTGAAAATAATGACAGGAGGCTCTACAAAATACCGTAAATAACGAGCAGAGTCCGGTCTCTCCACTCCGTAGACAGATATCAATTTATTACTTGTTGCCTTCGATGTATAGAGCCAGCAGCTGGTGCTATCACGTTTCGACTTAAAAAACTGAAAACTAAATCTCAGTGCAGTGTTGAACTGTAGTTAAAGCGTGGATCATTATAGAAAGAGCCACATTTACATAAATATGAAAAATACGTTTTGTACTTGAGTCTTCTAAGAATTCGAAATGGTTGTGTACGTAACGTATTTGAAGGCGACGTTTCCGCATCCGGCCTCATTAAAATGCGTCGATTCACATTTCGCCTAGAGATGGAACATCTCTCATATTATACAGGAACTATATAAGTTGTACGCAAGGACGATAATATAAATGTTCATGCAACTGAAGGAGCCTCTTTCTGTCGGATAATGGAGTTTCTAACGCAGGAATATGCTCTGTGGTCTCTTTTTGAATATGGCGCAATGTAGACGAGAATATTGTCACTTCTTATTTGGGCCGCTGTCGTTAAAAGGAATCGTTTTGTTGTTTTGGATTGCAAGTAATATCTCAGTTACGGCCTGAACTGCAGATTGTTTTCGCGAACTAGTTTTCAACTATGTGGAACAACCACCTCGTTAGTAGATGTACACTTTTCTTTTATGTGTCTCCATGTTACTGCATATTATTATGCGGATACTCTGCCAACGAAATCATTTGCATTTTTGATGCATAATTCGGCTATTGTACCAAAAATGATTTAACATTTACCGTTATCTCCAACAGACTAAAAGAATTTTTTCAAATTAAACTCTACTCCGTTCCGGCATCAACAGCGTTACCTGCATATGAAAATTGAGAAGTGCGATCTAAATCGAAACTCAATATTCTCAGATTGCATGCTCAAAGGCTTATTGCACAAATTCAAAGTGGCTTAATACAATGGTTATTTTTCCAGGTAATTTAAAAAGATAAAAATAGTGCTAGGCAACGCTTTCTATATTTATACGTAGAATAACCAGAAGTAAAATATGTATTATTTTCAAAAATGAAATGTGCACAAGATATTTCGCTTTTGAAGTTAATGTAATTGATGGGTACAAATTTTCAAACAACTTATCTCTTTGAACTCGGCACTGGAAAGTTTCTTATCTTCTACATTAACAAATAGCAGTTTTTTAAATTTGTTAAAAGTAATAAAAATTTAAGTAGCGAAGCCAACTCGAACTCAAGGTAAAAAGAAAATTGTAAACAAACTTATTACATTTGCTCTTAAATTTATTTCTATTTGAAATATATATACAGGATCGCTAATAAGTATGGATACAGCTAAATATTTTCAGAACATTTTAGCAGAGCATGTTGAAGTTTGGGAAACAGTTTACTTATTTTTTGGTCAAGATTTATGCGGTAAAGAGCTATCGATAGGTAAAGACATTTCCAAAGACAAAAAAATACATTTTTCAAAATGTAATTAGTTCGATAATTTTCGATTAAAACAAAATACACTGGCGGACACGGAATTTTGGACATCAAATTTATGTCAGTTCAAAAAATGTCAATGTAAGCCACGCTTTATTGTCATTATGATTCACGTTTAAAACTAAAATTTGAAAGTTTTAGTTGAAATTTATATTTGGCGTCGATTTTCCGAAACAATAATGCCAGCAATACGTGTTTTTATATAAGTTTAATGAATTATTTTGATTTGTTATCATTTTTTCTATAACTATCAGGATAAAAAATTACAAAAACAAAAAGTGAGGTTAGTTGCCCAAGGCCCGTTTTACATTTTTATGTCAGTCGAATGACAAATCGTCCAAAATTCCGTGTTCGCCAGTGTATGCATATGCACAGAACAGAAAAAAAGCTCTCCCTAAAAATATTAAACTTGACTCTCTTGACTCTTCTTGCCATAAAAAAAGTCAAGTTAGTCTTGTATCCCCAGAACAAATGGAGATAGAAGTTTGATAAACGTCTGAGGTGATAGAAGTTAAATACTTTTAAGCATATACCAAATTTCAATAAGTTTTGATGGATAGTTTTTATAATATTTAACTGTATCCATACTTTTTAGCGACCCTGCATGTTTAAACTGTTTCTACTTTCAATCAAATTCTCGTAAGACAATGGAGTTAAATGATTTGCTTTCAAATTTGTAAAATGGAAAGCTTAAAATGTTGTAAGTTTATTTTATTAAAGTTACATACTACATATTTGTAGTAGCACTAACTCAACACAAATAATGTCTTCCTCGAAATAAATTGTAGTTAAATCAAATTTGTGTTCCAAAACAACATCAAACCGTTATTTTAAGAATGAAGTGCAGCAGCGATCTTAATACAAAAAACTTAATAATAAAAGTACGTTCTGTAAGCATATTCTCACTAATAAGTCGATGTGTAAACCCAAAAAAACGTTCAAAAATATGACCGTTGCATACTTTTGCATACTCATACCTAACTAATAAATGTAGGTATCTATTATAAGCTTTATTTTATCTAACAAGCAGGACTTTGAGATACAAATTTTTAACATTCAATTAATATGTGTGCTGCATAGTTGGGACTTGACCCATAGTTTTATATTCGAGTAATGGTTTGAAAAGAAATTAAGTTTGTATTCAGTCGAAAAGCTAATAAGTGTAATAGTTGGATATCCAAGTTTGATGTCGTTCTCACACTTGGTGCTATCTTAAACATGTAGAACTCATGCATTATAGCATTAAGCACATTGAAACTTTACGTGCTTTAATTATGTTGAGCTTGAAAGTAAAACAATTCGTTAGTACTTCAACAAAACGCTCAAAATACGAGTCTTTTTCACTCCCGATGTTGAAAACGCTTAATTAAAACAGAAAAAGTTTACTTTTCTATCGTATACTTTGACAAAGGGTTATTTCAGGTGTAGTTTTATGTGTAGTGTGAATTATCCTACACTAAGTGGCAGTTTAATAGTGCGAATGAAACTCGTGGGTCCCGAACCCACGCTTAACAAGTGATTGCTCCAGTCGACGGCCGTTTTCAAACGGTTAACGTGGGGCCTTGTAACGTAGGGAGTGATTGAAGATTGCGCCAATGAGTTAATCTCAAGGAGCTATTACCAGTGACCGCACCCCTGTTACCAGCACCGAATTTGGTTATATAACAATCGATTCGAGAGAAAATTTACGGTGCGGACACGTTCACACTAGAAAAGCTTGCATTGAATTTATTATGGAAGAGGTGAAATGGATGATTAATGCAGCCATTACAAAGACAAATATATTATGTACAAAATTTCGAAATCGCTAGATTTGAGAATCAGATCGTTGAAAACGTGCTTTCCATCAATATGTAAATTGATTTTTTGTAGGTGGCCAAAACAAACTTCCCCAAAGCGAAGTAATAAATTTTAAATATTTCAATTGGGAAATTAAAATTCTCGGCCGAACCGCGGTGTAATTCAATTGTTAAAGAAAAATTAAGTTATTTAGTATAACCGGAAGTTTATTTTAGTTTACACAGTTTATAAAGAAAAGTGTTAAACAAAGAAAATTTATGGATTTAAAGTGGTGTGGTTTAAGTTAAGTCTTTGCAGTTTTTCTATCACATATTTCATTCATCAGCCAGTAAAAATGCCAGCACCACTAATAAAATTCGCAGGTTATAAAAACCATAACTGTCACAAAATAGCAGTGTTGATCCGATAAATTTTCGAACTGACACTCTTTAGAGTAGGTAACGGATTTTCAGGTTACACAAACTCCTCTAGGTAATCATTAAAAAAATTTATATACCCTTGTTAAATCATTTCAGTCTAGGTAAGAATAAACTAACAACCAAAAGATAATTATAGAGCCAATTTTGAACTAGATTAGTCACTTTACAAAATCATCTACTTTGAAAGGGAGAATTTCTGTAGCTTATTATTTAAATCGAATCAAACAGAACGACGTGGAGGTAATTATAAAGTTGGTTGGCAAGTTTTTACGACCCTAAATAGACATGTCCACTTAATTATATCTCTCAGCTCCCAAATTGTTGTCGTATACTATTTTGCAACGCGAGCTTCTCAAATGGACTATCTCATATTACACTCCCGTGGCCATTTCCAAATTATGTGGACACTAGTAAAAATCTAAATTTTTCCTAAAGCTAAAACTGAAACAATAAAGTTGTTTGCGTATCGGTCGCTTTAAATCGCTACAATTAATGAACGATGTATCGTAAACGGTTCGTTGTGAAGGTCTAATATATATCGTTATTTATGGCTCTTCTTCGTGTAATGGCGTTAGAATTAGATTCTAGCAATAATTTGCAGGGTTTTCCCATCCCTGTGATGAGATCTAATACAGCTCGGTGGCGTCTAATTTCGAATAAAGCTACAGTTATAGCCCGATGTAATGGATGTACTTATACTGAGCCGTTTTAATCAAGTGTCGTGCTTCTTGCCGGATTCTTAATGGCAAATTCTCATGTCTAACACCGTGGTGTGGCACGTCACTATTCACCATCCACACGAACATAGTAATTATACATGTTCCAAAATTCGCGAGAAAATTCGAGGTGGAGACCTTCACGATGCAATCTCGGTGCGACTGTACTAAGGTAACATTCCGTAACAGCAAAGGAAGCAAAAAAAAACCATCCGAAACTTACGTTAAATATTATGCAACATGATTCAACGGATACATAGTTTATATGCAGTTTAATAGCAGCTTGCGAGTGTACAGAGCGCGGCGTTAATTAGTTTTGAAGTAATTATACCTCTTCATGGTTGGCCACACTGTATTGTTCGCGACCTCCTTGTTTCAATTTCGAATTGCCGCCCTCACTATCAGGATCAGCACGAGTGTTCTAAACATTACTTAACTACTTGTTTGGATTGCTGCATTTAATTCCGGCAGTTACAGTTTATAATAATTCAACTCCGGGCTAACTTCGAATTGAAATCAGTAATAAATAGATTTTCTACCAAAATGAAACAATTAAAACAAAATTTAAAAGAACAAGTTTTAGCAAAAACTAGAGCTTTCATTTGTAATGGGACTGATGACTTTTTTCATCAAATTATTTGCTATTTTAATTGGCTCTAAAAATATAAAAATTGTATCTAGAAATACTATTTTACCATTAAAAAAGGTATTATTCCGATTATTGATTTTGTAATTCTAAATAAGAAGCCTGTTTATAGATCTTTATTCGAAAAGCATAATTTGTACGTGCTTATAAAAAAGATTCGATAGTCTTTGTTAGGAAAATAAAAAAAAAATCATTTTAAAACAGAAACTTTTGAAAAGATAACCCATTGAGGTATTCGATAAAAAAACGAATCATTATTTTAAAATTCGTATACAATGTGTTCCAGCTAAGACTTCCCAAGTTACGACTTTTACTAAATACAGGCTGCACCAGAACTCGCGCCCCAGAAAAAATTTCAAGTAAGATAAGATACCAGAAACATGGAAAAAATGTTTAAAAAATTCTATCAGTCAAAAAATTTTGACATTTACATTTTTTTATGTCTATTATTTAATGATTCTTATGGTCTTGTATATATTTTTTTACAATTATTTACTAAATGAACAAAAATTTTGACAATAAAAGCCACAAATAACATTGAACAGAGTTAAAATTTAGGATACAGCTTCCTTGTTTCCTCTTCTAATAACCTGTAGCAAAAAAAATTGGAAAATTATTTTTCCAACTGAAATAAATAGAGTCAAAGTGCAAAATTTAAACTCTCATAACTTCGATAATTTTTTTTAAACTTTTTCCTTGTTTCTGGTATCTTATCTTATATGGCATTTTTCTCTAGGGCACGAGTTTTGGCGCATCCTGTATACCTACGAGTACAGTCTTCAAAAATTAGCCGAAAAAGTCAGCGTTGATTATGTCAGCGTAAAGTGTATCTCGAATTAAATAGAGAGTTTTCTGTGCTTAGTGAAGTGACTCTCTATAAAGGGAAACAGAAAAACGTCAAAAATCAACGCAGGCGACATTGAATAGTCACTGAACATCACGAATAATGAATATTAGGTAAATTAGTATAAAAAATGCAAACAATACTAAACAGATTGTGCTTTAAATTAAGAATAGATGAATCTCCACATTTACTTAACAGGTTTGGATTTAACTCTGGCAAAATATATTTCTCTTAAACTTGCCTTACCAAAACCAATACTTTTAATAAAACCCCCTTTATAGCACTCTTCCAAAAATATGAATATGAGCCATTCCTAGTTTCATTAGATTGCCATTCCGCCACTGTATTAGAAATTTCCGCGTCGTCATCTCCCTCTCGATTCATCTACCACCTCATCTCCTTGTATCGTGCAAGTGACATGTACAAAAATAATTTGGAAATCTGCGAGAGCGCGTCTCGCATTCTTTATCAGCCCGACACTCGTTATTATGTTAATTCATGTAAATGCCGCCGCCTCTACAAACATGGAGGCATCTGTAACCCGCAGATTAATGCAATCTCGTTAAAAATATTGCGACTTATTTCGGTACGATCACTTCAAAAGCTGCATTTCTGTAATTATGTCTGATCAGACGTATGAGTCTTATTTAGAGTTCCAATTAACAGGGGAATATTATGCAGATTCAGGTAGAAGCTATGTATGGAAATATTGTTGATTAGACTCCGCCTCGGATCCGCCTTGTTATCTCGATGTACAAGGCACAACTTCTCTTCAAGTCAAGTAAATAGAGGACAGGGTAATTGTTCCATCTATGTATGACAGAAAAATAAAACGCGAGACACGTTCGAGGAAAGGATTAAAATAGCATTATCCTTGGTTATGCTTAATCTCTCTTTTAATTAAAAAGAAATTTAATAAATTAATTGCAATAAAAGCAAAGCCGGTTTGCACTACACTAAGTAATCATTTTTAAATTAATTATACATAATGATCGGAACAAGTTAATTATTGTTAGTGACTTGAGTCATTGAAAATTAATTCGGATTTAGTAAACTGAAGGATGTCAAACTGCAGGTGGTTCAACAAGAGACACAATAGGATCATGGCAAATGCAGCTCTATGCAATAACGAAGACTACAGACAATATGTCTGAGTAAACGTCATCTTGGGTTCCTGAGATATGCAAATTTAAATGACAACCAAGTTAAGATAATGAGCATGTAACAAACATGCACTAAAGTGCCAATTATTTTGTGGAAAATTTCTTTTGCTTATTATTTACTTATTTATATGAAGTGTCCAGTGTTGTTAAAATATTGTTATTATAGTTCATTTCTTGTAGAAAAATGGGTTTGGAAATAGATTTTTGTCCTGTTTTAATTTTCAAACTAATTTGTAATTTAACACTCTCCATATTGTGAAAAGCTAAAACTGAATTTATCGTTTAAAAATTAAACAGAAAATTTACCACATACGCCTCTTATATGGTTATTGAAAGTAGTACTTCAAAAAAATTATGTACGAAGCACTCATACTTGATAATTTTCCCATAAAAAATACACGAGTGATTGCATTTAAATTGGACACCAACCGTGTATTATTACGATAATTATAAGGTAGCGAGCGCATTCTCATCCATTATAGAAAAAGTCTACAACGAAATTATCAATTTCTCAGTAGAAACAATATAGAGAAATGTGTGCTAATTTACCGATCGATAGAGTTTTTCTCTGGTTTTATTTCTGCGAAACTGTTTGTAAATATCAAGGGTTGAGCCTCTCAACCTTCGTTTCCTATAGTTACTGCTGTTTATATCCGCAAGATATCTGGAAATTTACAGTGCTTAACCGAAGTACCTCTCATCCCTGAAAATAGTTTCAGCCTGTTCGTACCAAAGACATTACCCCCTGAATCGAACGGAGTAGAGGCAACACAGACAAAGGAAAACTGTTTATATTAGTATATTGCCTACGGCTTTCAATACTAACATCCAATATCGAGCCGCGGAAAGTTTTTCGCTCCAACACTACATGAATTATGAAAATTGGTCTATCTCTTAAATAATAACAATTAAATTCTAAGTTGTGTACACAAACCGCCAAAATAATGTCTGGATCTTTTCTCCAATTTATTAACTATAAATAAATGAAAAGCTTTTTTCATTTTAATATTCTATTAACGCGTGTTGTTGCCGTATGTTTTATACATTCAGTGGCTGTCTGATAAAGCTTTATTAATAACCAAAGTATTTTTTAACGTACAAACAATTTAGTAGCTCAAGAACAAGCACCACCTTTGGGGTGTATTTTTGAAGCACAATGGTGGTCTGGGACGATCGGAGCAGACATGATTGTTTTGGAATAGAGTTAATAAAGCTTTTACTGGCAGTATTTTTCAGTAATAGTAATGAAATTCCAGTTAAAGCGTAAATAAACGTCAAGTTTCCGGGATACATAAAACTCGAAATAAAAGATTTTTTCACGACAAGCTGAGTAATTATTTACGTTCACTGAAACAATAACTATCGCGCAATGATTTCAAGATGAAAACTCAATCAAAAAAGTTACTTTTGAAGAAATGCAGAAGCGATCGACTTATTGATGAAGCTGAGATTGGAAATGCAACAATAATTACTCTCTGAAATTTAAATAACATATTGGATGCAAATTGGTGCTCTCTTACTTGAAGTGGATGAATCGATTTGGGAATTAGTTCAGTTGCAGCAATTTATTGTTTTCGGTACAAGAATTGCAAAGAAGTAAGTTGAAAAATCCCGTTTATAAATCACATTGATTAGGAGAATCGTAAATCAAGGTATCTTCAACGAGTTTGGAAAAGTGGAAGACTCTATATACAGGCTGCGCCAGAACTCGGGCCCCAGAAAACATTTTCAAGTAAGGTAAAATACCAGGAACATGAAAAAATGTATCTGTCAAAAAAATTTACATTTATTTTTTGACATTTGACATTCTTTTATATCTATTTAAGGATACTGATGATCTTGTATATGTTTTTTTACAATTATTTAGTAAAGGAACAAAAATTTTGCCAATAAAAGCCACAAATAACATTGAATAAAGTTACAATTTAGGATACAGCTTCCTTGTTTCCTCTTTTAATAATAGCCTATAGCAAAAAAACTTGGAAAATTATTTTTCCAACAGAAATAAATAAGAGTCAAAGTGCAAACTTTAAACCCTCATAACTTCGAAATTTGTATAAATAATTTTTTTTTAACATTTTTTCCATGTTCCTGATGGCATTTTTCTCTGGGGCGCGAGTTCTGGCGCACCTGTATGTATAACCTCAATAAAATTCTTGCTGTCGGAATATCTAGAAATATATAAAGTTATTCCTCTACAGATTCAAAATTTAGTTCATTAAAATAAACTCTCGATTGAATTTTATTTTTAAATGAAGTTAACCTGTCTATTAAATTCAATTCAATTCAATGCTTATTACCTGATTTTAATAGTTCAATGCCAAAAGTAAGGCAAATAATCCAAATAAAACTTTTATTAAAATATTACTTTTTTAACAAAGAAATCTAATTACAGATATTCAAAATTTCTCCTTTTTTGTAGTATTTCTAACATAGTACTAAGCATATCTAAGTTTTAAAAGTTAAAATGTAGTTTTAAACAGTTCTATTCATTTACTATTAAGGCGGTTTGTATGAACATTCCATATTTCATTGTAATAACAAAACAATGAAACAAACATATTAGGCCATAAGTGGTAATAATACAAGGGACTAAACCGAAAACAGCTTCTACGTAAACATCACATCAAACGTGTTATATGCCCATTTAAGTTTAAAATTTATGTTGGCAGCAATGTTTTGTTATTTACGATGTGAGTTTAATAATGACCCGATCCGAAAGCTTTTAGTGGTCGTTGTAAATAAATATAAAACATCAAAGTTAAACATAAACATATATAGGATAGGGTGTTTCAGAACTCGCGCCCCAGAGAAAAATGTAAGGTAAGATACCAAGAACATATAAAAAATGTTAAGAAATTCTATCTATAATTAGGGGAGTTTAAATTTGGCACTGTGACTATTTATTTCTGTTATATCCTAAATTGTAACTGTGTTTTACGTTATTTGTGGTTTTTATTAGCAAAAATTATGTACCTTTACTAAATAGTAGACATAAAAAAGTGAAATGTCTAAATTTTTTAAACATTTTTCTCCATGTTCCTGGTATTTTTTCTTACTTGGAATTTTTCTCTAAGACCCGTGTTCTAAAACACCCTGTATTTGGATTAAACCAGTAAATTTTTGAAAAATATAAAAATATTATTATTTAAGGTGTCGACTCTTGCGTCGCGCATTGTCTAATATTCCGACGTCAACCTATCAGTTTGTCTGATCGCGAAGCGAAGGCGATAAATACGAAAAAATAAAATCTTAACTATAACCCCCGGTAGAAAAAAAACAAGCTATTTATCAAGCTGTATCGGCAATGTCAGATAGAGAATGCTCAAAAGTCTGTGGAAAGACGGCCGGAGTTTCCGGGTAATCATTCGCGGACCTATGGCGAATCCGGTTCCGAGTCACTTAACAACTCCGGTGGCTGGTGTGATAGAGCCGATATCTAGTGCGCTCTGACGGGGTTTCTGTTTTACTCATCCACCATCAGGGTTATTTTATGGATGTTTTCGGATGGATGCGCCGACTTATTTCCCGAATAATTTATATATACGCATTTGATTGCTGTCCGAAAGAAGAATAGAGGAACGGTTTTACAATACTTTTATTTATCTGCCAATTTAAAAAAAAGACAGAAGGACGTTTTATCGGGCCAATATCTGAAACGTACCTATTGTCCGTGGAAACCGCACTGATAAGTTTTCCCATTTTACCAGCCAAGTGCTGTAAAATTTATAGCAGAGAAGAATCGACAGCTCATTGGAACGCATCAGACCGTAAAAAGTTTTGTCTGTACTCAACTAATTGCACCGTTGCAAAACAGAATTTTAGAGTAGTGAAGCAGAAAAATTCAAGAGTTTTAAATTGCTTTGACCCTGAATCAATTAACTATCAAATGGAAAGCGCTAATTTCATCTTTGGATAATAATACGGTGCACTACGCGAAGAACTGAACATTTTAACATTTGCATACTGTATTTAATTTCATTGAGGCGGCTAAGAGTATGCTAATTGCTGATGAATAGACTGATTAGTAATTAGCCGAGATTCGAATCGCTACAAGAATACTCAACTAATTAATTAAATAAATTATTACTAAATGCGTTGTTTCAGTTTTAACATATACGTATATGTCTTCTTTTGGTCCTATACACGACTTGTGCTGCAATACAAAAACACAAACCTTTCATAATTTTATAAACAATTCATAAGAAATTCTACGGTTAAAAAACAAGTATATTAAATTTTTACAGATGCGAGTTTATTAAAATTGAAACATTGGATGACTTTTGTTGTGCTTTTTGTGAAAATTTAATAATATTAAGTGTGGATGAGGGTTAGTAGTTAATAAAATATTTGCTTCCAGTCGAATAAAGCACTGGCGTACAAAGTTTGAAATAATAGATGACGTTTTAATTTATGGCATTCGTACAGCAAGCAACATGACAAGATTTTCTGAGAGCGTGGAAATAGTACAAAAACCAGTTTGCGACTGGAATCTGATACCATTCATAAGTTTCTCGGGCCTTTCCGATAATAATTAAAATAATTTTTCATCTCGTTGCTATATTACATAAACAAGTCAAACCACACAATTTTTAAAGAATTCCTCGACACAAATAAAATACAAGAAATTATTTAGCTCCTTGGGCTCATATTTGCGGTTCTTTACGATCGTATCTCCAATGCCCACAAGTTCATAACACAAAAACATCTTTTATGTAACAATTAAGACACTGTCTCGTTCGTTTCGGCGCAAAAATTGAAATGTTTCTCTTGTTTTTTTATATTGCTACATAAACTGCTGCTAATGGTGACCTCATATTAGGGTGGAAAAAATGCTATCCTTGTAAGATCACCATCAAAGTATTATCGCATCTAAAATATCGCAACTATAGTCAGTAAGTGGAATTTTATTTTATTAAACTGAAAGGTTAGTGCATTTTTATTTTCGCAGAAAGCCGTTACATAACGAATTCTTATAGTGGACATCATATTGACATAATTACACGAATAAATCTGGCTATGACGGCGGTATTTGTGGAATTTCCGTAGGAAATGGGAGATGAGGTAATACGCGGTCACAATAAATTCACCCGAAACTAATAAACATTCAACTTAATCCGATACAGAAAATTTGTGGCAAGAGGTAATATTTCGATAGCCAAATCATACAATTAATGAAAGTATTATTGCGACTATTATTTTATAGTATTTTATGTTTTTCACTTGTAAACGTCAATTTATCAAGTCACTGTATTTCTCTTGAAATTTTCTCTTAAGGTGTATTAGAATGAATAATATTTAAAAGGCCATAAATGTCTACTTTACTCGCCTCTTTAAAAAATCACTTTTTTATAGTTAATATGGCATAGATCAAAAGCGTAGTGCCCTTTTCATGGCACCATCTGTACCTACGACAGTCATCTCTACTACCGCTACGTACGATCCACCAGCGCAACCTCTCTATGTACCATCGCCACTAAAAAATAAAAGTGTAAGGTTTTCACCCTGGACCCGAGAGAGACAGTTATGCGTCCTCCGGGGCCTAAATAAATTTAGGTTCATACCTTCCGTATACGTTTCAAGTAAAAAATGTTTAAAATAAAGATTATAGAGAACCCCCTAAAAGTTTCTTTGAAAAAAGAATACTCCCAGCACAATAATAATTTTCATAAAATTCTGTGGTTAAAATTATCCAAAACCTGTTCCAACATTATAAGATTTATGTTTCTTTTTAAACAAAAAAGCACGTAACTGCTCCGTTTACAAGATTGTAACAGTCTAATTTTAAATTTGCTACGCTTGATCAAATACAATAGTTACCGAGTGGCTTTCCATTGTGCAAATAACCAAGGTTGTTTCAAAATTAAATAAAATATAACTTTTTGTAATATTTGTGGGCCATTTAAGTTACAAATTTGAATCGAGTCATCCTTGGATCCGAAAACGTATAATATATTCACTAAACTCCCGACATGTCAAAATGACATTAAGTTAGTTAAACAAAAAGTCACTATGGCTATGCTGGTGACAACTTCACTCAAAGTTTAACAACCTGGTCGCTCTCACTTGATTTGAAATGATTTAATTATTATCATTGGTGCATGTGCCGTGTACCATGGAAACTTGACATCAAGTACAGTCAGATGAAATAATAGTCATCTGTGTCGTTTGGGATACACTCAAAAATTTTGGTTTGACATTGTAAACGTCACGGGAGTTTTGTGAATACATAATATGTCTGTAAAATGTCAAGTAAAATGACAAGTCGAGAGGTAAAATGGCATGATCAAAAAGGCGATGATTATAATAACTAAATTTATAATTTACTTTCAAAAAAGAAAGGTCCTGTTCGTACAGCTCATTTTGCCGTTTTACGGCACGTTCCACGTGCAGTTAGTTCAAAAAAATCATACGTTCTGGGATGCCAAGATGACTCGATTAAAAAGTTATCTTGATCCCTCGATAGTATTATCGAATCAACAAGAAATTACTCCCTAGGATTTAGGGATACTCGTGAATAGGTTGCCCTAAATTTGGTTAGGTTTTGTAACTAGTGTCAAAAATTTAGGTGAAGTCACCTGTCAGCTTGTATAGATAACTCAATTGATAGTTGACAGCAGGTTGACAGAAAACATCAACCGTCAACAACAAGGGGTAACCAACCCTAGGCATTCAAAATTACTTCTAAAAATTCTAGTTACATACAACATGAAAAACGTAATTTTCCTAAAAATTCAAATCCTAGGTGGTAATTTCTTGTTGACAAATCTTTATTAGCACAGGTAGTGAAAACCATGGTATTAACTTGATGAATATGTAGTTGATCATTGCAACAATTCATAAACGCCTAAGTGGCACGGATCAAGGGGGTTTTGAACCTAAAAGATATAAACGTAAAAAGAGTACAGTTACATTTATCTTTGAGAATCTGTCATAAAATTTTGTCGGTCTTTTTAAGAATCAGCGTGTATTTAAATCAGCTAACACAAAATTGGATTCTGAATTATTAATTCCCAGCATCACGTTTTATTTTTTCCATAAAAATATTAAAAACAAATAATGAAATCAAGGATGTATCTCTCACCATAAATGTGTTTACAAATTAAATTGTATACCTACGGTGTAATAACAAAACCACATATATTCTGTCAATTAGTAACGAGTTCACAGTAGCATAATAATTTAAATTTGTGTTCAAATTTTGAGATTAATTCACCATTCCATTAGAGAGCAGAATTGATGATTATCTACAAACAGGGATGCTATTATTTTATGTTATTACAATTTCCTGATATTGATTGTTTGCCATAATAATATTCTGGTTGCATAATCAAAAGCCTTTCAGTGTTTTCAAAATTACGGCCCTCGACTACCAAAACGAACTTGGAATGCTAATTTAGCGATTTTCTAAACCTCCCAAAAGCAAATCCCAAACACCTAACCCTCCCAAAATTGCAAAAACAGAAGATATTTTTGTAGTGTTACAATTCTATTGCTTTTCAAAATTATTTTTATTAGAGTTTGTTCAAAAATTATTCTTCATTGTATTATCAATATTGTCATTAGTGTGTCTGAAAATAGATTAGTCCGACACCCACTCTTGGTCTTTGTTTCTCGACTGTTATTTATCGAGTGTCTTTTTGGTACAAGTGATATAATGGAACACCACACATCGCCGCAGATATCACCCTGCAAGTATCTAATCCACATCTACAGCATAATTTGTCATTAAATTCCTTAAGTAACACGAAGCTTGCATCATTAATCAACACATGACGTGAAAGGAACTTGCATTGTAATAATCTACGTTAAAAAAGCGTTGATAAAGCGGCTAATTGCGTATTTTGCGTGCAGTTTACCGAAATTACTTACTTATGCTTAAGTAAAGCGCGCCATCGAAATGCTTATAGAGTTTTTTTGATTTATGACGAGAGGTGGTTCATTTTATTTATTACGTATTATCAAGGTAAGAATTTAAATAAATTTAAATCCTCCACGGAATAAATCTTGTCGTATTGTTTAGTGGCCGCAATAAAGTTTTGTGTGCAGGGATCTAGCGTCGACTCGTAAATAACCCGTAAATAAGTTGTGACCAGCAGCAGAGTAAAACTAGCTGCTTAAAATTGTATTAAAAAGATGAACGCGCAAGCTTACTCGCTATAAACTTCAAGATTAATCAGCTTACAGCGGTTATAACCTCGGTTATAACTCATTATAAATAGATAAACACGCTTAAGATTGTTAACGGGGAAAATAAAATAATAAATTCCAGTGGGTATTATTGTAATTTGCGAAATTGAGACCGTGACTGTAGGTATATCGCGTTTTATGAGTTATGCAAAAGTTTAGAACTTTTCTATATAAAAACTTTGCTTGTAAACTTGAGCCTAACCGTGTACATGTTGCCATTATTGTTAAATTGCTATTATTATTGCGATCATAAACTGGAAAAAATTGCCAAAGATTTGAATTTTTTTCAACGATTCGGAATACACAATGTAAAAAAAAACACACAAATAAAAAACGACAGACGTGACTTGTAGATTGTTTAAAAACTCAAATATTACAAAAAGATTTAGCAAATCTCAAAATTTGGAGAGTAAAACTATTTCTTATGCTTAATGATTCAACTTATTAAGTCAATAATAATAATCGTTACATTAAAAACGGAGTGGAAAGTGGGTGAGAAAGAAGGAAGCTTACCATTGGGTAGATGCACATTGTGGCGGATTAATTTTTAGATTCACTTAAAACTGTTCCATTCCCAGTGCGCTCACGCACGAATATTATTTTCTCTAGGGGTGCCTAAACATTACCCTACACGACACAGTGAAACTTAATTAAGACGTGGTTGCAGAAAAATTTTTACCAGAAGCAATAACGCCCTGACGTCATTTTGCTTCTCCAAAAACGCCACGACACGAGCAAAAAATCAGTAATGAAAACAGGTCTGAAAGTCTGAAAATTGCTCGTTTCTGCATCCCCCGCTTTAAAAAGATAAACTGTTGGTTGCAAAACTGCAGCTCGACGTGTTTTAAATATATTAGACGAGAATTTCCATTTCTCCATAAATTAAATCGGTGATTTTTCTTTCAAGTGTAACTACGTATACGGAAAAGTGGAGATTCAAAAAACTAGCGAGTGTTAGTCGGAGATGATTAATGTAGTGTTTTCATTAAAACAAAAAAGGTCTAACGCGTCACAGAAATATAATTAAATGCGCGTTGTAATAATAATAAATATCTTTTGTGTGCTTCCATTTGAGAAAATTCTTTCTTAGAGTTCACGTATTTAGTTTACTTTTCATTCCGGGAGCTTCACTTGCTTTTAAATTACTCTGGCTGTAGTTCCAGTTTATTTCCATGAAAGCTCAACTCTAAAATCGTTTTCGTATTTACTGAAAAAATTATAAATTCACGTGGTTCGGTTAAAAAGCTCGTGTGAAGCCTGCTGTTATTTTCCAGCCTATACATCACAAATGTTGTTTTCACAAGCCTACATCATTTCCATCTTGAGGGTATGATTCTCTCGTCCAATAATAATCGATCTTTGTTACCAACTTTCTGAAAAATTCAAAACACCTAAACAAATTTAATATTGGGAATCAACTGAGAGAGTAGAACTTTTATTCCACATCGCGAAACTATATCAATCAAATTCTTATTTAAGGTACTTCACGCCATTTTTACTCCAACGAACTTTTAATTTGAGTCGTAAACCATATTCATTTGAAATAATGTACGCCAGACAATGAAATATGGGCAAAATTTAAAAAAACAGTTTGCGCTCGTATTCTATTTAAACAATTTTCAGTTGGCATCAACTGACGAAATATTAGCTTCGAGGATTCAGCACTTTTATAAAACCAAGCAAATTTACGAATTTAATTACGTAGGCTTTTATTAAAAATTATTTGGCATTTTTTTTTGCTGTGAAATACATATAACAGGCTTCCTTCGTGATTTTGTTGTTTTCATCAGAATGGAATCCTGTATTGTTAGAAACTTGTAATGTGACTCAAACACGCCATTTTACTCTTAAATAATGAGACCATCAGGTTTTGGAAAGCAACAGTTTCGTCGGATAAAGCAATTTTTAAAAGTGCCGTGATTGGTGAAAAACCGAATTTTGGAAAGGTAAATATTGCAAATAAAAATTGTAGTTAATTATGCCAAAATCAGTCTAAGAAGTGTTTTGTTTTTGCTTTATGAAAATGAAGATAATATTTTACTATTGAATTACTTATTGAAAAACCATTACACCAGATTCAGTTTTCTTCCATATCTTGAATCTTGTATGTATTATTTTAGTAATAATTTTAGTAAGAGAGTGTAATTGTTATTACGAGTATATTTTTTTAATCAAGTATGTTTTTACGGGTAATTTTACAACACTGTCATGAGTTTGGACGAACTTTCAAGCATCAAAATATTTAAATTTTATTTTCAAAAAATCAATCGATGGTTTATTTCTTTGTGTTTAAAATAAACCAAGTAAATTATGCAGAAGATGCTGATCTGATCTGTGAAATATTCTGTTTGTTGGTGCTATAAAAAGCTCCTGTTGGGTAATTAATTAATGATCCCTTTAAACGAGTGGAAGTCTCGCTGGCCGTCAAACGTCGCATCAATAATCAATCGCACAACTTGGGTTATCATAGCAGAACCGCAATTTCACGTCGCACCACTCTACCACTTTACACAAATAAGGTATTAATTAACGCGATAACAACGTTATCGCAAACACATTATTAAAATATATCAGCAGTAGTAGGTACTACAGCCACAACAAAACATTAATTCCCTATGTAACAAGAAATTCCAAAGGGGGACGTCAGCACCTCCCCAATTAGCACAGTTCGCATTTGAGACAAGTTCGTTTCCTGTGCGATAATAAACACTCCACGATCACGATTCAAATTCTTGCGTGTAATTTCGCCTAATTAAAAAAGTTTCGAAATAGTTTACCGTTATTCATAAACAGTTGTGCCTTTTTAGAAATCCCTCGTGCATTCTGCTTTCTAATTACCTCTCTTATATGTTGGCAACATTCCGAAATTGTTTCTTGTCTCTCGAACTTTACAGCTGTTTGCTTGTAAGGGTTGCACGCATTGAAGGCGTTTTTATTGTCCTAAGAGAAATTGTAGTGTTCGACAATATTGTCCTCATAAAACTAAAACAACGTTTTATTTGATCCCCGACGACAAATGCGCTCTTTTTACAACGGCTCATTAACTTCTAAATGTAAATTTGTTACTATTTACAGACATGCAACAAGCTTGACCCCACTTCTTACACGATTAATGTTATATATACATAATACTATGAGAATTTTTAATTGTTCCACATGCTAAATTATGCGCATATACGTACACCCTCATTAAATATTTTAACATAAAAATTCACATTATTTTTATTATTGTACGTATGTACAACATCCATCCTACAACGTCTTTAAAGATAACCACTTAGCCTGATTATGTTGATTATAATTAAAGGGAATTAAAGTCTTACTCAACTTTTTCTGAACAAAAAACGTAATTTATTCCGCCACAAAGTCCAAATTAGTTCAGATTCAGATTTTATCATTATCTTGAAAAATTCAATTGTAGTAGAAACTAGCGTGTTAGGTACATTTAACAGTGATTAATGTCGGAGTTGTAAGGGACACGGCAATAATTTTTAATAATTAGGTGAGAAGGATTTATTGCTCTTTATTCTATCACACATTGTAAAAATCTCAAAAGAAGTTATAAATCTTAAGTGGGTGGTTACAGTTAAGAAAATTATACACAAATATGCAAATCAAAATTAAAGATAATAACAAGGCAATCAAATAAAAAAATTACCCTGCGATAAAGAAATAAAATTCGATATTAAATGTTTGAAAAGAATTTCAATTACTACTCGAGATCACAGATGATTATAAGTATATAAATTCCAAGTTTTATTTTAGTTTCAGTCCTGATATTAAAATATCAAAACTTTTATTTAGCGGACAGTTCTAATTGGAGTGCTTACGAATATTTTGTTGTTATTAAACTTTATTGTTTTTGGCTCTTTTGTATCCACAAAAATCTTCTTTAATAATAAAACAAAGATCCGGGCGTATAATTAAAGAATAAAACTCCGTTGTACACCTTTTAATCTGCACTGCATACAGCGAAGATCTAAACAATGACAGTACAAAGAAATAAAAGTAGGCATATGCTTTCATTAAAATGAATATCAAGTTTTATAGCACATAGTGAAAGGAGCTAAAAAAACTCCTGCGAATGTGCAGTAAGCAATCAAACACGACAACTACGAGATTAATCTGAACAGTTGATCTGAAAATGATTGACTTGAAATAATTCCAACATTTAATCGATAAATGGGACTCCCCGGTGTTGATTAATGCGATGTATTTGTTTAAGAACTTATCTCAAATTAGGTCTCTTGGAAAGTTTACTATAGGTTTTCCATCGCATGCCGTCCTGGAACGTTGATTATTATTTAATTTCTTTTATATCGCAAAAGCTCCACATTTGACGCGTGTTTTCTTTAATGTACATCGCATTACAACACGCAAGCATTTTGTTTAAATATGCGTGAGGCCAAAATGCCCACTTACACCCTTACGAGTTCATTAAGAAAATTCCACAGTAACAGCATTTTTTTCAAAATGATGGACGTAAGTCCTCAGCTTTTAACAAAAAGCTTTGCATTGTTTCGCAACCGAATGAGTATGTGTTTGATCCACATAATCCCTCAAAAAACGCTAATTTTACATGGCGTGTTTCCGGATAATATTGAGAATATATGGAGTTCGCTTTTAAGTAGAGCTTTTGTAACATAACTGGTTTTGTTCACTGGCGTTTTACAATGTTCGCATATAAGTAGAATGTAGGTACAGTAAAAAAAAACTATTAGTTAGGTGTGCGTTTTCGGACATCATCCGGTTATTCCCAATAGAAGCGTTATTAATTCCAAATGGATTGAAATTAATGGGTTTTGGGGCAGGTTCAGTTCATAAATTTCACAACGCAAAAAATATTGATCTAATGGTTAATATTGAAATAGTGCCTAACGTTCCTTTGTTTCCCGTTAATGCGCTTTGGATGAAGTAATAACAAAATATTTATATTTTCTATTTTATTATTCATTGATTCATTACTATTGATCGGTTTAGATTGCTTATTATTGGTCATTAGATGCATAACAATCCCCATTGATTTACTATATGTATGTATTTTAAATTGTAAAAGCAAATGATTAAATTGTAAAAATAATCACAATTTACATGTGAAAATAAAAAAAAATTGTTTGCTTATACATATTTTAGTTTATTATTTGTAGTTCTTCACAAAAAATATTATGTTGTTATTTTAATGCAAAATAAAGTTGTATTATATGCAAAATTATAAATAAAATAAACAATATTAACTAAATTAATTAATATTAATCAAGTCAAGGAAAGAAATAACAATTAACAATAGACATATTTTAATAAAATAAAAACAAATTCGTAGGTACTAAGTGCAATAGACAATAATGAACACATTCCTGTGAAATGTCTTGAACAAGCTAGAAGATACTAAAACAAAAATTTAACTATTATTTTCCCCTGTAAAAAATTCAAGGAGAGACACCATACTGCCGAAATATCGAATATTTTAGCCCGAGTACATAAACATTACACGTATTAAAATTTTTATCCGTCATTTTGTGTCGTAATCCTTCGCAATATGTATACGACTTTTATTAAGCGACACTTTCCTCTTTAATACCATATCCGACTTTCGCAAATTTATTCAAAGTAATATATTCTTGCAAGAACTGAAACGTTTGAATAGAAGACTAACAATTTCCACAGACTTTGCCTGTGCATTTAGTAAATTAATTGGTGACCTTATTTATAGCTACCGTTGTCAAATTTAGTTGTATTTTCAATTAATCTCAGTCGATACTCTGGCAAGCTGTTCAATCGATAATTGAATTTACGTTACTGTAATTAATTTACCGAAACCACTAACAATAATAAACCTCCAAGAACTGAAATATACTTTCAGGATTCTTGCTGATGTAAACAAGTAAATTTCAGATTATTTTATAATAGATTATAGAAAAGTAATTGATGAGGAGCATCAAGAAAATCAGTGGGTTTCTGCGACCGAGATTGTAATTTCAATACACAGAAAAGTCAGAAGAGTAAATGGTTTATAACTAGAAACAAACTGCAATATTGATAAATTTTAAACCTCAAAGAACTGGCAAAGGTTACTGGCATAAGCAAAATGGAATAAATAATTTCATAAACGTTGCAGGAATCGTACGTTGCGAGTAACAAGAATGATAAATTTGTAATATTTTTGAAGTCATTTTCAAAAGTAAAAATTAAAAGTAGGAATTATTCTTTCTGAAAATTATTATTAAATTAATAGCGTTTTACTTAATTTATTTTGACAAGTGTTGAATATTCTCTACTAAAATCCCTGATCTGAAATTTACATTTTATTGTTGAAAACATCCCGTATCAACTATAAAAAAACTTTACCTGAATGACAGAGCTGAAATCGTGTTTGTGCCTCTCTGAAATGATCAAAAGCGTAGCTGGTAGTGAAATTAAGTGAGCATTCGTGGCTGTCGAAATTTCTAGTTGATAAAAGTGAAAATCGCGCGAATCTCTTTTGCACGAGCTCCCGGGTCAAATATTATAAACTACATGGGAAAACCTTTGAAATACCGCATGAAAAATTCATAATGCGCAATTTCTGAAAGCAATCTGTATGGTAAGGAGATACGGGTTATAAGAGTCTGTCGGCCGCACTCGTCGTCCGCAGTCGTCCCGGAATTATGTTATATTGATTCGTATGTGAGCTTCTTTTGTATTTTATTAGGTGCATGTATGCGTGCAGGTGTTGTGACCAAAGTAACAACAAAATCTCGGCAATAAAACAAGATCGAATTAGGTCCGTGTGCTGAAACCTCTGAAAGAAAAGTTCAGGCGGTTGCGATCGTATTTGTTGGAAACAAAACAGGATAAGGCGCGCGTAAGCGCCGTTAAACTTAAGAATCTCATTTAGAAATGTAAAAGTTAAAACACGAAAGCTCAACTTATTACCGCTTCGAGTAGTTTCACAAGAAATGATAATTAGATGTTGTATTCAAAAGCTTGGAGTAAAGTTCTTGTTTTGTGTGCATGTACATGTACACTCGCGACTTAATTTCTTCAAATTGAATTGCAGACAATAAAGATGCACAAGGCTTATTTTCCCAGGTGCTGCTTTCAGACGTCTAATCATAATTTTGAGATAATTAGCAGAAAAAAACACGAACGGCTTCGATCCCACTTCCAAATTGCTAATCTGAAATATATTTTCTTGGCACGAATTAGCTATTACATGTTACCGGTGGTAGACGGAAAAAAAGCTGATTTATCGATTGGACCGAGCGATGTTTCGGCGGTTGCCTGAAATAAACCGGCAAAAGCTTTTTCAACAGGATTTTTATCTTTCATATAAACAACTTAAAGCTACATCCAGACTGTACAAATAATGTTTTCGGGGTGTAAAACCTGCAATATTTGCTTTGAGTAAGCCGAGAGAGGTAGGATATGACGAAGCAGAGGTCTGGAAAGCATCAAGCAAATACATGGGCTAAATTTATAACAATGAACGTAAAGAAATTTTGGAAAATAAAATCTTCTTGATGTATTTCTATTCAAAAAAAAAGCGTACAAGTAGTGAGCCCAATTTTGGCTGGATTGTCATACTGTAAACCATCTGTAAACTTAGCTTTTAATCGTTGTTACTTAGAAACCTGGAAGTAAAACCTTGCTGATAACTGGATTTTATCGTTGTATTTTTCGGAGATTTTAATGTTTAAATTGTTTGCCTTATTAGATAACCATTATCGATTACTACAAACACAATTCATAAACTTTTATTCACAAATTTACAAAAAAGGCTATTCTCAACAACAATTTTAATAAAGATAGCAAACCATTCTAATATTTGGTCATCGCGCCGGTTTTTGCGACCACTTCAATTAGTCTACGGAGCATTGAGTGAACAGGTGCCTAGCCATAAGTTTAATCCTTCGCTAAACTTTCCCATATATTTATTTTCCACAATTTTCCATAGTTCGTTTGCAGTAGGAGGCCTGACATTCAGTTTATTTTGCTATACGGCCTCAGACGTTTTCTATGTAGTTGAGGTCGAGACTTCTTTAAAATAGTGCTTCAGTTCTTTTACACCTAGACCACCCATCTTCCAACTTATTAGTAATGATTACACTCTTGTTAATGGTATTGTATGTCGTGGTATAACGCAATTGTAAATAGCAATTGAAAGCAATTTTCACACATTTGACACACAGAATGTAAAAATGTCAGGACAGTATGTAATACGTTTTCTTGGGAACAAGTAATTAATATATCCTATTTACAATAGTCCTCAATACGTGTACGCTTTTTTTGTGAATAAAAGTGTACAACCTAGTTGTTACTAAAAAAATATAAAGTTTTACTTGTAGCAAGTGTCAAAAACTTTTAAATTGAAAATAGCAGATTTCTCTTGCTGTTTTTATCTCCACGGAGGTACCCTTCTTGGTTTCGTCCGTTCCAAAGTGGCAAAAACGTCCAGCGGAGTTTTCCGCGTAATTTCCGATGAAGAGGTTGACGTAACATGAGCAATTGTTTGCTTTCCCGGTCTGATGGCCCTCGCATTCATGCGGTGATTAGCGCGAATGAGCAGTAGGGGGTACTTCCATGGGAAAAGTGGCGCGAATTCATCCAGAGCTGTTTGCTCTTCTGGCTTTGTAATTAAATTTCCTTGTCTTCTTTCTGCCTATCCACACTGAAAAATAACTTCCGAATTCAATTACGTCCGCTTTTTTCACACTAAAAAATTAATTAAAATTTCTACATGGACTCTTGTAAATAAGGGATGGGATATATGGCGTTCTAATTTGAATTAGCTCAGCTCTGCATCAAACAATCGACTGAACATTAGGCTTTTTGCCTGCATTACGAGCTACTTGGATGTGTTAATGTACGTGATAGTGGATATTAGCGTCGCAGTCCACTCCGCTCATGGTAATTAGTAGTTTGACCGCCGCTTCGGACTGCTCTTACTTTAATTAATCACGTGAATTCCCACTTAATATTATGCGGAGGGAATTCGAGTGATACAGATTTTGACACGAACGTTCATATTTGCATGAGCATATTTCACCAACAGATGCAGACACTCGTCCAAATTGCAACAATTAGTCCAAAGCCCTTTTTATCCAACGCTTAGAAACGAGCTTTCAGGTGGAGGCGGCTTATTGTCACCCTAGTTACCTCAAGTCGTTCCAATTTACAGAAATAACTTGCACTAAGTTCTAATTAGAAGTTATGTAGCTACATATCAGCTTAATTTAGCCATGCCAACAGTCAGGACCATTAAAGCAAAATGGGACAGATTGTCTCAATGATTCTTTTCATCCAGCACTAGTTCTTTTTTTTTTCACCAATTTTACACAGTAGAAACTACTCATCTAAAAGTTTCAGTTCTGTTATGATCGGTGTGCAAATGTTTGTCGTGTGAGGCAAACATTCCATTTTCTCGAAAAACTGCTTCCTACCAGTCACGTCAAAATCGAACCGTCAGTATTAAACACGACGTAAACATTGATTGATTTAGAAAGTAAATAATTCCCTGTTTGTCAACCGCATTGTACCATCAGTACAAATATGCACCGAATGAACTTGGTTAATAGGTACATCAACAAATGCAAATGCCTTTTTAAAACTGCAACGGCGACGTTATTTTTGAATCGGGTTTTCGAAGGCAGGTTCGATATTAGATTGACCCAACAGGTGTAAAAGCAAACTTTGTTATTATAATTCCTCTAGTAGGAATAATGAAATGAAGCAAGCTACCTCTAGTTTGGCAGTCTTCAGAATAAAGGAAAAACGAAACTCGGGAAGCCTGTATTTATTTTAAATTTTAAAATATATGGTAAAAATCACGGAGGTAGACCGGGTGCGTCATTTGACTTTTCTCACCACGTTTACAAAACGTCAATTTTTTTGAAGTTAGGTTCAATATCTACGAGTTAGAAGTTGTTTATTGATGAAAGTGTTGTTTTGTACGATTCTTTGCAAAGGCATTTAAAATTTAATGTAATAGATTAGAAATGACTTTCTACATGCAGTGTATTCATTACATCATGTTTTCCAATGTTTCTGGATGTTGAATCTAAAACTCGCAATTTAGTGGACAATCTACAGGGCCGTAACCAGGATTTTATTTCGGAGCGGGGGTTTCTTGTTGGTCCATGAAAATGAAATGAAAGAAGGCGGATTAAAAAGCAAAAATCTCTAAGTAAATGTTTTTATTTTAAATTGAAATAAGAGATCCTAATTAAACATAAAAAATACAAATTAACTCACAAAAGTAACAAAAAATTAAATAAATTTTTAATACTTTGTATTGTTACAAATTTAAACAGGAGATAGAATATTCATTTTTAAAACAAACATTTGTATGAACATATATCGAAAAATGCTACGCAAGGGGTGCGTCTTTTAATAGTTTTTTTTTTCCATATTAGGACGCCCCTGATTAAAAATTTTGTTATTTGGCATTTGTTTAGGTGTACATATAAAGGTACCAACTAAGGTGAACCTACTAATCCCAACCTACATCAGTATAAAACCGATTTTCTAAAGAACAATGGTTACCTAAAGTGGGAAGAAAACGGATACAAAATCGGTATTTCATAAACAGGATTCATAAACATGCATGAACAAGTAATTTCTTACATTGAGGAGTTTTTTTTAAGAGTTTAAAACTATAGACGATCTTCCAGGTAAGAAAAATTAAAAAGTTGAAATTTAAGACGTCTACAAAACAAAGTTGCATCTTACATTCTTGGAAAACAAAGCTATAAACGTTAAGAAGCTTTTATTCTGATCTTATGAAAACTAGAAAATTACTTATGTGGGAGTCATAATAATGCGTTGATTTCAATTTGTACTGTTAATTACTTCATTAAATAATGGACTTCTTAAACAACGCTCATATTTATCAGAAATATGTCAAATAACCACAATTTTATTTACAGAGTGTAGTTTGTCCCATAGCAGACACAATATGTACCTAAAGTACTAAAACAGCATTTGGTCTTTTTTTATAAGGTGGGCCCCATTTTTTGTAGAATAAATAAATGATGATCGGGACCTAATTTTTATCGGTAACTCTTCATTATTTCAATTTTTTACACTAACACAAGTGCATTTATGTCTAATTTCATGGAAGTTACTTAATTGTAAGGAATTATTAAAAGAAACTAATGAGACGCAGAACAAAAGCAATAAATCAACCACTGACCAAAAAATACTTGCAAATTATACCAAAAAGACATTCAACGACGACAATAATATTACCGTCAATGTCAAATTGACAAATTCACTCAAACATGACATTTAAGTGGTGAAGTTGAAGTACATATAGTCTGTTTTTTTTTTTAAATGGAAATGCCAAACAGTCTTAACATTGGCACCACTAATAAATTCATTCATGGTAATTTTAATAAAAGAAATTGGCAGTTCCGATTTTTTGAATCAATTTGAAAACAATGTCATTAAACGTCAACACAAAAAATCGTCTACGAAAAAAAAGACAAATTCGGTGCCGCTAACAGTTTTTAGAAATTTGGAAATGAATAGTTCGCAAGCAGGAAGTTAGAAAAAGGACCCGTTGAAATGTAGACGCAATTTGTAATGCAGGTTTGCTAAACATTCTCAATTTTTAGCAAGAAATTGACAAGAATACAAAATAAACATGAATGAGAAAGAACCTCGGAAAGAACGCAAATAAATTAGTGTCTTGTGCATCGATTTTGAGGAACGAGTTGAAAAAGTAACAATTTTGAAACTAAAGCTGAAGAAGAATTTATAAAATGCTTCAACTTTGAACTCACTTCAATAAATTATCATCATAAATCATCATAATACCTACTTGTATCTTTTGCTAAATAACTTTTTTCTCTATATACATCCTATTTCTTCAAAGTTTTTGTAAAGTATATTTCATTGAAATTGGCATAATAGGTGGCTATGGAATTTCGTATTTAAGTTTGTAGCCCTGCGCATGTCCCTGATGTAACAGCTGATGGGGTTTTTGTTTTTCTTTGATTACTTACCTACAAGGTTTATTGAACTGACATGACTGACATTTGTATTCGTTTTTCCACTGTTTTCGTTGGTTGTTCGTTATTCCTACTATTTTTTCAAATTATAATTAAAAGTAGTTCTCTTCAGAACCCCAGATTTAAAGTACACGCTAAGGTATGTTTGAAAACATAATCAATTTCTTTTTGTTCTTGTTTTAGGCATTTTACGTTAATAGAATCAAATATACCAATTTGAATTAAGCCAAATTATTTTATCCGCGTCAAAACACGATTTTTCAGGCTTCAGTACGCGAAGATTCATTTTGTACAGATTTCCTTTTTCCACTCCGATCGCAACAACTTTACCATTGTTTAAAAATTCACAATTTTGTCCTACATTTTTAATGACAAAATCCAAACCCCTTTTGGCTGCAACTTTCACGGAAAATAAATTGTGTTTCATCTCCGGTGTGAATAAAACGTCTTTTAAAATKCCTGAAAGCCACTTATYATCAACGAAAGTCTGTATTTTCTACAAAGCAAATAGTGTATGTTTTTGGTGTCAAAACTACACCTACAAAGGGATGAAACTTTTTATGGAGAAAAACTCTCTCTGAAAACCTTTGAAAGAGGCTTCTTTAAAAATAAAATTTTAACTACCTTAACCTCACKTTTCTTAGTGACAAATTTAGTTCCTTAATATGTAAAGATTTGTCAACAAGAAATTACCACCTAGGATTTGAATTTTTAGGAAAATTACGTTTTTCATGTTGTTCGATGTAAATTTTTGACACTAGTTACGATATCTTTGTTGTGTAACCAAATCTATGGCAACCTATTCATGAATATCCCTAAATCCTAGGGAGTAATTTATTGTTGATACGATAATAAAGCCTTTTTCACATTTAAAGCGCAGTTTACACAATCATGGCCTACTGTTATGCCAATTTAAATGAAATGGATTATAGCAAGAATCTCATTTTTGTCCACAACATTGTGCTTACTTGCGGTGTGTTTCTATCAAAATTATTAGCACTGAATTCTGTCTTTAGACCTTAGGTAATGATGTCTGTCCTCAGGTATTCAATTATACCACTTTCAAAGACCAAATAGGCACACAAGATTCATAAAAGTCAAACTTTTGACATCTCAATTTGAAAACATGACCATAATTTTTTAACAAAATTTCTAGGGACAAAAACAAAAAGCAAACAAAATTTGTGGCTATGGAGACAAGTTGCTACCAATTTTTTCACCAAAATTTTGACTTGGTAATTTCCATTTAAATAAAAAACAGACTTTATGTAAATTAATGTTCAAGGCCACCATCCTTAGAGACCCTTTAATTGTTTCAATTTACATTGTGACATAATTTTTTATTTCACTTTTGTGTTGGTAATGAAAAAATGAAATTGATGACGCACCGGTATACCCTCGTGATTTCTACTATACAAAGAAATTTATCAGATGAAAAAAGTGGGAAATGTTTGCCAACTGATTGTTTCAGGCGATGATGTAATTGAAATTTTAGACAAATTTTCATTACTGTTTTATTACAAAAGTTGTTAAAATACGAGAGAATGTTTTGCCTGTAATTTATAGTTTTACTATATTAAATTAATGTGATGCAATGAAAGAAGACTCGTTATTTATCATTTTTAAGGTTTTTTTTTATAACCACACCATAAACTGCAGCTTTATGAAATACCTAATAGCTATATTCCGTACAATATAATAAAAGGAAAATAACTGCAAACCGCTGATAAACAAGTCATTTAAAACGTTGTTGTAATTAACTAAGATTAAAGCTATTAGCAACTAAATGCTAAATACAATATACACATTCACAAGTATACAGGGTGTCAGAACTCGCACCCCAGACCCCAGAGAAAAATTTCAAGTAAGATAAGATACCAGGAACATAAAAAAAATGTTTAAATAATTCTACCTGTCAAAAAAAATATCTAAATAGACATTTGACATTTTTTGTCTCTATTTAATGATACTGATGATCTTGTATATGTTTTTTTTTTATAATTATTGAGTAAAAGTACCAATAAAAGCTACAAATAACATTAAACAGAGTTACAATTTAGGACACAGCTTCCTTATTTCCTTTTCTAATAGCTTGTAGCAAAAAAAACTTAAAAAAAATATTTTTCCAACAAAAATAAATAGAGTTAAAGTGCAAAATTTAAACTCTCATAACTTTGAAATTTTTATAGATACATTTTTTTTAACATTTTTCCATGTTTCTGGTATCGTACCTTACATTTTTCTCTGGGGCACGAGTTCTGGCGCAGCCTGTATGTACATTCAAATCTATATTTGAAGAAAAAATATTACTGGTTTGTTAAAACTTGAGTCAGTTATACAAATACAGTTGCTAAATTGTCAAAATTGGAGACGATGACGTCACGTGCTCTCAAAAAATTTGAAACGAGTTCACTTTACTAAATTCATTAAATTTTTGGTGAAAAAATTTACTCCTATACAAATTCAAAGGTTTCTATGACATGTAACACAAAAGTTTATATTTTACAATTCAAAAATACATCTACAGGGTGTTCGTTTTTCGAGCTCCACCATGAGGAGGTGTTATTATAAGAGATACGAGGTCGGTTAAATTAGGGCAAAGTTGCGTTTTTTATGCTGAACAATAATCTGAAAGAAAATTTAATGTGTCATTTTTAGTTTTTGAATTAAGTATTGGAAAAAAACGGAAATTTGTAATTATGGTTTTTACTTTTTTAAGCGAAAACTAAAAGACCTAGAGGTTTTTAACTAGGGCGTTCTTAAGGCACTTTCTTACAAGGAATCTAAATCTGTCATCGTATTTTCTAAGGCGCTCTTGATATCAGAGTTACAACACTCAACTTTGGATTTTCTTATGAACGCCATTTGATTTCTGTATTTTTGAAAAGTCTTTTTGTTCCTGATTACAACGATGTATCACACGATATGATCAAATTTTATGTGCTGATCAAAATTTAAAAAAAGCGTTTTTGCAAAGAGTGTTTTGGAAAAAACAGTAACAAGTTTAATTAACAAATTAGATTCTAACAGTTCAGTTGAATTTGGATCTGGAAGTCACATTTTTGTCAAGTTTACCTTCTTAAAAATTAAGGTTTTAAAATGGAACAACGTGAAAAACCGGAATTTATTCTTTGCAAAACAAAACAACACATGCTCGAATGCACCACCTTCAAAATTTAGTTTGTCCATTAAAATTGTTTTTTCCACAACACTCTTCGTAAAAACGCTTTTTCTTAATTTTGATCAGCATGTAAAATTTTATCAAATCGTGTGATACATCATTGTAATCAGGAACAAAAAGACTTTTCAAAAATACAGAAATCAAATATGGCGTCTATAAAAAAAATAAAATTGGGTGTTGTAACTCTGATATCAAGAGCGCCTTGGAAAATACGATGACAGATTTAGATTCCTCGTAAGAAAGTGCCTCAAGAACGTCCTAGTTAAAAACGTCTAGGTCTTTTAGTTTTCGCTTGAAAAAATAAAAACGAAAATTACAAATTTCCGTTTTTTTTAATAATTCAAAAACTAAAAACGACACATTTGTTCAGTGTAAAAATGCGCAACTTTGCCCTAATTTAACCGACCTCGTATCTCTTATAATAACTGAGATCCCCATGGTGGAGTTCGAAAAACGAACACTCTGTATAGTCTAAAAAGTATTCCTTAAAAAAATCTATAAACATTTCTACATAAATCCAATTTGTTTGTCAGATTGAGAAGACAATAATAAATTGATAAATGATAAAGTATGTCTTGCGTCCAGACCGTAAATGTGTGTCTAAATCAAGCAGTTCTTTTCAGTAGGAACTAACGATCCTGCTATTTCCTAAATAAACCAAAAGCATAATTCACCCGTTATCTAGATTAACATTTCCCAATATATCATGCACAAAATTCTTCAGCCCTTCTGTTGGCCTGTGAATTCAAATAACATTCGAAACTCCCACAGTGACGTGCGCTTATCCCCTGCGACATTACTTTCGCTGGTGATTGTACACGATAAGATTCCATGGCAGAAGGTGTTCGTTCTTGCCCTTCTTTTCGCCCATATCGAAAAGTCGAAAACGTAATCCTCGAATTAGGATTTCACGAATTCTTATCAAAGTTCCACTTAACCTAAAAACAATGTTTATTTGTAAACTAATTCTCTGAAAATATGCAAATTTATTCAGAAACTTGAACAGAGCAACATTAACATAAGAAACGATGTTAGGAGATGAAATTTTTGCGGCACGTGTTGGGAGATGACTTCAAGAGTTTCATCGGCGCTATTCGAATCGAATTAAAAGCCGCCGGAGCAAAACACGTTGATAAATCTTAGAGAAATATTTTAATTTGTTTGGAGGTTTCTAGGCAGTACATGAGAAAATGTCGCAATTAAAGTCAACAACAAACTCTACCGGCCATATTTCATCAAGTTTAAGATAGTCAGTTAAATGAGAAAGGTCAAACTAAGTAACGCAAACTGTGCTGTTGGTTCTCATATTCTAATGCCGTTCCTTGTAACTCAAAGCCATTTCACAAATTATACTCCTTGAGGCGCAATCGCCATATAAATTAAACCATATCCTGGCATATGGGGCCGCATCTTAACAAACTACTTCAGCGACAAATGTGCTCTTACGTGGATAAGTTTCGTTTCATTAAAATTGTAGCAAAATATGCAAGCTTTGTTAATAATTTGGCTAGGCGAAGTTTGCGCTTCAGATACACCCAGCGAGTTTGCAAATTAGCAAGTAAATTTTTCATGCCGATACTCTCAGACAAGTTTTGCAAATTATCAGGCAAAATATGTTGCCAAAATTGGCATTTGACTTAAGCTGTTTTTAGTAATAGCTTGAAGCTTGACAAGAATCATTTTACATAATTAAAAACTTTTGACCGAATTGCTGGATTAGATTAAAATTGACATCATTCACAAAACAGAAATAGTACTGACGCATAAGCGTTAAATTTGCAGCGTTAGGACAGTGCAAATTTAACCAATTAAAATGAAATCTCACATTTTATGCTGACGTAATACTAGTCGGTGAAATTGTAATACCCAAAACAACACAACTATTAGTTAGTTGTCCCAACTGGAATTAATATTCAAGTGTACATATTTTAAACTTTTGACCAGTCTTTATAATACTTAAATTATTCCGTTAGTTTTAGTTAATGAGCTATTTCCACTTCTCGCATCTTCAGTGAAGAATGCAGCACTCGACTTTTCCTTTTGATTAAAGCCAAGCAACGCCGGATGTGGTCAGTTATTTATTACAGTAATCAAATCCAACAATTTTCAAATGCGACGGATAAAATTTTGATAAAACAAATCTTTACAGTTTCACATTTTTATTAGTTTCCTGTCAGACACTTTTTGTTTTGCTAGTTAACTCCTTTACAAACCCTAATTGTACCATCTGAAACTTTTTATGTCTTGTGGAAGCTTGATTGATGAAAGTAAAGAGTAGGGCGTAAACTTTTATTAAAATCAGTTTAAGCATGCAAGTGATGTGAATACTTTTTCTGACGATTTTAATTAGATCGAAAAAAAAATCGGCGGAATAACTTTTCAACTTCCACATTAAAAACCTGCCTCAACTCCCCACAGATAACTTTGTTAATTATGTTGTTAACAGCCAATATTCTGCACAACAAGGACGAACTTCTCCAGTTTTTCCAAGTAGAAAAATGAGAGCCAGTACAAAGTTTATTTGGAACCTAAAACATTGTTAAATTAAAATTGTCACACATTTTATTTACAATAATGACTTATAAACACTTTCAGTTAAACGTTACTAAATGTACCTAACACTAAATCGATTTGTTTTTAAACTGATGATAATCTAATCTGTATATTTAATTTCTCTCTACTTTGTTTTTATACATCAAAGGATTTCAAAAATACAAAGCTCTTTAAAAAGTAAACAAATTCATTTTGGAATTAATAAATTTTTAAAATAAAAACAACTGGTTAATGATCAAAAATGTTTTTTAACAATTAAAAAAAAAGCTTCTATTTCATACAATCTTTTTATACGAGTACGAATGTTCTGAAATTCGTAAAACTTCTTTGTGCTTTTTTGTGACATGTCTGTTGAGAGATGTGTAATGCAATTTGTCTCTAAAAATAAATTCTCTAGAAAATGAAAAAAATCTTAAATTTTTATGTTTTATTAAATTTAATTAATAACCGCCGAAAAAGCCAATAATCGAGCTGATAATTGAGTTCGATGCCGTTGTCGTTCTTCAATAATGAAAGCGATTTTTTATGAGCTTCAGTAAATATTTATTTTTCTTTGCGTACAATTAATTACAAGTCTCGTTTGTTTGAAGACCAACACAAACATTTTAATTAAATTGAAATCAATTTCCATTAATTAGGTGCTATGGTGAAATGATTACCATGTTTCAATTCGATTCTTTAGATTTATTTATATTCGGTCCATACCTCGCCGCGGTCGACCAATATTGACATAGTTTTGATACATCGACCCCTGAAACTATTCACCAATTTCAACAATTTTGCCATACGTGACCCGAACGAATACCAAATAAATTCATATTTGGTCGTGATCGAACGATTTTCACACAGCAAAATGTCACTGCAAACACCAAGCCCGAGATTGAACAACTTATTTTCCTGATAGATATGCGCCGAATAACACATTCAATAAATTTCAAACAATTTTATTAAGAAAAACAATGAAAATGAAAATAAACTAGGTATACCCATGTTTCTCGGTGCTAATTCCGTACTTTTTTCTTCTTATTTTCGCAATGTTTATTGCTTTCCGAGATGCAAATTGGAAATATTTTTATTATCTTTAGATAAATGCTAAAGCATCCGTAAAATGAACACTGGCACTGTAGAAAAATAATAATAAAAAATTAAAACTGTCAAACTTTTGAATTCGTTTTATTACGTTCCCGACAAGTTTTTATTTCCAAAAATTACCTAAGTATCGATTTGTAGAAAACATCATATACTTAAAAGGATAGCGGGTTTTATAGTGTATTGTTTTAGTGTTAGTGTTTTGTAGTCCGGAAATGAAGAAACTTGCCTCGATAAGAGTTGTTTCGTAAACTCTTCAACACCCATTTTTGACAGCGTCACGATCCTGGAAGTTCGCGTGTGTAAAAATACCAAATCCCTAACCATCAAATCCCAAAATGTAACGTATAATCTAGGTTTATAAAAATCAAATAACTTCTTCTTGTATTGTGAGAACTTAATAGAAGTGAGTATCAAGCGTCCTAATGTTCGGTTAATACATCCGAGTCATGCATTGACCTAAATCACTTGAGATTCCTATCACTTGTGCCGAATATCGCTAATCTATAAAAATTCCATCAATCACGTTTTGTTTTACATGGACTAGCTTATTACGCGCGATGGGGAACTTTATAATTCAGTTCCTTTGATCCGAGATTATTTACAAATTATTAAATCGGACCTGATTAAATATGGATGATGGCCACTTGGTCGACAATTGCTATAGGAATCGAATTAAAGATGTGGTACCGACACGACTCAACAAACAAAAAGTTTATGATGTGTTTATTGTGTAGGAACTGCGTTTTGTATGTACAATTCTTAGTTTATGAGTTCATAAACCCTTTAATTGTGTATAATGACTTAAATAATTGTAAACAGTAGACGGGGGTTCTTGTCTTTGTTAACACATGAGCTTGTTGAGACTCGAATATGTTAGGCATGTACAAATAAATCTTCACGGTGTATATTTTAATTGGATTTTTCATGTTGTGTCAAGTCTGCACCTTTCACAGCTCGTTCCAGTGATTAGACAAGCTAAAGGTTATCTCGCGTTTCAATTACGCTCTTTTATTAGTGCAATGCCGGCACTAACATTCCAATTAATACATACATTACATTTCCGGATCGAATTTGTGCAAACAGATATCGCAAAACAAAACACCATTATAACAAATATTTTATAATGAAAGAATTAATAATAAACATTCTATATTAATTGGCCCGCAATATTTTTACAAATTTTCAGCGTTAATAACATTGCTTGAATACAGAAATTATTTTGTGCTACAACTATTTCAAATATGTATTTATAAGTAATTTCAAAAACGTTTGTTCTAAAATTATAAATTTGAATTCCATAACACAGTGTTGGTGAGCTTAAATTTCTAGTAAACGTATTATTATGGTCAATTTTGTTGCGATTTTTTTTAAACACACTAACGGCATTTTACGTTCGAAGAGAAATATGTAACTAATTTTTAAAGTTTACATAATTAAATTAAATATTGTAGAACAAATGTTGATTATATTACGTGTGCGAAACTGTTTTTTTAATACTCAAATGAAAAAAACGGCACATTGTCGCGTTAAAAAAACGGTCGTTTCGCACACTTAATCTAAAAATAACTATTATGTAGCGGTAAATAATAATAAAATTGTAATTTGTAATCAAAGTTCTAATTATTATTAGATTTTATTCAATTTTGACATTATAAAGTGACATTATTAACTCCATAGTAACACGTATAAGCAATCTATTATTCACAAGTGAATTAAAAATTATTTCACTATTGATTTAAAAAAAAAAACTTTAATGAATAAAAACAATTACTTTTAACTTACAGGATGAGTTTTTGAGCTACCTTAGACCATTGTTTTCGGTGATAGAAATCAAATATTATTCACAAGTGAAATAAAGTACTCACAAGTGAGTAAATGTGTCTATTATATTTTTATAGGTGAATATTTTACTTGAATGAAACTTCATTTTTTGGATACTTGCACCTGTGAGATAAAACGTCGTATATCACACGTGATCGAAATGCCATTATGAAACTCGTGAGAAGTGTCCCACTCGTGCGCAAGCGCACTCGTCGGACAAAATTCTCACTCGCGTATAATGATGCATTTCTATCACTTATAATATAATGTACTATTATTTAAAATAAATGTTACAGTTACTAACGCTACTGAAATGTACACCATATGTACCATTAATGGGCAAATTCATATTTTACTTTGATACTGATGTTGACGCGGAAGTACATTCTTCCGAATTTGAAGTCGATTCCTTGTGAATGATTGTTGAAGAATGGTTTATGATTTTTATGATTTTTGCAGCAAATATTCATCATCTTAAGAAGTGTCCAAGAACCTTCCCATTTCTTCTAATCTGAAGACTTTAGATTTCTTTGGTCTGTGCCCTACAGAGTGTTGTTTTAGGAAAGCAAATACCTGATGAAATCTACAACAATTATTTAATAGTTCAAAACTTATAAATAACATCAACCTCACAAACCTGCTTATGTCGATATTTTCTTTAACAAATAACATTTTCTTTAGTTGGGAATAATACGCCCACAATGACGAAGATTTCGCATTTTTTGATCGTTCAGAAAGAGAAGACAGAATTATTCTCTCGTCTACTTCCTTTGCATCCTTCAGCTTCATCCATTCACAAAAATTCCCATACTCTTTTTCGTATAATTGTTTAGATTTTACTGACACCACTTTATTTATAGCTTCTGAAGCTTCTTGAATGACCAAGTCAGGCACAAAAACCTGGTTTTCCTCTTTATAATCGCAGATTCCAGCCATTTTTTCCATACGTGTGACAATTCTCGCACTTTTGCAAACAACTCGTCATAGAAATTTGATTCGCATCCTATATGATTTGTATACACCGACCGACTAATTTAAATTTTTCCTACATTTATTTGGTACATTTCGTCAAAACTGAATAAAACAATATAGGTATACCTTGCGATCATAAAAAAAAATAAATTAGAGTGATTAAAGTCCTTCAGATGGCAATCCTGATTTTTGACATCAAATGTCAGCGGAAACTTTGACAAGTTTGCGTTTTATTCCTTTTGAGTGAAATAATGTTCACTTTAGAGCAGAAAATTTTTATTGCTGTACAAGAGGAAAACGGTGGATGGTTATTTTCACTTTCAATTTGTGTTGAAAATTTCCAGCCCAGATTCCCAGCCAATGTGTTGCCAACTGTAGAATTTAATCGACGCCTACTCTAATTTATTTTTTATTTAATCGCACGGTACAATACCTGAATTAAACCTGTTTATTTGCTCGGAAAATTAATCCTTCTTCTCGCAAATAAACAATGGTTTAATTCATATATTGTATAATATTTGTTATTCGATTTTTTCGAGACCACCCCCTACGGTGAAAAACGTTCGATTTCTAGAGATTAAATTCTCTTGATTTAAAATTTAATCCTTTAAGTGAATACACAAAGAGGATTCCAAACTTGACAAGAATGTTATGTGAGAGGTCCATTAATCTATTAGTCGGTTCAAATTACTTACAGTTAGTTATCGAATTAAAAACAATTGGAAACCAATTAGGTGTGAGTTCTCACGTTTCGTTTTATGTTTTTGTAAAATTTATTTTGTAAAACCTGTTCGCGGCTAAATTCGTGTACAAAATTATAACCACAAAAATGAACTAATTACGCCGACAATAGGTTGGTTCCTACTTTGGTCGACTGCGGGTACTGGTACTGGACGTTTCTTACGTTACTTGGCGTTTCACCTCCAAGACAAGAAAAATTAAGGTAAATCTGGTAGTAATGTTCAAATACTTATTTTCTAAAAATTATTTAGAACTGTTAATATGAGCACTAAGAAGAAAGAGTTAATAACCTGACCTGACCACGACAATTCAAAAATAAACTTACTAGGTGGGTATAACTAAATTAAACAACAAATTCTCTGAGCGTAGATTCAAAAAACAAAAATAAAAGAAATTTAATATTTTGTAAAAAATCCCGATATTCAGTTTTTAATCAGTTTCATTCTGATTATGGATTTATGTAAATTTTCATTTACACCAAAGTTTCCTTCTTATAATTTGGTAATTAAATGGTTAAAATTTTGTATAAAAAATCAATAAATTATGAAAATAAAGAAAAACTTTTTATTTTCTAGTTTTAGTAACCTTAAGTTATGATTTATATTTGAAAATCCGTTAAAATTATTTAAAAGACATCCATTAAAATAAATCGTGTGAGAATATAATAACTGTCTTCTCGTAATTTAATGAGTGTTATACAATATCATAAAATAAAAATACGTCTTCTCAGAAGCCGTCTTGTCAAAAAATTGATTTTCCCATAAATAGACTCCTAGCTTTAATGAAAAAGTAACACTTGTAAACTTTGTTAAATACAACACTGCTAATAAAAACTTAACCTGCGAAACAAACTCTCACTTATTGATGACCATTATTTTAACTTTTATACTTGGATGTTTTATATTTGGAATGTAAATAAATTTTCAATTTAACAAGCGCTACAACTATCCGGATTGTATTAACTTGTATGTGTTACGGCCGTTCGTTAGCACAAGTGTATCGATTCTGCCCATGTTCTAAATTCAAAACGAAAAAGTATCGGAAACCACTTACGGTGTTGGCAAGGCGCCCACACAATATTGTGTGAGATCAAAATTCGCTTAATAACTTTAGGTAAACCCGCAATAGTAGTTCCATAAGCGTCGACAACGAAAGGTTTTGTTCGCAAAGCTGCATTCGACGCATTAAAGCATTAACGAAATTGACAAAAACCGCTCTTTCTACAATATGTCAATACGTTGCACTGTTTCTGAATTTATTATCCTGCTTTTTGACACCACAAACATTAGCCTCGACAGAAAATTTGACCCAATCTATTATTCCGACCCCACAAATATCACGTTATGGATTTTTATATTTGGTGTATGAAAGGTAATAGGAAAGGTATCGATCCTCCTCAGAAAATTTGGTTGAGGACTGCAGATGAGGTCGCACTGCCAACACTTTTTTTTCCATCTGATTGATGGGTTACTTTGCAATAAATGAAACCTAACGATTAACTTAAATCAAGATAAATTATCTTGCTGTGGGAGTCAAACGGCGATAACAGTTAATAATGTGCTAGAACAACAACCAGCCGGTTCTAATGGATCATTTGCATTTCTTGAGAAAAGTAAAGGCAGGAATGTATTGATCTAGCCGAGAGAGATTTGCTAGACAAGACGTCACTTTTTAGCAAATGACTCAGACAAATAGGTATTTATATTACATTTTTCTTTGAATTAGAAATGTAATAACAATTACTATACAACATACTACTCCTACTAATTTGAACTTAATACAGAAATACCTATTTATTGTAAGCATTATAAAAATATGTAGGTACACCTACAGAATATTGCTTTTTGTCAGAATTCGTTCATTTATTATTAGTCAAAGATACAGACTAAAATTGTCTACAACAGGAACTGATTTATAACCTTTCCAACAAAATACGTCATTTGTATCGGTTTTTTAAATTAGTATGGCAAAATTTTCCAGTTTATTGATGAATGTAACGGGTATTTATTTAAATTTGGCGTCATAGTTAGTGGTGATATGAGTGTGTTGTGAACGGACCACAATTTTTAATACCTACGCCTGGCGAGGTGTCAAATGTCAGATCAGTAACTTTCAATACGATGATTTGTTTACAATCAGACTTTCATGGATAAAACACCTGTTACAATAATCAAATAAAAATTAAATTAAATTAAATGTTGGTTAAAGGCTTCTAATAAAACATCTGAAACATTAATTTTTTTTTTAATAAATTTGTTTTCTCACAAAAATAAAAATAAAAATATTTGGATCAAAGAGTATCAAATCTGGATATGTTTTAACACTATACTGCTTGGTTTTAATCACTCACGGTTTGAAATTTTAATTAAATCTAGTCATTTAAAATACAGAAAGACTGATTTTACAACATCAAATGCAAGGCGGAAATTTAATTTTAAATTTTAAATGTGCTAGTGTACTCTTATAATTTTTTTGAAGCACAAAATATAATAAAAATGTTATTGTCCAAATAAACAGTTAAGTTAATAAATCAAGATAACGAATCTCCAATCTATTTAAATGAACAAAAAGCGTGACCAATTATTACAGTCAATAGCACTGTTATTATTATTGCTGTTACTCTGGCAAATAAACCTTACATTATCCCTGTAATACAAATAAATAAATACAACACGACTTAACAAACAAAAAGTTTGTAATTACAGCAATTACTACTGTTTAGTGACCAAAAAGACAATTTTACTTTGTTGAAAAACGTTTGGGATTATGCGGTTGAGCACCGATAATTTACCTTTGATCAAGTATATTCTTTCGGCAGCTTTTCGCGTTTGGTGTGATAAGAAACGTAGTGATTGGCAAAAATCTATTGAATGCATGATTGCGAGGGTGGCTTGAGAAGAGGTCAAGGTCTTTCGCGAAATAGTAGCGAAAGAATTCCCTTTCAAACTGAGGGAAAAAAGCAGTGCGTTTGAAATTTTTCGTTGTAATTATAATAACAAAACCATCTGCTCAATGATTCGGAGATTTCGTTTCGTCTTTTCCCTCCAATATAAATTTATCGACACAAAACATTTATATAGAAATAATAATAGCAACGTCTAACAAAGTCAAATTAAAGTCACTGTAAGATCATTAAGTTCTAAATTATCTCCATTGTAAGCTCCGAGATCTCTCCATGAATTACTTACACGTTACCTTAAAATTCATCCTAAAGAAACGCGCCACTGCGCCTTATTTACATTATATACGTGCTTTATTTACATTTTCGGAAATGTAACCCTTACAATGTGTTCAACACGTGCACCTAACTTTTTATTATCCAGCTTCGTATCATGTAACGATGATGTGTAAAAAGGGTCGGAACTGTAATTTTTTTCGAATGAGAATTATAAATCAAATTCGATAATCTGTGGATAAAGCTGAAACAACGCTACAATTAAAGGGTTGGAGTTGGAAAAGAATGAATCAACTTAAAAAACTGCTCCGATCACACAATCAAAGCTCACAATCACAAAACAATCATTTAAAAGTAATTCGCTGGTAGATAAATAGCTCATTACTCTTCTTAATTACCAGTAAATTACGAATTTGCGCTTTTGCAAGTTTAAAACAGCAGGTAATTCGTACGTAATAAATTTTGTGCTAATTTTTTATATGCTAATTACATTTAATGCCGTTGATTCAGCATAAAAGAACGACTTTTTAACTTAGAACAGATAAGAGGTTGGTATTCGATTAATTCACCAGAATTGTCTAATAAATGTCTTTTTAATTGAATTTTGTCGATGGGTATTTTACACACCGGTTAGTATTCGGTCATTACCATGATGTCACAAATTGAAATTGATCAACAAAGTGTCATGTATGAATTAATTTTCGCCAAATTTACATTTTTTACGATAAATTATCAACTGCAATCGGCATATTTCACTTTCCAGAAAAAAATTATTAACATAATTAGTTTTGCAAATCCTTTATTATACATGGATAAAAACATGTTCGTGTTGCACCTTATTAATGAAATGACATAAGTGGACAAATAAAACATCGATAATTATTTTCTGTTATGTAATTCTAGAAAATTGCGAAAATGATAATTAATCTTGACATTTTGTGACGTCACTTAGTGGCTGAAATACATAGTATTCAACGTCTAGGTCATACCAATTTGTACAGTTTCAAACTCTGGAGTGAATTATCACCATATACTAAACATGTGGGAAGTAGTAAACTAAAGATAGTGATCATTGCTTGATCACCTATTAAGATAAGTTATCGAAGAAAGAACTGGTTTTATAGTAATAACTCCTAATCTCTAAAATATGCCTTAACCAACAAATTTATCCCAATGATTTATTTTTATTGCCCAAAATTCGATATTTATGTACTGTATTCTATATTTGCTACATGTACTATTTATATTCTTTTCATTATTCTTTATTTTTACAATAAAATAATTCGAATTTCAGTATTTATAATAGTATATTAAAGTACAAGTTGTAAAAGCACAAAAACAAGCGCTTCAAGCACAAATTTGAAATTCCGAAACGAGCCGCGTAGCGGCGAGTTGAGGAACAAATGAGTGCTTGAAGAACCTTCTGCAACAAGTGCTTTATACTATTTTTTCTATTTTGCCGCTTTATATCATTTTATAAAAAAAAATATTTTTTTCTAGAGAATTTTGCGACGGTTGGCGACATTTATGTGCGGAATAATTTTAGGCGGCTGTAAAAAATAAAAATTATTCTTATTTTCACATTTGAAAATGAATTGTGAAGAAAGTCCGTCACTAAAATTAAATTACCGCGAACGACTTATTCTAACACAGCAGCCGCCTAAAATTATTCCACACATAAACGTCGCCAACCGTCGCAAAATTCTCTAGAAAAAAAAATAATTTTCGTTTTTTAATTTATAAAATGATATAAAGCGGCGAAATGGAAAAAATAGTATAAAGCACATGTTGCAGAAGGTTCTTCAAGCACTCATTTGTTCCTCAACTCGCCGCTTTGCGGCTCGTTTCGGAATTTCAAATTTGTGCTTTCTTCTGCAACTTGTACTTTAATATACTATTACAATCTCTGGATAAATCAACGGATAAGTGATCCGTGGTGGAATTAATATGGTTGCCATAGTATCAACAATGCTCAGATATTGATAGGCATTGGTACCACAATTAATATTGAATGTTAAATATCTTTTCATTTATTAATTCTAGACATTAAAATTTATTTTTTTTTATTTTTTTTGCATCTATTAGATGCAAAAATAAAAAATAGGGTGTTCCATTTAAATTTATTATTTATAAAGTTATTTAACTTTTAACAAACTTCTTAATTTATTAATCATTACAAATGCAAAACACCAATAAATTGCTACAGCTTTAAATTTTAAAAAAAAATTAATTTTTAGTTTAGCGTTAAAAGTATTGTTTTAAAAGGCTACATCCAAAAATGCAAAGAAACATAACGGTGTTTCATTTAAAAAAATACAAGTTTGTAACGTAACTTGATTTTGGGACATGCTGTATGGTTGAAAATTATTTTAGGTAATGCACTTCATTGTATTTATCAATGTCCTATACAATTTTACTATTTCAAGGTCACTATTGGACTTTTTCAACTCGCTGGAACACCTTGTACCTTCACAGTTCGAAAAGTTTTAAACGGATAAACGATAGGAATTCCATTTTTAAGCTAAATACGAAATAAAAGTGACACTTCATAATTCAGTTTTGAAATAAAATTTATCAAACTTAATGAATCGGACAGAAACCATAATTGATTAAGACAAACTTTTACATATTTTAAATTTATTCCAAACGTATTTTCTAACAAATTAGAATAGATGAATTTTTAATTAAATAGTGAAAAATCTCGTTAAATATTTTGTAAATTGCCAGGGTCATTCATAGAATTCTTACATTAATTTATATTTGTATATAATCTCCAGACAATTTGAAACTTCATTACTTCACTTTCACACGTCTAAATTTACAAATCGATGAAATATTAATTTCCTTGCTACAAAACAAAATACATATTGACTCTAATATGCTTTTGTCTCTATTACTGTAGTAAATTATTAATTGTTGTCCTAACAAACACTACCATTTATTTTAATTACTACACGTCTTATCGTTATATATTTTTACTTGATTTTACGCATAATTTATTTAGTTGATAAAACACGTATAATTTATTTAAAACGTTTTGTTTAGAGTTGATTTCCTTAGAGAAATACATTCCCGCAATGCATTTATTTGTGTCTAGTGTGGTAACTTTAGAATTGTTGACGTTTCTTTATAGAAGCACTAAAATACTTTTCGAATACAGAAAATTATTAAGTATACACTTCCAATTTATTCAATTTATTTTAAATAAAAGTTACAGAAAGAATCTAAATAACCTAATAAAATGGAGATATTTGTTACTATAACCAAACTTTTATTTCATTTTATCACTTTGTTTTGTCTCATTCTCTTTCTCAACGTCTTCCACATAAACTCACTCAACATTGACTCGGCGTATTATTATTCACAGTGGAAAAATTAAACAAAATCAATAATTCCACGCTGGAAAAAAGAAATACTTGCCCTTTTTACTGTTATATCAAACAATTGTTTCAGGTTATTAAAATGATAATGAATAGACTAGATTCAATCATATAGTAATTCCATACAAAAATGATCACGTTTATCTCATTGTTTCCGATTTTTTTGTAAATTTGATATATGTTAAAACAGGCGTAAAAATAAAAAACAAATATTCACTGCTTTGTTTTTTATGTATGATGCAAAAACAGGACTAGACAAGATTTAGTACTACATATTAGTAAAAAAATTATATCTGAAAAACAAACCAACATATTGAAACATTTTTTTTTAATTCTATTGATATAAATGCACCCTGTGGATGTAAATAAATGTGTCCTAAAAATTTGTTATTATCAAATAATTTGAAAATATACAGGATGTCAATTTTAAAACTTGCAATTGCCAATATCTCTAGAACTAAAAAAGTTATTGAGAATCAATCACTCAAAACCATTTCGGTAGTTTTTAGGGGGAATCAAAATGGCATGGTAAGTGACGCTCCTCCACCCACCCTTCAGGCCACAGCCACCTTAAGTTGAAAATTTTAAATGGCACGACCCTACTTGCGATACATCGTTGGAAAGCCCATAACAAGCGCTTTTCAAAAATGTCATTCAACAGCCTATTTGGTAAAGTTATTTTTCCAATTATTCAAAAATGAAGACGTTAAATTTTCATTTTTTTTTACTATATTCAAGGGTGGGTGGAGGTGTGTCACTTATCATGTCATTTTAATTCCCCCTAGGAACCACCAAAACGGTTTTGAGTGATTATTAATAACTTTTTCAGTTGAGAGAAATTGCCGATTGCAAGTTTTAAAATTGACACAGTGTATACGAGTACGTGCAGCGATAAATAAAAAAATGCCAACCATTTTTAAAACGTCCGTCCTAAAACATGTATCTGCGAAATTCTTAACTTTTTCGTTAAAAGAATATATATTTTTTAATATCTATTAATAACAAACTTTTAAAACACATTTAATTTATCTCCGTAGTGTGCCTACATATTTATAAAGCCCTGCTTTGGCAACATTCATAAAAAATTAAACAGCGTAAAATACGTGTTTTTTTAATTTTTACGCGTTTTCTAACACATCGCAAATTTGCAAAAATCGAAGACAATGAGATTTAAAAGTGATCATTCTCGCATGCAGTTAATTCCTCAAGTAGGTATATGTATTAATATTTTCAAAGCTGTAAAATTATTTGCTCAATCTGCGAAGCTGTCACACATAAAGTGTTATAGAGATAAATAATTTTCATTTAGATACAAGCCGGGGCTGAAAAAACGCTTTTTTAGGCTAAAATGTGTCTAATAAACCTATAAACCAATTCTTAATATTAAAAAATTAATATGAGCCACGTCTTGTTGTCACGAATCTCCAAATAAATACAATCAAATATGTATTAAAGAAATCCCACGATTATTGTCGGGAAAGAATCTTACTATTTGATTGTTATTCTTAAGAAGAAAAAAACAAGAGATGTCTATATAATTATTATGCATATTATGTACATATTTTGCATAAGAAAATCATTGAGAAGCGGTATTTTTTATTTTATTTTTTATTTTATTTGTCACATTAAAAAAACTACATAAAAAATGTCTTAAAGATTTCCAGTGGAAAAAAGGGAAATGAAAAGAAAATTAGAATTAACTCAGAATAAATGTTTTACTTTCATTTTAAAGAACAACAAAAGTAATAGAAGTTAGACTAAGGTCAAAATACTTTCCACAAGAAAATCATTGGGGGTTCTTTCCAGGCTTCCAAAGAGGGAATGAGATTTATAAAGTTTTCATTTATAAAAATATTTCTTTCTTTTTTTATTATTTAATATTTAGATGTTGGGCAAAAGGGTGATGTTCTAAAGGCCAAGGTGCAAAATCTGTCTTAGAAACACTTACCAGGCTTATCGAGGTCGTTGGGGGTGGAAGTATCCTCTAGCCCGTTGAAGATGGGAGACACCTGAGGCGCAGTCACCAAATAGATGGCAAGGATTCTCCAAATCAACCCCATGAACACTATCGTTTCCTTACATCTCAACACTGAAATATCTCACAACACCACACAGGATCCGGCACCACGCTTTATAATCCTGCACCGTTTGGCCACAAAATCTCGTAATTCATCGTAAAGAATCAGCACGAGTTGCAAAGTTTGAAAGCTTCGTCCTTTGAGGGGTTATGTTTGCGGGCATGGCATATTATCCTTGCGGCTTTCCGGGCCTTCAACGCCGTTCGAAACGTTCTCTTTCGCGGTCATCGCTGTACTGAGAGCGTATATCAGGTTCTGCTCTAACTGCGCTGCTCTTCTACCTTGCTAGCAGTTCGTTCGCGCTGGCGGAGGTTCTGTTCCGCATCTTTGTCCAACCCTTCGTTCTGAGCTGCCGATTTTACTTTGCTTACGTAGGTATTATAGAAACACGCTTTGTGGGCCAAATTTTCACAATTAAAATGTTAGTAGGAGACTAATAAACACCCGAAAATTATTCGATACGCCTCGTGAAAGTTTCAAGATGCGTTTTTCTGACTTTCCGGATGCACCTCTATCTGACATCATATTTTCTTTATGTGTAATTGGAGGCATGGTCAACGGAGCGATAAAACCGGATTTTAGTCGGGAGTTGAATTTATTTCGTATATTTTATTATTTATAGAGACACAGCTAAGAGACACGTCAATAGTTGGCTGGACGTCGCTAAGTGGTGCCTGACATTTTAATACTATCTTATTTATTTGTCTCCTCGACTATATTATTGAATATTAATAGACAACAATTAATAATCCATTTTCTAAAATTTACAGTAGCTTGTTTTTTATTTGAATCATTTTTGTAAGAAATAAATAGAATTTCTGTTTATTTTTTATATGTACCTATTCTAAAATAAAGTTCATGTATACAGTATGTCTTCGGATTGAGTTTACAAGAGAAAAATAATTTTATCTTTGATTTTACGCCAGAACTGCAAAGGAAAAACATTTTTTGCTTCACCTAAAACGAGCAAATCTGTACTTAAAACTTTATTATTCTGATTCAGTAAAATGAAAAGTTAATTTTTCTCTTGATTTTCGACTTAGAATAATTTTTTTCTATTTAGGTGTTAGAATAAGTCTATTCCAGCACCCAAATGACGTCATTTGCATGCTGGAATAAGTCGTTCGCGGTAATTTAATTTTAGTGACGGACTTTCTTCACAATTCATTTTCAAATGTGAAAATAAGAATAATTTTTATTTTTTACAGCCGCCTAAAATTATTCCACACAATAATGTCGCCAACCGTCGCAAAATTCTCTAGAAAAAAAAAATAATTTTCGTTTTTTAATTTATAAAATGAAATAAGGCGGCGAAATAGAAAAAATAGTATAAAGCACTTGTTGCAGAAGGTTCTTCAAGCACTCATTTGTTCCTCAACTCGCCGCTTCGCGGCTCGTTTCGGAATTTCAAATTTGTGCTTCTTGTACTTTAATATACTATTCTCTGCTTTTTAAGTCCTATCACATTCGCGGTTTTATTTATTTGACAACTATATGTCACGTTGACAATTAACTTATTAATTAAATAATGATAGTTTTTATCAAAAATAAATTTGGTTTTTATCTTAAAGTTGTTTCTTTGAGTTGGTATTTATTAAAATTATGTTTTTTACAAACATTTTTGTTATTTAACTTGCGTAAATTCATTTGTTAAAGTGACATCATTGTCAAAATAATAAAACCGGCAATATGATGGGATTTAAAAAGCAGAAATAAATTATTCTAAGTCCAAAATCAAGAGAAAAATGAACTTTTCTTTCTACTGAATTAGAATAATGAAGTTTTAATTACAGATTTGCTCGTTTCAGGTAAAACAAAAAATGTTTTTTTTTGCAATTTTTGCGTAAAATCAAAGATAAACATTTTTTTCCTCTTATAAACTCAATCCGGGGACATACTGTATAATTATTACTAATTTTACAAATTTATGGTTGCAGTACAATATGTTTATGTAAAAATTGCTTTTTTAAATACGACTGCTAACTGAGGTAATTCTATGATAATAAAGTACCTTTTTTAATTAAAACGTAACTTCATTGTAGGTAATGTATTATTTTTTGTAAATTGGGAATTTGATCACGTAAATTACTATTGATTTATAAATTTTTTGTTGTAAATGTAGAAATCTGTTTATTAAATAATGTACAAATTTTCAACGTTAATTATTTTATTTGCTGGTTAATAACCTTCAATTAAAATTATTTTAAGTTGCATTATTATAGAATGCTGAACGTGGTTCTTGCAGCTAGTTAATTAGTGTTCTCTTTTTAGAACTACTCCGACAAAAATGCTTAATGAAAGTGAAATTACAGGTTTGAGTATCATCACCGAGCCTCTCTACCGGTTTTTAACAAAAATGCCTTAGAGAAGTGTGGCTTTTTTTGTAAAAACAATTTTAATTTGGACGAGAAAAGTGCAAAAAGGCTGAATCAAGTTCGCTCTTTGAATTTTTTAAATTTTATTATCTGTATTTTGTTGACTTTAATTTATAAACTTATGTGGCTGTATTTTACGACTCTGCTTGATGTCTTCTTACTACGGTTAAGATGGTTTTAAATGTGATCAAATTATACCATAGTAAAGTGTTTATGAATAATAAACAGCTGAAATGCACAGCGATTTGAATTTTAAATTAAGTTTTAATCAATATGTTAGTAGTTTGTGTATGCAGTGGTATGAAATAATTAAACGAGCTTTGATTCGTAGCAAACAATTTTATTTAATTAGTTTTTAATTTTTCAAGATAAAAACATAATGATTTTAAAAATTACAGTAAATGGGCTAAGTTAATTAAACAGACTGTTGTAATAAGAAGGAGATTATTATTATGGGTCTATTGTTGTATGATTTCATTTCATTGAATACAGTTTAAGAAGAGCCAGTTCAACAATTTTCTTTAAACATATTCAAAGTCTGTTGTATCATTTTTATTCTCTAGTACCTTTACATGAAATATCTGACATTATCAAAGCTTTCAAATAAAATAACTTGAATCATATGTTATGTGTAGGTAGTTGGTTCGGCCTCTATAAATGTAAATGAATGCCATCACAAAAGCTTAAGAGTTATTTACATATCTTTCAAATATGCAAATTCATATATAAAAAATGCAGAGAAATATTGATTTTATTGAATTAAATGAACTCTCAGTACTAATATTGTTTTTAATGGTATATCTATGGTGTGGAAATACTTATTAATATTTATCGACCTTTAGCCTTCATTCGGTTAAAGTGTAAGAAATGTGTTTATGGCAAATGTTAGAAGTACGCCAAAAGGTTTTTACATATGTTTTAATCCAAGGTTGTTTTGAAAGGCATGCAAATTTTCTAGGCCACAAGCAAATTATAATAGTTATATGCTTAGTCAAATGTGAGCATTTTGAAGATTTTTATGAGAAAAAAAACATCATTCATTATTGTTACATCAATATGAAATGTACCAGTGGGTTGATTACACACAAATGTGATCATGGAATACTTTTAAGTTATGTAAGAATAAAAATTCACATAAAAGAAATTTAATTGTTTAGTGGGAAGATGAAGTGAATTATAATTTTCAGAAGGTCCTTGAGAAAACATCTTCTTTCAACTTTAACATGTTTTTTTAATAGGTTAGATAAAAAAAATACCGAAATTGCAGTGGTGATTGAATATTGAATATATTATTTTAAAAATATTTTTAATAGAAAAAACAAAAAATATTCTATAGTTTTATTTCATGCATAATCTCAAGTGTCGTTAATAAAATATATGAAGAATTCTCAAGTCATCATTTTTCTATTTTTGCAATTAAAACAAACTGTTAAGCTTGCTGCAACTATCAATTTACAACTTTACCGAAGCAATAAAAGGTGTACATCAAAAGTGAAACATGTAAATATGTACATCAGAAAATGTCTTTATTAAGAAACTGCGGCGATGTTTTAGACCTATTACTAATAATTAAACAACATTTCGCAGACGGATTATGCAGCTCTATCGCTATTAAAGCAAGCAATTGACATGCAAAGCCTAGCCGTAAATAATAGAATTAAATTAATCTCGACTTAAGAACGTGCTAAAAGTTCCATACAAAAGAATAATTGCCTCAAGAATGTGTTAATTGTACCAATTAAACACTCACGATTGATCAGGTGCATGTTTACACCTTTTGTTCCCGCCGAATTTTTTAGCAGGTTTGTAAAGTCCCAAGCATGCAGACGCAATTAAATATGGTGGTAACATAACGCAAATTACATGTAACTAATGTCTGTTGCGTTAATAAAAATACAAAGAATGCAATTAGGAAAATATAGAAACATTCGTACTCACACGCTCAGCTCGTGTCATGTCTCTGCTGTGACAGATTGTATGTTCGCGTGGTGTGGATACGACTCTTAGCATGCAAATTTTCAAATATTATAACCATAACACAAGTCTTCAAAAAATTGGATTAGAGGGTCTGGAGCCTATCAGAAATTCATTATGGGCTAGTGTCGCCGGTAAATAAATTACAAGGTTTTCTGGTGGAGTGTCAAAATACACTTGATGGAATAATTAAGAAGGATTTTTAGAGTCAGGTTACAGACGTTGAAATGCGAAAAAAATTAGACCGCTATGAATTCCGAGGAGTTTTAATATCCCTGTGTGCTGACAAATTTAAAAACTTTTGATATTTAAACTTGTCATATCTCTCCTGCTTTACATGAATGTCTTACACAAAAACACGTCTTGGACATTATTAAAATGTGGCAAAGCATTGTTTAAAATTTTCTCATTTTTGGTTGTATTTGAGCAAGACTGGAAACATAATAGGTGCCTTGTCTTTTCAAAAAAATGACTGGAAATTAACTCTGAATTCTTTTACAAAAAAGCTTTATATGAACGCAAATATCTCACATTTTCATCGTAATGAAAAGCATGATTTTTTTACCAACGTGTAGTAATAAAAATTCTGGCCAAACTGGAATTCTTTTTGTATTCCTGAATCTAGTTTGATGATTGTATCGATTATGTTTTGTAGGTATGTTAATCGTGGTATTCTGTCTCTTCCTGCTGACAAATAGGTCAGTAAAAGCTTGTCACAATTACTTGGGTTTATTGTGACTCGACGGTCAATCGATATCGATTGTAATAATCCTCGGTATTCAATCCTCAAGTAAAAAATTTCCTTCGCCAATAAAATTCTTCTGAGGATAGTCTCGTGTGAATTTTTTTGATACAATTGTGAATTATAAATGGCGGCCATTTCTACACTCCGAGAAAAATTTGTGTAACTATTTATCTTCATTTTCAGTAGGTCAAGCCGTGAATGGACTTCCAATAGGAGATTCTCCGCACGTTTTCTGAACCACCGGCTGGAATTCGCCTTCAGAAGGTCCACTTTAGACCCGAGATTTTCCAATTCGTGTTACCCTAAATAACTTAGTAATGGCTTGCGAATATCGACGCGCGAATTAGAGGGCTAACTGAAAATTTACTTTATTCTTGAATAAATTAAAGTAGTGACATTTCGTTTATTCCATTTATTATTATTAATTGAATGGAGAAGACAGTGAATTCATAAAATTTGTTAAATGTAACAATACATTTTAGTTCATTAGTCAATAAATAAAGTTTTTATGCATGTTTGACACCAGTGGTGGACCATTTCTGGAACAGTACCGAATTTATCGAGGCTAGGTTTTAATGAAAAAGCTCTTTTAATAAAAGCTGACGCTGATAATTTTTTCAATGTAAAATTTGTAATATAAGACAAAAAGAACTTTTATTTGTTAAATTTACTGGAAAAAAAATATAAAAGCGTTTTTCTGTTGTTTATTGTCTTCCCCTATATTACATCAACAGAACCGTTATGCGACTATAATTATTAAACTAACAAATCGTTTTCCAATTGTTTGTTAAGTACCATGTTGTGGGAGAACCTATCAAGTAATATGTCATTTAATACTTTTTTATTTCAGTTATGAATAAAAAACAATTCATCTTTTGGTATCCACTTGTCTGAAGTAAAAGTAACTTAGTCAATTACATTCCGGAGTCTGAATATTCTTTCTAAGTGCTTCCGATAAAACAAAAAACAAGCAAACTTTTTCAAATGTAATCACTCATGTATTCACAAATTGTTTAGTAGATATCCATTTGTTATTAATGTCAATTGTAGCAAAATTCTTTTGATATTTGTAATTTCTTCGTGTCGTTTGGATTAAAAATGCGATATGCTTTAGAATGCAAAAATTGAAAATTTTAAGTCTACTATTATTTGTCCATTAAAAAAAAACAAATAAACTCCACGTGTCAAGAAATTCGTGGGAATGAATAATTCATCCAAATCGAGGAAGCATGTACAAAAGTTCCCTTACATTACTTTTAATTCAACACGAAATATACAGGGCAGATTAATTAAAGTTGCGGCTGCTTCCCGGGGAACTGCAAAACGTGTTGAATTATTTACGTATTGCTTTGAGTATACATATATTGTAAGACATGAAAAATAGCTAATAAATAAATCGAGATTCAAGGAGGAATTTCCGAACGACATTAGTCAATGTCCGTGTCGCGACTATCACGATTTGATAGAGGAGGATATGAGCTCATAATTTGTTTTTGGGTTGTGTTTAAGGCAGTTTTGCCTTGTTAGAATAAATTTGATGGTATCTGGGAGCTAATCATGTAAAATGATTCATCTTAATTTCCCATTTTGTGTAAAGATATTCGAACAAAACTTATACCTTTAAGCTATTAAATCTTATTATGGTTTGAATCTACGATCCTGTTTGTTTATCTCCTACATTCTGCTTTCGATTGTTCCAACCCTTGCTACATCTTCTATTTACCGATAATATTAGAAGCCGCAACATTTCGCTACAATGTTTTCCGATCGTCTGAACCGAACCGACTTTTGCTTCTTTTTCATCACACACCCGAATCGCAAATCTACATTGAAAATTTTATTAATTTTTTTGTTAAAAACATAGGTTTTTCCCTACTAGCTGTAAAAAATACCATTATTTAATTTGTCGAGAGGTTGTTAAGTAAGTTGTTTTTCTCTCCTAGTAGTCAATAATTATTATCATTCTGGACCATCAAGGGCTATAATGTATTAGAGGTGGTTAAATGCCGATGTTGGAGAGTATTACATGGATACAAATATTTCTAGAATATTATTATTGAAAACTATTACCATCACAAGTACTAGAGATAAAATTAATGCTAAATCATAAAAAAAGACATAAATTTCCTCATTAAAAACATCAGAAACTTTAATGTTTCTGTCTATGTCAAAACTGTAACACTTCTTGCTTTTTTTTGCAATTTCTTTGTTATTTTAACAAATAATTCATATTATGAAGTACAAAAATGACAACCTCATTTATGATAAGAATAAAATAATACCGTGCGATCAAAAAAATTAATTAGAGTAGGCGGTGATTAAAGTCCTTCAGATGGCAATCTTGATTTTTGATATCAAATGTCAGCGGAAACTTTGACAAGTTGGCGTTTTATTCCTTTTGAGTGAAATATTGTTCACTTAAGAGTAGAAATTTTTTATTGCTCTACAAGAGGAAAACGGTGGATGGTCATTTTCACATTCAGTTTATGTGGAAAATTTCCTGCCCAGATTGCCAATGTGTTGCCAACTGTAGAATTTGATCGACGCCTACTCTAATTTATTTTTTATTTGATCGCACGGCACTTCCTACTTAATTTAATAACTCAGGTAAATAATTAATTACTGTAGGTCATAGTGAATTAACAAAAATTGTAGTTGTGAATTACGACATGTTACGTCTGAGGCAACATGTCCATTAAGTAGGGTTATATTTCTCACCGTTGAGTTTCTGAGTAATAAATGTGTTGTTAGTGAAAAAAATTTTATATTAAGCACGGTGGAGAAGATTTTTATAGCCTCGCATTTATTATTTCCCTCGATGCTACGCATCTCGGGCAATAAGCAGCTCGGTTATAAAAATCTTTTCTCCACATTGTGATATAATATACTATTATACAATTTACAGAAGAAACATTAAAATAATTAATGAATAGGCAAATAAATTAAGGCTTGGCAACTTTAGATTTCTTTGCTCACTATGATGAAAACTGCCTAATTCTCATTTTGTATCCATAGGCGGAAACCTAAAGTTGTCCGTGTTCTAATAAAAACATTTTAAAAATAATAAAAACGAGGAAATATTTTGAACCTAAGTAAAAATTTAAAATTCAGGTTATTACAACTTAATAATTGTTTCTAGTTGTGTCAAAATAAAAACACATTTTTTTTCTACAATATCTTCTTTGTAAAAACCCAACAAAAACTTTTTTTCATAATATGTACTTAATTGTTATTTGATAATATCCGTACTGTTTCCCTGCTTGTTATAGCAAAGATAACAGCCTCGGCCGTTAAAAGCCGTTAACGGACGTTGCTACGCATGTTGTTATACACTCGAGTAAAGTTTGACATCATGAGACATTTTGATTTTAAATAAAATCATTTTTTCTTTTAGTATCACGAAAAGTATACAAGGCGATTCAGATAAGATAATACGCCTGACGATTTGCCGATGCAACTCAAAAAACAAATTTCATTTACACCTTTGATACAAGTTGTCATCTTATGTGACTCTGACATCAGCGCAGAGAACGATCATTAGTATCATTCAGTTCTCGCCGAATGATAGACAAATTGGAGAAGTTTTTTCGCTGTAAACTCAATACAAAATGATAAAAGAATGAAACATTTAAGGTAGGCAAACAGTTTTTTTATAAATCATAAATTGGACCGCAAATGCAAATCGTAATTAAAATTAGATTAAAATGTAAATGAAATTTGTTTGTTGGGTTGCATCGCCAAAACGTCGGGCTCATTATATTATCTGAATCACCCTGTATATGCTACATATCAGTCTTATGCCGTTAATAACTATAATAATCTGATTTTGGTTATACTTTCGTGACCTTCAATACTGCTTTATGAACAATGTTTTTCTTTATCAAAATCAAACATATTCTATAGGTAATTGTAATCATCACGAGTAACTATTTTATTGGTATCATTCATTTATACTTATTACGTCGCTAATAATGTCTTATGAATACGCTTCTCAGTCTGTCATTAAAGATTTTCTGAACCAATTTTCTGTTGAGTAATTTTGCCAACTAGGCGAAAATTTGATAGGTACAAATCAGATTCGAATCGCGTTCAGTAAATTAAAAGATCGAAAATTATCTAGGCTTACCTGTTATCTCACGGCTATTTAAAGCAATTAAACTTTGAATTAAGCTCTCTTTTTCGCAATATAACTTCTTCCCCTCACATGTCTTACCTCCAACGACTATTCTATAACTAGTACAAGTGTCGCTCTGATAATTAATTATTGTCTTCCGAAGGCTCAATCTAATTAACATACATATATGGAATTCTCTACTTTGCGCACCAGAACCGGTATTCCATTCAAGTGGGTTTTATGTGTGATGCCTCAGGTTATTTTGTCACTACTTTCTTGAGCCAACAAAGCTGATTGATTACACCCGGGCTTAATGTGTACCTGGACACCTCCAGTTGTTACAATGGCGCGTCAAAGATACCAGCTTATTGACTTTTTGTTGCTTTCATCGGCCCTTGTTTAAGACACGCAAGGCTAATTTCAAATGAGGTGTTCTCTGTAATTTTCTAGCATTGGTAGTGATTTGGTAAATTACCAAAGCATTCTTAGTTGGATTATTATTGGCTTTTTCTGGTTTAGATTACCCGGACTGATAGATATGTAAATAGGAAATATACATGTTTTGTACAAGGCGGCTCAGCGATGCCATGTTAGACCTATCAATTATTATCGTTTGACAGGATTTTATGTTCGGACAAATATTATCTCGGAAGTCGCCGATTTCGGACTTCTCTCTTTGTTATCTTTTATTGTAATCATCGGGAAATGTTTGTATTTAATATCAAATGCCAGTTTAATGGCACCACAAAAGAGAACGCTAATGGACAAGTGTCAAATGACGTTTGGGTTAATAATGCTGATGTTTGGACGGTGTTTATTCCATCAACATTAACCTAATTATTTAAATTTAGGTACTTTGATGACGATTTACGTTAAATAAATTATTTTTTAATCGAAACACTGTTAAATCAAATTATGTATATGACATTTATTACCCATTTTGCAACACAATACAAGTGCAATAACCATAAAGGTAAAACCTTACCAGTTCTTCAATTTTAATTTTTTATAATTACATACATGGCAAAAGTCATTGCCTTGTTGAGCATTTTTACTGACAGTTCTAACAATCTAACAACGTTTCAAAAGTGTTTGGAGTACATTTTTGGTAAGTCTTTTTTGAATTTTCTTCTGTTATTATTTTAATGTTATTATTATTTAATACTTTATTAAATATGAAAAAATTACTCTAAACTGCTTTATTTTCTATAGTAATTATTTACTAGCGAATTCGTAAATATTTTTAGTTTGTAAGAAAAGAGAAAGAAAATTTTATTTGATGTTATTTTGTTATAGAGAGCACGAAACGAACAACATGTTTCTACGAAACAACGGGGATTTTTTTTTAATTTAGCGTCATGGTTGGAGTGAGTATGAGTGTATTGTGAACAACCACTATTTTTAATACGGTGAGGTGTCAAATGTCAGATTAATAACTTTCAATACGATGGTTCGTTCACAATCAAACTTTTATGGATAGCTTTGACTTTACATTAAAGAAAACACACGTTATAAAACTAAATAAAATCAATTTTTATTACGCGAGAATAATCTTTATTATTTACAGTTTACCGATTGATTTCGTCTTGACTAATAAATATTAGAACCTTGAAAGGATAAATTATATTTATTTGAAGGCATTAATAAGGGCTTTTGCTATAGGTAGATGCAAAATAAAGGTATTTAACATCGTTTACAATATAAAATATTAAATACTGAATTTTAAATAAAATTGTCTATGCATGTAACGTTAAATTATTAAAGTATTTTTCCTAATAATTTTCTTAATTTCTCAATTGTTGTGATTTATGCACATTTTTAAATTTATTTTAGTAGTAATTCGATTCATTGTAGGTTCTTGAAAGTCATGAATGCGAGAATGATACTGCATTAAACATTTTTTTAACTGAATTACTCACATTTCCCAACACCTGGCCAAATTAGGCTAAAGTAACATTATATCAAAGTCTAATCCGGATTCAGTCATATTAATATTAGAACAGCCATTCATCAAAATGTCTTGTCATTGTGCTTGTCTACATAATGTACTTGTACTCACAACATAAATAAAAAACTTTCTTGTTGGAATTCAAAAGTTCAAGAACCTCACCAGAAATTTCTTAACTTTACTAATTCTGGTTTGAAAAAAATAATCAGAAGTTTTTCAGATATTTTCTATGTAAATCTTGCATTGTGTCGGACTAGAAGAAATATTTATGGTAATACACGTTGTGTAGCAGCACAAAGCTTTCGCAGAAACTTTGGCAAATAAACAACACAAATTGTATTTTTTTACGACATGGCAGATTTTAACAATCAATAGTTATTAATGATGATTTTAATTCTGTTGTGGTGGTATTAGCAAGAATGTAACCGAAACTGGAATATTCCTGATGAACTCGACATAAATATCCTTGCGTCTTATATAGCAAGTAATTTATTCCTAGTGATTTCATACAGTATTGTTCATAGGTTCACCACCTCTCCTCTTTTCGCAACAATCAATTAACTATTTGTACTTAAGATTTATTTATAATTACTCTTTCACTATTTACAACACCTCTGATTTTTACTTAAGATTAAGTTTTTGTGATTCAGAAACACGAAACGTGAACATTAATCATTTTACCATTTTTCTACCGATTTAAACTCAATTGAAAATATCAGCTTGGTAATTGATTTATAAATTGTGTCGGACCATAAATAACGATTATTTTGTATACTTTACAATGTTAGAACGCATTTTTGAATAATGAATGTAGTGACTACTGTATTGAACAATAAACAGACAGGTATTTTTCTCACTGTACCTAGTGTATAATAGAAATAATTTTATTGCGCGAGATTGTTTACACATCTAATTAAACAAAAGGATGTGATTAACGTAAACTTAATGACTTTTTAATAGTTACCAAGGTTTAATTCTCGTAGAACAAGTTTTCTTAATGAGATTTGTGAAGATTTTGAATTTGAACTTTTGCTAATTGTCGCCTCATGGCGATTTTGAAAGTTTCACAAAATACATTTTTGTGATGATATAAATGGTTGAATGCAACACCTCTATTGACCCATGACATGATATTAGCTTACGGTATTTATGTAACCATGTGGGATGTTGTGTTTTAGTGACTTAACACATTTTTTCATAAATTATCCTCTTGAGGAATGTTGAGTAGGCTCATTTTCTGTACTAAATAAAATCAAAGAGAGAGACCTTTCAAGGTTCGCATTTTGCAATCATCACCATCCATCATTAGCATAAATCATACTTTACGCTGTGATTATCTCGATGTGTAAATTTTTTTTTGCAAATTCTTGGAAAACACTGATAATTATCAATTCTGTTTATGCATGCTTTACCTAAGGTCACATATGCATTGTGACTAATGAAAATTGAATAAACACTGATTTATCTCAACAGAGTAATTTTCGGTGTTGGATTTATCTGGTTAACGAATTTGTGGAAGGTTTTAACTGTTCTAGAATCTAGAATGAAGTAAGATGTAGTCCAGCGGTCATTTTAGATTCTACACAAAGAAACAGCTCAGTCAGGAAAATGGTTTATTCGTATAATGCTCATGCTATGAAATTAACTTGCATTATGTCGGTTGAATGTCTTAATTTTTCATAGTTAACATCGCCGACGGACGCTTCTGTATGGAAGATCTTCCAGAAGAGTGAAATATAGATAATTAGTTGTTATCTTTTGTCTTTATTACAACATAAAAGGCATTTTTCTTTTTCACTCGATTATACATCAAGGTTTGTGAAACTGTTTTTAGTAGTCATGTTTCAAAATGTTTAACTGATGTTTTAAAAGCATGTAATTAACGACAATGCAATTATAGAGTACCGGATATAATTAGACATACCATGAACATTGTACTCAATTAAATAATAATAAATTCTGTATTTTTTATATGCATATCTTCTGTTGATGTTCGTGCATTTTGAAGCAATAGAAATGTATCTAAATAAAATTTCCTAATGCTTTAGAATTTTGTAATTTATAATTTATAAATTATTTCTTGATTTGATGATAAATTGTTTCTTGATTTGATGTATAAGCGTTTTATTTTAATGCCAAGTACTTCATTTTGCTTTTATGCAAAAAAGAGTTAGTGTATTAATTCTGTGATTTCAAATTTTTGTTTGCTTTTACAAAACCTAAAATCAAAATAGTATTTGTTTAAACTAAAAACCGTTTGTTAATTGTGTAGTTAAACAACCCTTACATTATTAATCTGTTTACCTCCTACTTTAATTCGCTTTACAATATATTTATTAAGCAAACCTAAATGTACCTACCTTTTTGCGGTGTTTGGTGTTAGTAGACATTGATGAATGTATTGTAAACCTGAGTATAATCTAATGGATGCAAAAGTTTATAAATTGAAAGGATGTGGGTAGAAAGGCCTCAGACGGGAAGTTATAAAGTCGGTGCCGTTTTGAAAGTAAGTTCGAAGAACTATTAGGTGAGGAATTTGATTGCTAAAACCGTCTAAGATTCAATTATGGGCTTTTGATTTTTACGATCTATTAATTTGGCTGATGTGCAGTAAAATAAACGTATAAAATGCGTAAACGCTAAGTACACTGGTGGCTTGTAAAGTTAACGGTGAACATCAAGTGTGTATTAACCAGTATTTATGAAGACTTAATCTGCGAGCTGCAGAAAAATTGTTTTATTAGTATTTGCAAGATTTCAGTTTTGTCGTCGTGTTTTATGAAAATTTATGTTGTTAAAAGTAGGCAAAAAAATTAACATCGAGGGAGAAGCGAATGCAGTCACAATTAATTCGTTTGGTTTTATTGATATATTAGCATTGGACCGAAATCTATTTAGTGAACAATCTACAATTAAAAGTGATTTATTCTATTAATTTATAGAATGGCTGTATAATTTCCAGTAAACAAGTTCAGTGCATGTATTTTTAAACAAAATACTTTTGAATAAATCATTCGTATAATACCCAAGCCTGGGTCTCATTTTCATTCAGAGTTTGTAGGACACAGCCCCACTTTTCCTAAATTATATATTTTTATCTACGGGTAATAATTGCACCCAGTGAATACAATAGACTCCTAGATAAGACGTAATCTAATAACAATGTACTTCTTTGTTTAAAAACTCAGCAAGACGTCTATTAAATACACCGGCAGTCTCATCATTATTAAATATTCATTGGACATTTAAAATGAAATTTTTTCACTAAATCTCAACTTCCGCTCTTGTTAAGAAAATGCTCCATCATTAAATCGAAAACTGTTTGCCCATTTGTATTCAGTGCGCCCCTTGTGGTAGCATAAATAATTCTCAGATAATTACATTTTCAAAATTGTTGTACTTTGGGAGCTTCAACACTTCAGCCTGAAAGGATTGGATTAGTGTGCGCTTTTTCTTCGTTATCCGTCCTGAATACGATTTCGGCGTTAATTAAGCAAAGAACGATAAAAAAGATTACTCGAGTTGAAAGTTTGTTTCTGAAAGAATGAACGGGTAGTTAATTTTAATGGAGGGGAACGCAAGCCACTTTTAATCATACAGAACACTACCAAAAAGAATTAATTACACAAGTCAAACTTTTGTTTATCGATACCACCAACCAATATAGTCTAAACATAACTGTCAAAGTTATTAATTGTGTGCTGCACCTTCAACAAAAATATTAATTGACTTGAGATAATTTAAATTTGAAACGTGACAGTCGTTGCTTCTGGGTGGCCCCACACAAAATGAGCTGACTGATTTTTGACGAAAATTTAATTTAATTTTTATTATTATTTTTGTGTTAAGTTTTGGTAAAATCGTTCTAGATTTTGAAAATGTTTCGCAGAATATTCATTTCTTGAAGGCGAAGCCAACGTAATCAGAAAAATAAAACTCCGACTCAATGTTTATCTCTGGAAAAACTTTACACTCGGTCAATATTTAAACAAGTTAAATTAAGAAGTTCGTGTATTGAGCCCATAAAGTAAGATTCGAAAAGTATTTTATTAAGTCGCAACCACACGGTAACCCCTCCTAAATTTCTTCACCCTCAACGAATAGGTCATTTAAATACCATCCTTAACTCCCGATTGAGATAAAATATCGCTGGAATGAAAACAAAGCTTTATTTAATTCGTCCACTTTTTCACACAAAGCATGATTGAATCCGTCATTAATCTCGGCTAAGTAAAGACGTAATAAATAATTTTTAACCTGGCCATTGTTGCGTGATGACATGACCCGCCATTGTTGTGTCGTTCTAAAATTCTTTAAAACGATTTGATGAATTGGGTCTTGGCCAATAAATTATCAAAGTGTTGTGTGCGTGAATTTATAACTGGCACGCCTTTCTTGGTTAAATTTAACAAGACGGAGATGTTTGCTTATTTTAATTATGGCCGCAATATATTTTGTTTACAGACTTGTACAATATGAAAAGCATTAGAAACGTGCTTCAGGAGTAGGTGCCGTGCTTACAGAGGCTTCTTGCCGCTCATTAACGATTATTATTTTAAGAACGGAGGGAGACTATTGTTGGAAAAGTGAAAAACTGTCTCTAACTTTGGAATACATATTATTTCTACACCAAACATGGAGTAAAAATTTTCAATCTAAAACTACCTAGAACGTATAATTGCGCCAAGTTAATTTTGTTAACTCGATGAAAATATGCATTGAGTACCCAACCAGAGAAGTTTTGTAGTAGAGTTAGTTGAGTATGTGCATTTGTTAAAAAACAATATAAAGTGTTATTAGCACAACTTTTAATGAGTTGTACCTATAAAAAGCATTCTAATAATTATTGTGTAGTACAGTTCTTATAAAAAATACCTGTTTTATCATTTCAAACTGGATAAACTATTATATTCTATTAGCAAATAATAGTTTATTATTATCACAGGGTGGCTACGAATAAACTCACTTTTACTCCGAATAACATACAGGGTGCGCCAGAACTCGCGCCCCAAAGAAAAATACCATATAAGGTAGGATACCAGGAACATAGAAAAAATGTTAAAAAAATTTTATCTATAAAAATTTCGAAGTTATGACTATTTATTTCTGTTGGAAAAATAGTTTTTCAAGTTTTTTTGCTATAGGCTATTAAAAGAAGAAACGAGGAAGCTGTATCTTAAATTGTAACTCTGTTCAATGTTATTTGTGGCTTTTATTGGCAAAATTTTTGTCCCTTTACTAAATAATTGTAAAAAAAAACATATAAATAGATATAAAAAAATGTCAAAAAAGAAGTGTCAAAATTTTTTCACAAATAGAATTTTTTAAATATTTTTTTCATGTTTCTGGTATCTTATTTATTATTGAATGCCACCGCAATGAAACCGGGAACACGTGGATGCAAAGGCGGGAAAGCTGGAAGACTGGAAGTGTTAAGATAGATGCAAGAAGCAATTTCTCTTTTTCTCTCCCATGCATTGAATGAGATCCGACCGGTGTCCGAATTCTGACGTAATTTTTCCAGGTTTCCACCTTTGCAATATTGAAGGCGTTGTATGCATACGACAGTGCAAGCATGATTCATGTTCGAAAAAGTTAATTCGACAACAGCGTATTTGGTCGCTTCGATCAGTGACTCTCGACTCGCATTCTCGTTAACTCGGATGTAATCGTGCATTCAGATATTAATTCTTGGAAACAAGAGTCATTGCGACAAAGTTTCTCGAAAGAAAAACAAGTCATTAGATTTGTTCATATTAATTCATATTATTGAATGTTATTTTTTTTTAATTTTATGTGGGGGGGACAGTGTCCGGAGCGCCTCCCTGCCAAAACCGCCCCTGGAGTAAGAAGCAACACTGTAATTAGCAATTAGTTCACTTTTTTTAAGAAGGAACTAGGTGACAGCAGCATAGGACAGCCAGTTTTACAGTAGCAAATTTTATTAATTTAAATGACAAGATATGTTTAATATCTCTACATATCATCTACGTAAAAGTGGCTGTCTATGCATTCGAAAATTTAGATTTTAAATAATTATTATGCCTTTGGGAGTCTTCATCACTGGTTCTTGAATGACTAGAGCTGGACCGGGTTGCTGTTCGCACATTTCCTCTCATAATTATGTATTTCACAAAAAAAGAAGAAAATCAAAATTCTCGTTACTATTAAAATTATTTCAATCGTTTGAACCAGCTGATCTCGCGTCCAATCCAATTTAAGCGTATTAATCATTATCTCCTTGACCACTTTCTTCTTAAAATATATAATTATTATGTATTCACAAAACTCCCGTGACGTTTACAATGTTAAACCAAAATTTTTGAGTGTATCTCAAACGACACAGATGACTATTATTTCATCTGACTGTACTTGATGTCAAATTTCCATGGTACATGGCACATGCGCCAATGATAATAATTAAATCATTTCAAATCAAGTGATAGCGACCAGGTTGTTAAACCTTGAGTGAAGTTGTCACCAACATAGCCATAGTGACTTTTTGTTTAACTAACTTAACGTCATTTTGACATGTCGGGAGT
>NW_025401063.1:11238551-11258342 GCF_015345945.1 Tribolium madens
CTAGGCCAGTAAAACGTCGTAATTACGTCAATTTTTCAAAAATTTTGTAGTGTAACATTTTTTCGTACTTTATGTTAAAACTGGTTACTAATTTCAATAAGTCAACTAGGCAACTGAAATACGTCTGTGGTGCTTGGTCTACCTATTGTTTTTAATTTAGCGTTTTTTTCAAAATATTCTTGAGAATTTAGTGCTTTAAAAACTTAAAAATTCAAATTGTCATGACAGACATTAATATTTGACATTTTCGCGGAGCCCAATTACTCAAACAAAATTTTGCTGTACTAGTTTTTTATGAATTTCATAGTAACTCTCTAGAAAATGCTGAAGCAGCAAAAGAGACGAAGAAGAAACAACACTGGTAAATGTCAATAATATCATGGTAAAAATAAATTTTTTGCTTCATTATAGCTGGTAAAACTTTTACTTGTGACATTTAGTCATAAAAGTAGTCGCTTTTGTAACGTTTGCGTATAAAATATTTTTTTTAATTTCCTAAAAACTAATTGTGGCCAATGCATTGTTTCTGGTTCATAGCTCTTTCAGGTTATGTGTGGTATAAAATTCGCTCTGAATATGACTGGTGCTCGAAGCTCTCTAAAAACCGAATTTTATAAATATTATAATCGGTAATATGCTTTTATTATGCATGTTTCCATAAAATTCTCTATTCTTGCGTAAAACGCTTCGTGGTATCTGTATATGCTAATAAAATTTTTCACCGTTTACTGTCAAGCTTTATCCAAGCTCACGAAAAACGCTTTTTTATTACTTTTCTTACAAACATTATTTATTAATATTTTTAAGAATATTAGACTTGTTCTCCCCTCCAATATTGTACAATGCAATAATTTTTGGTTTGTTTTTGTATTGTGTCAAACTTGGAATTCTGTGAAGCTGCTTTCAAGAAATGAACTGAAAGTGGCTGATATTTGGCGATGCAATACGTGTCTCACTTTCATACATATAAAAGTTTGGCGCATTTATTTATAAATTTCAAGTTGAGTGCGATGTTCTATATTTTGAACAACTAGAAATTTAAATTATACAAAGAAAATTTTTAAGGAGCAAGGATATGATGGTTAGTTTTTATCTTAAGTACCATTGTTTATTTTTAATAATTTTTCTGCTTTAGAATGGATGTGTTTTTTAAAGTTGACGTCTTAGCTGGCGGTGAGTTTGTTCTAAATGTTTAATGGTGTCAAATGTTATAAGTTGTAACCTTTAGTTCGTTAATTCGTTTACAATTAAACTTTCATGGCTAGCTTTGCCGCTGAATTTTAAAAAATACCCATTAGTATAATAAAAAAGGCACTAAACCTTTAAAATACATTACTGAAAATGTTAGTTTCTCTTATTTTGCTCTCGGCGTGACAAGATAAAGGATGTATAAAAAATATACTATTATTCAAGCTTTCGGTATGCCAATGAAAATAATGTAAATACCAAGTTGCAGAGATAAAGATCTAACACTTATAAATTAAATTTGGTGTGTAACAATGTACAAAAATTATTAGTAAACTATAAAAAGATTACCTTTAATTTTTTAATGATAATCTAATTCTTTATTTGGTAACTGAAAGTACCACATTTGAACTGGTTTCAAAATTTGTTTTTATCAATATATCTACTGTTAGTCCGTTTTTCTGGTTTAGCAAAAATCGTTTTTCAAAGTTTATTAATCTTTCATAGATAATTCTAAAAATATATTTTATGAAGTAGGATTTCAAATTCTCCTTTAAAATCGTGCATGTCAGGGCGACATTTGATAACAAAGTGGATACAAATTTGCATATTTATAAAACATGATTCTCGGCGAAATATGTAGGAGCACATCCACACACGACTTTGCTTCGTACCATCTTTCCCATTCCTTGGTGCCTCCCTCACAGGTCATGTAGATGCAGTTCTGTCTGACCCATCTGGCAGATGTGCAGCAATTATAATCCGACCATGCCGACGTACAATCAGCTTTATCTCGGATATCCTGTATGTGAGCAGCAGAGCGGTGCTTTCATTACCGTGTATGATAATATCACTCGATAAATCAGCGATGAATGCAGCAATTTATTGCCCTATTAACAACAGACAAGACGAGAACCAATGGTAAATATTGGATGTAAATATTAGCCGACTGTAATAGGCGGATCTTCCATAATTATGGTAGCAGCGATGATTAGTGAGCTTTCGCAGCGAAAGCTCCCGTCGGGAATGAAAATGAGAAAAATTGATAATTCGTGTTATAAATGACCGGTGGCGATCGAAATTGAAAAGGTTCTTTCAAAACAGGATTTGCACTTTAACAATTGCTAACTATTCCATCATTCTATTTCGCTCGGCGATTGCTTTCTGACGCTACAAATTAATTTTGATTTATATGGAAAAATAGCGATTTAGTTTCAATTTCAAGACTGTGATTTCTGTGATTTATGAATGTGGCAAACGCCGACTGCCATTATTAATGAATAAGATCGATCTTTTTAATATTCATGATTGTCAACTGATAAACGATTATCATAGTATCATTTATTAATGACTTTGATTAAGTTTAGAAGAATACGGATTTATAATTAAACTTGACTGAAATTAAACCAGCCATTTCCTCATCGAGATAATTACTATTGTAGGTATATTCCTGAGGCGATTTAAATGTATAATAATTTTATTCTACCAAACATTAATCATAGTTGTATACCGTCAGATAAATTCTACTGCAATTTATTATTCTGCACTGCAACGCTCTTTTGTTAGAAACATGCTTTAACTATTTTTGGCAATATATGAGAATAAATCAATAAGAAAACTGCATAGTCTGCACCTTGTCTGCAAACTTACTCTTTGCATTATATTAGGGTTCGAATTTCTTATGACTGTGGAGCCAGACGATATACTAATAAGACTGTTCAACAAATTTCGCCAAAATAGTTTAAAAAAATAGTAAATTTATTGTACAAATATTGACGATTAAAACTTTTCTTATTTCACCAAACTTAATTTTGTAAAATCTCTGATTATTTTCGCTAAAGAAGTTGTGTAAAACCCTCCTTGGCTCATTAAATTGCTGCAACCTATTGGTTGTTTACATTTTGAGAAATTTGCGGTCTGGCAAAGTTGATCCACCCCCAGATAATTTGCGTTTGTTTACATTGCATATTCCGGTTTCGATAATGAATTTCAAAAGATATATTGCTTATTAAAATAACATCAAGGTTGACGTTGTCATGGCTGAAGTTAAATTTCTTGCTCGCAATAGGGCTTTGACGTCCTTAATAACAACTTAAATTTAGCCTTAGTTAAGCGAAATTAACAATATTCGTAAACAGTTTCACGAACAAATTTTCATGAAGCTTCAATTAAGTCCGGAGCTTACTGTTGCTCAAACTATTCGCAAGAAAGTGGCGCGGAAGGAGACGCGCTGGCATAATTCGAAAACTAGTTTAGACTAAACAGATATATACATAGCGTTTCACTGAATAAACAAAACAGTGAGGGATACTTTCAGAAAGTAATTTCACACAAGAAAAGATCGCGTAATGGGCTTATTAAAGGCAATGAGTTGACGACAGGAACGTTTAGCACAGCGTGTGTAGGTGAGCATACGATACTACATCTCAACATTTGCCATATTATGCGAATTCGGGAGCTCTTATTAGACTTCACTTCTAATTACGAGTACCTGTAGGATAATTTGCGTGCACTTGAGCGTTTACTCACACCCGTTTATCTTTTTTTTTTCAACACAATAATTTTTGATTAAGATCAGATCCGCCATAGAGGAGGCGTCTGTAAGAATTTTAATTTTGTAATACATATAATTTTTCTTAGTATCCAGAAAGAAAGACTCCAAAATAACAATGAAATCTAGCAGCATGTTTTTCCGCTTCTATGCGGAAGGTAAAATTTTTTCCTCTCTGAGAGGTTACATACCAGTTGAATAAAAAGTATGGAACCAAGCTTTTTGCTTAAATTATTTATTTTTTGGAAAAACTAATTATGAATTACAAAGTACTATAAAAATGTAATATTTTATCAAAAATAAAAGTTTTAGAAATTATTTTTGATTTTGAGTTCTACAATTTTTTTTATTTTTTTAAATGGCAACCCACTATAAAACCATTTTCTCATGAAGGTGATGATCTAAGGATTACAATTATCTACTTTATATTTAATTTTTCCAAATTTGTTTTTTACATTACACTTTAAAAAAACCGCTTGTTCCATACTTTATATTTACCTGTATTTTTTTTGTAATTTTGACAAGTGAGAAAAATTGGTCACATTCCTTTTTGAAATTAAGGAGGAAAAACTTTCTGATAGGGTTGTAGAAAAATTAAATAATACTAAATCACATAATGTAATTAAATAGTAATTAAATAAAATTAAATTTGATACTCGTACTATGGCACGTGCCATAGTATTATTTTCTTGACTAAAACTTTACTCGAATCTACCAGAAAAATTGTTTTGAAAAGTTTTCAGTTGTGGTTTTGTGGCAAACTGCAAAAAGTAACCAAGATGTTTACTCAAAAAAACCTCAAGAAAAATTTTGTAATTTAAAAATTGCTTACTACAATAAATAAACTTATGGTTAATGTACATTCCTACAATTTAAATATTTAACATATTCGAATGGTTTTGCTTAGTAAAGAAATAACTTTGGTAACTTTTATGCGTCCTCAAAAAACGTCAATTATTGAATTAGCTGGGTTTCAATGAAATTAAACGTCAACTTAAGTAAATGTATAGTTTAAATTGCGCTTCCTAATTTCTTTACAGCACTAATGACACAAATGACAGAATACGCGAGTAAAGCGACGCTAACAATCATGAGCAATTTACAGTCCCTTAGAGACAAAGTATAATTATGAAGATGGTTGAAAAGCACATTAAAGTGCACACGTTGAAAGCTCTAGCCTATAAAACAGTTTACGACTGTTTAAACTGAGCTTCGCTGTAAAAACCGAGTACTCGAGTACCCTCGGCATGACTAGGGCCTTTTTTACGAATATTTCACGCGAGAAATCCTCACATTTAGTTGAAAGTACAAACACTACCGAGCAATAATGTCTTATCACGCTGAATACTAAAACAAGGGTCTTAATAAAAACTTGGACTTTACGATGTGCTACGGCCGGATATTATCACATCAAATTTTCCCAAAAATGTTCTATAAAGTCGGTGAATTATTTATTTTTACAATGGTTTTGTTTAGGTTGATGCGCGATCTGTCATAAGTTTTATAAATAAAACTGAAGGGTGTCTGGGGCAATGAATGATATATTAAACGTAGGGTGGAAGGAAGTTGTGAAATGTTTTAACGCTTTAAGGCGATGTAACATATGCGTTCTCTTGACGACACATCTTTGAAGTACGTCCTTTTGTCCCGAGTGACGCTTCTCTGTTCCTGCTACGTTTGAAACGGGTGAAACACTATCTTAGGCATGGATACGAGTTAGGCTGATGGTTAGCGTGTAAAGATTTAATGCTTGCGAGAGATAATTAGCTATGAAATTTTGATTAACTGATAATTGGAAGCTATTGCGAAAATGATACCAATTATTTACAATTCTATTCCGAATTCTAATGCATCAAACAGTGACGAAAGGGGTTTATTGACAACCCAGTATTGATTGAAATTATTTGCAAACTATACACAATTGTCTGAATTTGATTTAGAAATTTTGACAACGACTTAAAAGGCTTTTGTTTATATCACTTTGTGCCTTTGCTCTATGTTCCAATATTGTCATTACAAGCAGCAAATTAACTAGGGCTTGGAATTCTAAATATTCAAATATCTTGATAAACCTGGCGAGATTCCTACCAGGTTTAATTAACCTTCTGGTAAAGATTTAGTCGCAGAGATGAAAAATTGTGTTTGTCGTTGGCATATTCGATGTCAATTAATTGCCGAGTCGTATCAGCATTTTGGTTGACCTGTCATAGTGTTTTTATGACTCCGATTTGTTAGGAAATCTGGAAAAATATGAAATATTTATGAAGCAAGCTCCGATATACGTGAAATAACCAGTGAGGCAATATTAAACCGAATGCAGCTAGAGATAAAACAGAATTGTTCGGTAGCTGTGTTCAGTGTAACGAAGCATAGATCGACGGTGTAAGTTGAATTTGAATGTCAGACGAAATTTCGCGTTTATGTGTGTGAAACGTGAAAAATTCCCATATGTTTCTAAGTAATGTTTCAACTGTTCAAAGGAGAACCAAAGGAATGATTGTATACCGAGCTGTATTTTATTTAGTGTAGAAGTTCAATATAGCATGAAGCAAATCGCGGCCCGGACCGAAATGTTATTTATTGCTGTAGCAGCAAAAGACTTCGATTTAGACCAAATACCAAACATATACAAGACACGCTTGTAGAGTAAATAACAGAGCAAGCGTCTAAATTTTCTTTGTGTTCCCTCGCGATTTAATTGCCGACGGTAAATCTTGGCGTTTTATTATCCATCGACTCGTAAAATCGTGCCAATCGTTTAGATTCGAATAACTAATTTTTTTCTTTAAACCGCATTATTTTTTTCTCTCCTAAATAACTCCCATCACGGTTTTAAAACGATTCCGCGGAACAACTCTCAAAGTATATAAAAAGAAATTTCCAAAGTTTTAAACTGTCGAAGACATGAACTCCCGGAAAATAGATAACAATTTTATTACCCCGATTTAAAACGTAGGTTTCCGAAGTTGAAGCGATAAGGTCCGTCTTTTATGAAAAATTACCGCAACTTCAAATTAAAATGACTGCGAATCGTTAAAATTCCGCCTTTATGCATACTTGGGCGGAAAAAGTTAGGTCAGGTATTCTTTGAGGCATCTTCAATACGGCAGTTGTGGGCCGAGAAGCCTCTAGGGAAGCATTCCTTCTTGTGTTCGACACAGAGCAAATCAAGCGGGTCACTCGCGCAGAACACAACTTCTCCCACTCAGAATAGACTTTACAGGGTCAAAGTTATACTCAGAAATATGCTTTTGCAGCAGATCAGTTAATAACTTTCATTGATCAAAGACTGGTGAGATTAAATTTCGACCAAATATGAAACTGACTCGAATAACCTAGAATAACTAGCTTTTGGCGACAGTGGTAGCAATGTCAGATTGATTCTAGATAATAGTATATTACATAACGAGCACGGAAAGTGATAAATAACGCACAAGCGGGAAAGTTGCGCACGAGGCGTTAGCCGAGTGCAGGCAATATCGCGAGTGCGTTAGACACTTTCCTGCAAGTGTACACACTATTTTTCCTACGAGCATAAATAATTTTTTTCTTACAATCATATTTTTTTTTTCATAACGATTTATTTTTTATAATGGATACAAAAATGGATACGTTAAATGAAAAAATACAAAACATTCGAGTGTGAATTGTGCGTTAGATTTCTAACACACAGTGCGAAAACAAATCGCACAGGTTTTCGACCTCGTACGATATTGCCAATTATCGCGCATATGTAATTGTGCGTTATGATCTAGTTTCGTATATGGTCGTAGGAAAAGAAACTTTGCAAAATAATTATCTTGTACAAACCAAAGAAATAATCATACAGTATGGTAGGGTATGATTTAGCATAAATTTGACGGTAGATACGAAATGGCAAAAGGAATCAAAAAAGTAAAATTTATGTATACCGAAAATGCATAGTTTTCCCAAAAAATCGGTTTTGAAATTATGGTCGCAAATTTTGAGAACCGTTGGACTGAGATGATGAAAATTAGTGTGCGTTTTAAAATTATTGTCAAGGCGACAGATGTGAGTTTGCTTCTTGGTACACTCGGTTCCGGTTTGACTTTCTGAGCCAATGCTAACCAATGCTCTAAACTCCAACGTATTCAAACCGCGCTGAATGCATTTTTTTTTTAAATTTAGATAAAAATTAGAAAATCCGTGTAAATTAAGCAAAATAACTTTTGTCTGTGTTAATTGTGGTCAGTATAATAATTTATTAAACCCATAAAATTGTCTTGTACACTTGAGTGCAAAAAAAACGGAAATTGATTTTTTTATACTGTAATTTGGCCTGTTAATAAATGCTAGTTTTTTGACGTTGTCTTGATCACAATTCACAATTACCAGGCATCTTCCAAACCTCTATCAAGTTTTTCTATTTTATTCCATTTCGTTTTTAGCACTGACTATGACACTGCACTGGCAAGTCCATCCAATACAACATTTCTTTTGATAGTTTTCTAACCTTTTTGGGAAAAACCTTTTTCATCCTATGTAAAACTCTGAACAATTTGACAATTTTGTTTTTGACAATTTGCGTTTTTTTGAACTGAAGTGTACGTAACAATAAAAAATACAGAAACGAATGTCATTTTGGCAATTTAATGTCAAAACATGGTCAAAAAAGTTGCAAAAATGAGTAAATACTCCACAGTTGATTATATTTCGCCCTTCGCCCTCCATGATCAAATATTGTAGTAGTCTATTCTCTGCCGGAAGTGCCACAAAATTTAAAGTACAGAAAACTGACTTATCGACGGTGCTCCGCGTGCGCACGGATGACATGAAAACGTCATTGTTTTTTCTTTGTGTGTAAGTGCCAGACGCCTTGCCCTTTTTGCGAGGAAGAACAGCCCCAAAACTGTCTCGTAATGGACACAGAGGGCTCAAACGACCTCATAGGAGCCCATATTTTGGCACGAATGAAAAATTGAAGAAACGACACAAACACAATTGAGAGAAAATTGAAGAAACGACACAAACACAAAACACGACATCGTCGATGACGCTTCTCGTCTCCATTTTCATGTTCTCACAAGAACTGGCCCAAAAAACGTTGTTGTCGACGCTCGACATTAACTGAGGATCTGGCTGTTACCGCCCCGGGTTAACAACGAATTATTGTTCAACAAATTAGCAATTTGATTTCAGTTCTATTCGGCCAAGCTAATAGTGGAACGGTACTCTGTGACCAAAAACCATTCAACATTGCCCTTGTTCTATGTGACAAATCCGGCAAATTTTGATCATTTGTGGCCAAACCAATGATGAAAAGGTACTGAGGATGTGACCCACTACAAATTGACATGCTCTTTGTCCTATGTGACAAATCGAGCGAATTTTGGTCCTATGTGGCCAAGCTCTTTGCCCTATGTGACAAATCGAGCGAATTTCGGCCCTATGTGGCCAAGCCAATAGTGAAGAGGTACTATGTGACCTACAACAGATCAAAACATGCTTTTTGTCCTGACAACCGTGACAAGTCTAGCGGATCTCGGCCCTATGCGGCCAAGCTAATAGTGGAACGGTTCTAGGTGACCCAAAACCATTCAACATTGCCCTTTGTTCTATGTGACAAATCTAGCGAACTTCGGTCCTAGGTGGCCAAGCCAATAGTGAAACGGTACATGCTCTTTGTCCTATGTAACAAATCTAGCGAATTTCGACGATATGTGGCCAACAGTGAAATGGTACTATATGATTATCATGCCTTTTGTCCTATGTGACAGAAACTAGCGGATCTCTGTCCTATGAGGCCAAGCTAATAGTGAAACGTTGGCTATGTGACCTACAACAAATCAAATGCACTTTGTCCTATGCGACAAATCTAGCGGATCTCGGGCTTATGCGGCCAAGCCAATGGTTGAACGGTCCTAAGTGATCTCTATCAAGTCAAATGTCCTTTGTCCTACGTGACATATCTCAGCCCTATGCGGCCAAGCTAATAGTGGAACGGTAGGGTACTATTTGGCCCAAAACAAATCTACATGCCCTTTGTTCTATGTGACAAATCTAGCGCTTTCTGTTTCATATGTGGCTAAGCTAATAGGTACTTGGTAATATGTGACCAAATCCGGTTGTTGTGTGTTCTATGCAGCCACATAGGACCCCAAGATAATGGAGACCCTATGTGGCCTATAATTGTCACCTGTGTTTTCTCGGTGGACTGCTGAGCTCTAATTTCCTTTGATTTTTATTTTGGTTTTTAACTTTTTTGGTATATTGTTACTGTTACTGTGTGTAACTCTAAATAGGTAGGTAGATGATCGTTTTTGAAAAAAGTATACACTTTTTGGAAAAATGGAATAAAGGTTTTCAACTCGTCTTAGCATCTCACGTTCACATATAAATTTTTGCTAAACCATTCCCCCACACCCTGTATAACTACAGGGTAATTCAGATAAGACAATGAGCCCGATGTTCCGGCGTTGTAACCCAAAAAACAAATTTTATTTACTCCTTGATCTAATTTTAAATACGATTTGCATTTGTAATTTAAGTTATCTTATGATCTCTGACGGTGCAATTAATGATTTATAAAAAAACTGTTTGCCCTTAATGTTTCATTCTTTCATACATTTTGTATTGGGTTTACACCGAAAAGACTTTTCTAATTTCATAATCATTCCGCAAGAACTGAATGGCACTAATGATCGTTCTCTGCGCTGATGTCAGAGTGACATAAAATGATAACTTGGATTTAACTTGCAAATCCTAATTTAAATTGGATCAAAGACTTAAATGATATTTGACTTTTGGGTTGCATCGCCAGATCGTCAGGCTGATTATCGTATCTGAATCGCAGTGTATATTACATTCATTTTTGGGGAGTTGTATGGTAACTCTACGTAAATGACAATAAAATAGCCTACTCTGGTCTAAAACCAAAATAAATGTATTACAAATTATGTACACAGGCTGAGTCACTTATGACAAAGACCCTGACCAATTTTTAGACGCAACTCAAAATACATTCTCACAATCAACATTGCTTTTGTACGTTAAAAAAAATTAGTTTATGAAATTCAAGTCAAAGTAATTGTTGATATGTCATTAGTTAAATTTGACAATGTCAAAAATTACACTTTTTTTCCTCTTGAATGCCACAAAATGTTGATGTGGCTGAATCTGTACCGTCAAAGGTATACATACACCGTAGGATTCCAATTTATAAAAATTGTCAAAGCTATTATCTTTTATATATTATACAGGTTATTCATAAATATGAAGCAATATTTGAACCTCAAAAATAACCCATAAAATGATGTTAATTTAAATAATAACTCGTGTCCTATCTCTACTGATAAGAATTTTACAGCCCTCGGAATGTGGATATGGAAAATTGATTTTTTTGTAATAACTTTGGAACTATTTGACCAAATATTATAAAATTTGGAACATTTCCTTGTGATAACATACCTTTTGAACTGGTAATCACGAAAACCGGATACATCCACTCAATTTCCGGTTCCAGCAGTTGCAGGTCACATTTTCTGTGTTTTTCCATTTTTTTGCTCTCTTAAAACCAATTTTTTATTGCCCAAATAGATAGAGTAATCAATTTCGAATAAAGAACGCGTAACCTTTAATACCCCTAAAATGGACCGTTTCAGAGATATTTTAATTTAAACTGAGGACTGCACAACGCTGAAATCAAAAAATAGGGATTTTGAATAAGTGGTATCCACGGCAACCAATGACCAATAAGTTTATTGTTACTATACGTCAGCCGACGTATATAAAAGAAAAATTAGAAAATTGACATTCAGTGTCCCAACTCTTCTAATATAGGAACTCTAACTAAAGGTAGACATTGCTAGGTACTACCTAAGTACTTAACATTGTTGATGTTAATTAGTTGTTCACGTCAACGGTCGACAGATGTCACATTTTTAGATTATCGTCCTGGGACTTTGCCTAGGTAGTTATATGAAACTAAATAATAACAGACTAAGATTTAGAACTAACATTTTTAAAACAATAATAGAAAATCATACACGCAAAATCAAATCAAAACATTAAAACATTTTATTGGCAAAGAGATTTAAAGAAAATGCTCGAAGTGTCCCTCTTCATTTGCAACACAAGTTTGTGCTCGTCGTTCCATATTATTAAGCACCCACTCAAAAACATTTTGCGTATTTCTTATTTCCGCGGCTGCATTTGCAATGCGGTGGATTAATTCTTCTTGTGAATTTATTTGAGCCGCATATACAATTTGTTTCATCTATACTAGCCCCATAAAAAAGTCACAGCACATTGGACCGTATCGTCCAATGCGTGCCGAATGACAGGGTGCTCCGTCATGAAGGTATTAAAGATGACATTGACAGCATTTAAAAAAAATGTGATCGATCCCTCATCCTGAACCCAAATTCCTGTTTTATTATGTTTGTTTTTACATAATAATTGCAGATATACACCAAAAATCTTTACAAAACAAATAATTCGGCAGTAATTAGTGTTTGAATGTAACAGAAATGTATTAATTAAAACAAAACAAAAATATAAATACAAACATTAAAAAAGGTTTTGTCTAGTCGTATTGAAACAGTTTTCCCTTAAATTATCCAAAAGGGCTACATCTTTCTCCACGTTTGAAATTTTGAGTCTTCCCGAAGACGGCCTTTTAGTGAGGGTCCAGTGTTGTTCTCACCTCTTTCTTTTCTCGAAGAGTGGTTTTATCTGGCCCATAATGAGTAGCAACCCTTCTTATAGTGCACCACTATAAGAAGGGTTGCTACTCATTATGGATAATTTGGCAAGGATGAAAACTTTTTCTTTTTCTGTCAGTCGAGGCATTTTGACTTTTCAAACTTAAATGTCAGAGCTGATTAATTACAATCCGGATTTAATACACCGAAAAATAGGTGTACGCGAAAGTTTTGAAAGCAAGTGTACCACATGTTTTGTCTTGTTGCTTAAGGTACATCTTCCAATAAATTATTCAAATCGTTTATAAGAAAATTTAAGTATCGTTCAGCATTCAACCGGTTTGGCAAAATATGAGGACCAATTAGGTGATTGTTAACAATTCCAGGCCAAACATTAACAGAAAATTGTTGTTGGTGGTGCGTCTCTCGAATGGCAAATGTATTTTCATCAGCCCAAACATGACTATTTTTGGAGTTAAACACTCCATCTCGAATAAAAGTTGCTTCATCCGTAAACAAGTTTTTAAAAAGTCATTATTTTGGACAATCTTGTTTAGAAGCCATTGAGAATAAATTATACGTTGTTGTGGAACCATAGGTTGAAGAGATGGGCAAGACGTCTAGTGCTGATACGAGCTTCTTCTTCTATGATTTCCAAAATTTCTTCCTCAGCATTAAAAACTCGTCGAGTGCGCTCTCTTCCACGATCGTGAGTTACTGCTTCAAACTTTCCATAATCGCGCAAATGCTGCACTGCTGCGGAAAAGGTAGTGAAATGGGGCACCGCACGATTAGGAAACCTTTCTCTCCAAAGGTCTTGGGCACGCCGCGCATTTCCTTCTGCCAGTCCATAAAGGAGGACCATGTCTGTTTTTTCAATGTTGGTATAATTAATCATCTGGCTTAACACAAATAGCAGCGAAATGACAATATTAATTTGTAAAAGACTGTACTGTCTTTATGACTTTGTCAAAATAAATTATTAATTAGCACCTTTTGTTTTTAAAATCGGATGAATTACCTAATTTTAAATTATTTTTGAGTTTTTGAAACCAGTCTAATTGCATTGGAAAAAATCGTGGTCGTTTTCATACTGAATATCGATTATCACCGTGATCATTGTTGTAATGATCAAGTACACCTGACCTGACCTGACCTTGTACATTTTGACCAAATTTATACCATGGTTTCCACACCTGTGCTAATACTACAGTGCGATCAAAAAGTCTTTCTATCAAGTAGGCGTCCTAGTTGAGGACGTATGTTGCATAGCAGTTCGTATGTTATCTAGATGTCAAAAAATTATTTTATAAAAATTAAAACATTGAGCTAATTAAATTGAATTATTCTATGAAACGTCTCAAAATATCCTAAAATGAGATTTTGTTGGTGTTTATTTATAAAAATCGTTCACTACGGTTTCCTGTTATAATTTACATAAAAATTATTTTGACTTTTCTCATTTGTCATTGTGACATTTTATCTTCTACAGACATACGTTTTAAATTTCTATGCTTGCTTGATAGACAGACTTTTTGATCTCACTGTATTTACGAACACATCAGTGGCGTACGCTTTACCTCGAACATAACTTTAATAAATTTTATTTCGAAAACGGTTAAACAAAGATTTTTTTAAATATTTTTTCCAGCATGTTCTCATTTGATACTACCAAGGATAAAATTTTGTCGGTCTATTTAAGAATCACCCTCTATGTAACTGGATGTAATATTTTATTTAAATTAATTCAGTAATCATTGTGAGCTGGATGAAAATGAGTGAAGTCGTCAAAATGACAAGTAATTGTCTACTGCTTCAAGGACTCTAATTTCATTTTCTGGGCCAGTAGCAGTCCTCTGACGGGGTCTTTTATTGGGGACCAATCTTATCGTAACTTGGCCTCCAATTTTCGAAATGTTTCAGGACCGGATGCATTCGGTTTGGATACCTCTCCAAGACACAGCTGCTGCCGCAGGAGCGTTTTTCTTGCATTCTCTATGGATTAAGAGCATGGCCACTTTTTCGTTATTTGTGTAATAATACATTGTATTAACGAAAATTTACTGTTACTTTTTAAATGTCAAATTGAAAAATATATGCAAAATATTCTTGGATTCAATTTTATAACTTTTAAAAATGAGGAAGCTAGACGCCTATGAGAATTGTATAATGGGTTGCTGCTCAAATTATTTCAGAAGTAACTCTCCTGTGACTAACCCTGTACATATAGTTGGTACCAACAATATTTGAGACTCATTATAGAATAAGACGATTACCCCCCACGGTGGTTCATGGGGCTTGTGGTAGTTTGCCTGTAATAAATTTAAAGCCTACCACGAAAACTCCTGAATACGGCTCTTTTGTATAGCTTCAGGGTAGTACCACCAGCAGTGAAAAATTATTACGGCCGACCGCAAGGCTGCTTAATCCTCAAGAAAGGTTTGCATACGTCAATCTCAAATATTCCTGGTGACGACTATAGTTTATGACTCAGCTTGTATATTTTTTCTACGACTATTATTATAGAATAACAATCTTCTTGGTTGTTTTATAATTACAGAATACTCAAATTCTTTAACACTATGCGAGAATATTTTCACTTTAGTGTTAGAATGGTCACGAATGACGCCATCTTAACAGTCATAAATTTTAAATAACAATCTTCAAACGATTGGATAAGGTGAATGAGATAATATTGATAAACAGAAGGATAATCGCCGGTCTGCATCAGCAAATTTAGGCCTACGTTTTATCAACTAATAATCAATAATTATTTTTTATTTTTGTGTCTACTCTATTTCTTTTTTTATGTTTCATCTCTTGATTTATATTCGTCTCCGGACAAAAAAATAAACTGTAACGTATTATTAATAAGTAAGAAAACTTATTCGATCGTAACCAAACTTAGTATGGTGGTAAATCTTAATCTCCTTAGCAACCATCTGAAATACTAGGTTGAGCAGCGTTTTAGTTTCAGAGTTACAGGAATACAAACATACCAAAACTTACGCGACTTTGACCAAACTTGGTTTGGTGGTAGAGCTTCAAGGTCAACAGAGTCATAGTCTTTTATTTAAATAATATAATCGCTACCTTTGAACAATTTAAAGGTTCCGATCGCTGTTATTGATTGTTTGCTTAGTTTGCACGTTTTTCAAAATCAAGAAAAGAGCGACTTTTTCTCTGTTCGGAGATTTAACAAGTTCTCGCTTCAGTTACACATAATTGTCAAAAACGCTTCAAGCGTCAATGGAAAGAATATTTTTGACCTGATGTCGAGTAACAATATTTTTCCATTAGTGATATTATTTGTGAAAAATCCTTGTGTCAGTCGATGGAAAACTTTTCGTTCAGTTTCAGGTATCGTTTTCGCAACCTCTCAATTATGACAATATATCAGAAACCAATAAAGAAGAAAATAAATGTTTTAGTAGAATTCGCGAATAATATAAAGTGCATTGGATGAACGGGAAAAGATTGATGGGCCAATCTAGAGAAAAGCATCAAAGCTTTCGCATAACGAGAACGCACGGTGTATAGTTAGGGTAACGTGAGAAGACAAGTGGTAAAGATGTCGGGGAATCAGTGATGTAGTGAGGTGAGGCGTTGATAGATCAGCCAGCAGCTGTACAAAATCGACGTACATCACTTAACCCGTGTACGAATCTCGTCGGATTAGGCCATCCTTCACTTATTTACCGAAGACGATAAACCCATTCCAGATACGAGATTATGTCGTTCAGGGATAAGGACACGAAAGCGGCAAGGACGTGTTTGTGATTTTTAGACGAGACTAGGCTTTACAGCCGAGCTGCACTTCAATTCTGTATGGAAATGGATTTTGGGGTAATATTTAGAAGCTAAAAACAACTAATATAACAAAATCATCTATACAATAATGATATCACGTGAAAATCAATACCTACTACAAGATTTGTGTTTTGTATAATGGATAGGTTTTAATTAGAAAAAAGATTAAGATAAGCTTAACATTTTGATGTTTTTTTTTCAGTCAAAATTGTATCTTTTTTTCTTTTTAACTGAATTAATGAAAAAGTAAACTCAACTCTTCTTGGTACACTGCTTTGTTTACGTTTGTACAAAATGTTGTAAAAATAAAAATTAACTTTTTGAATTTTGGGAAAAGTTTTGGTAATTTAATGAATAAATTGCGTCAGAGTGGTTATCTAATTAAATTTTTCTTTAACATAGGTATTGTATTTGTGAGGATATAAAGTCCCTCGTAATAAATGAGCGAGGATACAAGAATACATGAAAATATACTGCACGTCTCCCATACGTTGGTAGTTTATTGAATTTAGTAGTGAAGATGTAGTATTTATTTTATTCTATTTGTTTGACTTTGGAAAAGACATTTATCTAAGACACGATAAACGGCGGAAACTTTTAACAAGGTTTTCATTACCGAGCTCCTCTCAAACTTGACTCAAAATGGCGATATTTTTTCCCTGGTGTTTTTGAGCCTAAAACAATTAGCGACAAGAGTTCAATCATTGGCATAAATCGTGCGTTTGTCGCAAATTGATAAAATTAAATTTTGCAAATGTATTTATTATTAGTTTGCCAACACGCGAGTGCAGATTGTTCGTTTATGAAACAAATTGGTATAAATAACGAACGCAACAATGAAAATCCCAGGTGATGAGTTACAACGACATAATTTATTTTGAAATGTCCGCTTACAGCACATATGTTATTCACATGTCAAATATTACCTTTTGTATTTGACAATAAACAATAGCGAAACTACTAATTCCCAATTCGCATAACATAATCAATCAAACGTTGTTCCGCCTGTTATCATTTGGTCAAAATGTAAGAATAAATGTTGACGTCATGACGCGACACTCACATTACCTGAAATGGAACTTTCCGACAGAAATTATTCGTTGCAATTCATCGCATAAGCTAAAAAGAAATATTTTATGGAAATTCATTGAGTTTAACAATAAATGCAAAGAATAAGTAATTATTGCAACATAAAAGAAGCGACAAGCTAATCTGTCCTGCTGATGATGCTACAACTTTGCCAAGAATCACTTTGCAACGTTTTACTGCCGCGTCGAGATTACTGCTGTTGTTTGTTAAATGTTTGTTAAAAATTCACACAGATGCACTTTGGCGTTATTAGTGCCATTCTTTTACGATTCTAGACAATTGCTTTGATTTATTTGGATCAGACTGTATACGGTTCGGAGACAAGCTACACACCGCAGAGTTTGTACTCCGGTTATAATTAATCAAAACTGTAATAATTTAGGAGCTTGCACGACGCGAACTAATTATTTCATGTGCTAACATGTTCGTCAATGAAACAGTCCAAGCGAAACGTCTTTGATTCAACATATCTCCGCAAAGTTGGAGCGAGACGACAAAAGCAATTTTCATGAGCTTTGGGAGCTTTCAGTGTTGTATAAATAAAAGTGTATTAGAGTTTCTTGCAATATTAATAATCGGAGCCTCTCCCTTGTAAATAAAAGATAACGTATAGTTCAATAAAGTTGTAGAAGTGAACAACTGGCGCGACTTTCATAAATAAGAATTGATAAAAAGACACAAATATGAATGGTGCATTATGGGCGATAAATCAAGCGACACAAACAAACTGTAATAACCACTCGGATAGTAGTTTCTTCAAGATGTGGATTTTGAGTTATTTTCTCTATTTGAATAAATGCTGTAAATGCGATGTGTTGTAGGTATAAGAAAATTTTTTTACAAACGATTTCTTGAACTCAAAATATTTCACTTTTTTTTTGAAGTCCATGAGTCTATTATGTTTTAATAACTACATACCAATACTAATATAACGGGTGTTTATTTAAATTTGGTGTCATAATTGGCGGTGATATGAGTGTGTTTTTTAACGATGCACCATTTTTAATACGCTCGGTGAGGTGTCAAATGTCAAATTAATAACTTTAAATACGATGATTACAAGAGTTCGTTCACAATCAAACTTTCATGGCTAATTTTAACAACAAATTAAAAAAAACACCTGTTATAATATTTAAGTAGGTATTACTATAGATCCCCTTTTCTAATTGGGTTTTCTTCTTAGTAATACATTCTGATAATTTGAAAAAACACATCTTCTTTTCTGTTGTTGTAGTTACGTTGATGATAATAAAAATAATAGTATATTATAATACTAGTTTATAAGCAAGCCTTTAGAACACGCACGACGGGTTTAAGAGCACGACGCATCAGCGGAGTGCTTTTAAGGCTGTCCGGGATTGAACGGGCAAGTCGGTTTTCAGCACTTATTATTCTTTTTCAAAAGCAACCAGCAATACACCCTAGGCAGGGTTCAAACTCAGTCTTTACCTGCGTTCAGGGGTTGGGTTAGTAAGGGTAAATTGTAATAAAAGTAAAAGATCAGTTCGCTAATATTTTTATACCTTGAATTCGTGGAAGTTTCCTCCAGAAATTTCTTAGAAAGCCAAATATTGTTCTGACTTTTGGATCTTAAAAATAAAATCTAGTCATAATTATTCTATCTACCTGATAGGTTGCACATATTTACTAATTAGAAAGCTTACAGGTTCCATTTTCAATGGAAATTAAATTTTTGTATGGGGTAACAAGACATATAATTCCATAAATTAAAATTTTTACAATCGGAAAAATTAGAAATTTATGCAATTGTGGACTCAAAATTTTGGACATCAAGTTATGTCAGTTCAAAAAATATCAACGTAAGCCACGTTTTAGTGTCATTATGATTGACGCTTGGATCTAAAACTTGAAAGTTTTAGTTGAAATTTATTTTTGGCGTCGATTTCCTAATACATACAATAATGCCAGCAGTTGCAGTACGTTTTTTATATAGTTATTATTGTTTTATTATTATTTTGAATTATTGTCATTTTTATTTAGCTGTCAGCATAAAAACTACAAAAATAAAAAAAAAATATAATTTGATATAGTCACCTTTTGACATCGCCCTTGATGACGTCGCGTTATTCAATATATTTATTTATTAGAGAAACAAAGTGGAGGCAAATTACAAAATAGTATATTATAATACTAGTTTATAAGCAAGCCTTTAAAACACGCACGACGCGTCAACGGAGTACTTTTAACGAAGTAGATATTTTAAAGGCGCTTATAAACGAGTGTTATATGCTATTTTTTTATTATACCTGCCCATTTACTATCTTTTATGAGCATTGAAAAAAATGTGGATTTACACAATAAAATTATCAAAGGTTGTTTGTGAATCGTTTTCGTAGAGACGGTTACTACTAGTTTAAGTTTTTTTCACGTTGTAATTGGTCCAGACATTTCACTATTTCTTGTTACCTAGACAACTTTAAAATTCAGCGTGCTATAAAGGCCAAATTACGCACGCTGCAGCGTGTTTTAATT
>NW_025401063.1:11259592-11346301 GCF_015345945.1 Tribolium madens
GTATACTAATTATTCTCTCGTATGAATTAGGGACGCAAGTAAGGGGGAAATTTTCCTGTCTTTACGGAGGCCAAAGAGAGACCTATCGCTCCGCATTTTGTACCTGTCGTCTCCGCCGCCTCCTCCTATCAGGTTCAGATAAGTTTAGGCCTAAGTTCGACGATTTTGCGGTTTATTCGTTATTAAATATCTCTTAAATTTAATTTCATTAATATCTTCTTCATACAATTTTTTTTTTTATTTTAATACACTACAATTTATTTTTATTAAACTAGAATTTTCAATTTAATTTTTACTTTCACAACTGTAAGGGATATAGCGCTATATTTCATTTATTTTTTTTGAATCTAAACTTAATTTTAATTTATCAAATTATATTTTAATTTTTTAAATATATCCCTTAATTTATTATTTTATTTTGTCGGCTGAGTGCTACGTTCCCAGTCACGTGGTACTAGAGGCCCTTTATTCGACTGGGTGGCGCCCATAAAGAAAAACCCCACGATCAGCTCTCCTCCGAAATACGAGCTGCCAAGGTGTTACCTATTTTATATATATAAGAAAAAAAAAAAAGGGAAATAGGTAACAAGGTATAATAAAAAAAAAACAATTTCGAACCCTTGAAGCATAAATTGTATGTACATACAAAATCTATTTTTTGATAATTGTAATAGGTACAATGTTATTAAATAGTTTTGAAAAACAGTTAAAAAAAATTAAATTAATAATGATTTGTTTTTTTATCAGTGTCGTCATTAATGCACAGTTTTCTTCAAGAAATGGTTTGTTAAATTTTTTATCAAAAAAAATATAGATTTTTATTTAACTTGACCTTTGTTAATGCAAAATAAATAGCAAATAATTCGAATTAGTTTAATTCTGAATTAAATTTTAATTTCGTTTTCTGTAAATTGGCTCCTAAAGAAATTTATCTTGAAATTAGGTCCGATAATTTACGACCCTGCCTGCTTGCGGTTAGAAGGGTCGGCATCCACAGCAGGGGCTGATTTATTGAGGCGTCATTTTCACTTTGTTCGACTGTACATATGAATGATATTTAATGAGCATCGTTTGCAGATAGACAATTTTTGTTTAAAAACTATTTTGTTTTGAAGATAAAAATGTTTCGTTTTGTTTACTGTGCTTTTTCTTTCAGTGTCTTAACACTGAATTTACATTGTCCTCTACGATTTAATTTTTCGTTGCAGTTACACAGTGCAATCGCGGCTTACGTAATTAAAATTTGAATTTTTCCGACGAGCTGAGCAGCTGAATTGTTTGTTCTGGCTGAAATCCTTAAATAAATAAAACGTAGCTCAGACAAAACTCCCATTTTTGGCATGTAAATTATTCTATCGGGGTCGCAAAAGATCTTAATTCAACCCGCAACGGATGATTTAAACCACACTTTTGCAAACATATCATTTAGTTCTAGCTCTATTTCCATAAATCAAGCATCACGAGAGATCCCTATCTCAGATCAAGTATCGTGTGAACTTTACTATGTCATTACATGCAAATTGTCAAGGCTGCCAACTCGAAAGTAATTTGTATCGGGGTCCCAGGCTTGCAGGAAGCTATTGGGAGCCACCTGCGACTAAAAGCTCGCAGTGGCACTATTAACCACACCTAAAATCTTCAACGACCTTTTATGCTTTATTAATTTTATTCTAATTTTTTAAAGCTGCTCAGAATTACAAATTTTAGATGTTATGTCACTAAATAAAAATAAAACTCTCCAGAGCTGAAATTTTGGTATTTCACCCTTACCCTATACCTTGTTAATTAATTTTTTCTTCGGTCAATGCACGCTAATAAATTCATTTCGTTTCTAAATGTTCACGAGCATGCGAGGAGAAACTTAAGTCCTTAAGAAATATTTCACGGTGTTGTAAAACCGCTCTAATACTCCCCTTTTAATCCAGTTATTACAAAATTATTCCGGAATAATTTTCGTATCAGCATGATATCCTCTCCTCAACAAAATTGTTGATGGCATGTTTCAAATTCGACCAAGTTTTACATTTTTAATTAAACCACTTAGTGAGTAAATGTGGATAAATCGTTTGGAAAAACAATCTGATAGTGTATGTTTAACAAGACAAATATTTATTATAAGACTGTAGATTGAAATATCTAAATTTCGTCATTATACAGCATGTATGGACGTGACAAACACCGGTCGACCCCGATGTTAACAATCGCTCGACACAGGAGCATGACAAACGGTCGTCAACACGTAAGATTATACTCTTCTTATATTGTTATTTTGGATTTATCGGAGAGATAGGAAAATAGCGATTGACATAGATTTCTTGCCATAAATCGGTTTTTTATGACGTCGGTTGTTGTTTTATGATTATGATATTGTGAATTCATTAGCATAAATACAATACGAAGACAGTCGGAATACTTAAAACTTACAACAGAAAAAGCATAGACAACATTGCCAATTTTTTTGCCTAGTTAGTGTTTTATTAAAAAAACATACCACCTCAAAAGTAACAAAATATTATGGAAAAAAAATAACAAATTGCTACTTAAACAGGGCATCTAAAAACTAGATTACAAAATCTTACTCTATGTTAGTGCAACATGCTGTTGCCAGTGTTCAGAACAACTGTCCTAGTAACTTATGAAATATGATTGTGTTTGGTTTTGCTGTGTGCGTCCCGATGAATTCTTGCAGTCCAATTTTGTACACACAGAGTAAAATCAAATAAGTGCACATATTTAACGCAAGTATAGTGACATTGTGTTGTGTCCTGATTGTTCGCTTTTTAGTCGGCTGTAAAAATGGGGCAATACCTCTTTCAGGGATCCAAGTTGCAATGTCAATAACGTACGTACGAGGAGATAGTTATTAGTACGCACAAAAAACAAAAACAAACTTGAACTTGAGATTGGAGTAACTCCTAATCAACCTCATATTATAAAAGATGTTCAAAAATGCATTTTCTGCAATCAATACATGCCCGAGTTTTGCAAAGCATATTTTTACGAATCCTTGGGAAAACACCTGGGGTTTGTTGTTGCTGAAAATGAATATACCGGGTAGCATGGAGATTTTTGTTATCCCATATGTGTGTGTTGTGACTGTTCTGGACGCCGTCACGGCTAAATCCTGCTTCGTCAGTGAACAAAACGCAATTTAGGAAATTCGGCACTTTTACCACATTTTTGCACCCACCGCTCGCAATAAGTTACACGTTGAGTAAAATCGTGCGGTCAGTACCAAGTACAGATATAACCCTGCAAAAGAAAATACTGACCTAATCAGTAAGCGACGATAAAAAGAGATTCAATGACAAAACGACATTTTGCAAAGATTTCTTTGTCAAGAATCAGCTTCTTTTTTATTTCCTCAATTTTATGTCAGTAGTATGCGTTAGAATTTTAACTAAAAAAGCACTTGAAGAGCTTATTGTAAAAACGTGATAAGCCACATTGAGAAATAAGTCTTTGAAGTTTCAGAAAATTTTATAAAATATATATTTTGAAATATAACTTCTTTTTTTTTTTTTTTTTTTATTAGTGCAGAAACTCAGACAGTAACCTTCACAAAGCTTTTGGAAAATACCCACAGTGAATAGGAGAGGTGAAGCTTCTGGCAGTGAGTGAAATATGCCGCAAATTCCCGTCTTTTATGATTCCTTCGAACTCGTGTCTGCGTGGCTTGTCATAGTCTTGATGATTACCATTAAGTAAAAATGTCATTTAAAAAAAAGTGTGGTTTGTCACGTTTTTACAATAACCCCTTCAATTTTAAGTTATTCAAGTTAGTCAAGTTTAATTTAAGTAGAATGAGTTATTCCTTCTTTGTGCACTTATTTTGATTTCACCTCATATATTAAATATTATTTATTACCTTCTGTCAAGAGACAATAAAGTCGAGTGTCCGTCTTCACACTTACCTCATTCCATACCTTCAATAACATTTATGAAAATTTAATTGAATCCTCTCGTTTAACAAATAATAACAGTAAGATCGTAAGAGGTTCCGGCTTTCGCCGTCGTTGAGAATAGCAACTCAAACAGGACATTTCAATATTGTCCTGCGGCGTTTACGATTGCCTAACATAATAATCTGGATAAGATGCTTCCAGAACCCACGTGAGTTGTTCTAAATCCTAACCGACAGGAGTTTGCAGATACTCCACTCTTGGCGGCATCACAGGGGTTTATAAATCTAAATTACAGAATTCCTGTTTACTAAACTCTACTTAAGTGGTTGATACATCGATGACGTGCTGGTTAATTATTCGCGAGTGCTTAATTACCGAAACATGATAATCATCTCATCATACATCTTCCTCTAGATGAATGATTGATCGTTATTTTGTCAGAAACTTGAAGATTAGCGACTAATAATAAAGACCATTTTCATCGATGTACGTCGTTCATTAATTTAACTGTGACAAAGATTATGAGAGAAACGACTGCCGACGATTAATAAGGAGAACCACTACGTAAAAATTTCTTATTTAACGAGCCATTTGCATGCTGATAAAGGCATCCATAATTAATAAAGATAGTCACAAATATCCGATTTACGCTAATGTGACAGAGAAATTTAGTTTAAATATTGTTATTTATTAACAAACAAACATACGAATATTTAAAAAGTAAATTAGGTAAATAAATTTAGATAAAAACTTAGCAATACTTAGAGATAGAGAATATACAGGGTTATTCATAAGTATGAAGCAATATTTGAACACTAAAAATGACCTATAAAATGATGTTAATTTAAATAATAACTCGTGTCCTATCTCTACTGATAAAAATTTTACAGCCCTCGGAATGTGGGTATGGAAATTTGATATTTTTGTAATAACTTTGGAACTATTTGACCAAATATTATAAAATTTGGAACATTTCCTTGTGACAACATACTGGTAATCAAGAAAACCGGATACATCTACTTAATTTCCGGTTCCAGCAGTTGCAGGTCACATTTTCTGTATTTTTCCATTTTTTTGCTCTCTTAACACCAATTTTTTATAGCCCAAATCGATAGAGTTATCAATTTCGAATAAAAAACGCATAACCTTTAATACCCCTAAAATGGACCATTTGAGAGATATTTTAATTTAAACTGAGGGCTGCACAACGCTGAAATCAAAAAGTAGGGATTTGGAATGGAAGATATCCACGGCAACAAATGACCATGGTCTCACAAATCGCTGTCAGGCATCTGTCAACTTTGACTTTGGGCAATTAACCGAAAATTTTTAATAAAAGAGTTTACCCTGAGGAGATTGAGCTCCAAGCATAACCTATAATAAATCCAAATGGATCTCGTAGCATTTCATTTATAAAAAAATCTCAAAAATTTATCAAAGTTCAATTATTATTAATTCCAATCGGTAGGTATTTATTTCATGAATTAAGGATTAAATTAGGGATTAAGTGGTGCCACTTAAATCTTTAAAACTGCACAATAACGTACACCCGGGGAAAAATCTATTCACCAGTCTAACTTTCTGCTCACACTGCGCTTTGTTGCAATAGTCGGAAGCAGGTAATATGTCAAAAGACCATTATTTAGAAAGTTGGTCCGGACTCGAGGATACATGTTTCTTCAAAACGGTCTTTTTCTGAAAATTTCTTCAATGAGTATGAGTATGTGATTATAATAATTTGCAAAATGACACAAAGCAAATTTTAGTGAAAAAAATGGATGCCCATGTATTTCATCACCTTAACAAAATTTTTGTGATTTACTTTTCATTTTATTAACAAATAGCTAGTTTCTTCCGTTTTTTGTATTTATTTTTATTACTTCTAAACAAAGCAAAAAACCCAAAGTGGTAAGTTTAAAGCCATAATAATAATAATAACTAATATTATACATTATGTCCCCGGATTTTTTATTTTACGCTAACACTCCAAAAGAAAAATATTTTTTGCTTCACTTGAAACCAGTAGATCTGTAATTTTAAAACTTCATTATTTTCACTCAGTGGAAAGAAAATTTAATTTTTCTCTATTTTAAGCTTGCAATAACTAATAACACTATAGTCTACAAACAATACGATGTTTAATATACCTTTAATCGAATTATTATTTTTATGTTAACTTACCTTTAATTAAGGAAAAATAATTGTTAAATGTTTCTATCACGTCACACTTTTTTTGTTATAGACGATAATTGTCCTGCTTTCTGCACAAATGCCTCCGATTTAAAATTTATTTAAATTCAAATTGTTGCTGAACTATTGCAAAATTATTACTAGATGGGTCTAAATAGGTCTTAAAAACATTTCATTCGCATTTGGACGTCTTTTCTAAAAATTTAGGGAGCATGAGTGACAAACAAGACGAGCGTTTTCATTAAGATCTGAAGGGTTTTCAAAGATCGACACGAAGGTTTTTGGGATGAAAATATGTTACTAGATTACTGTTGGAATGTTATAAATAAATCTAATCTAAAAAGTACAATAAAACCAAGTAAAATAACTCACTTTTAATATATTTTTTGGCGGTTTTTGTATTTTTATTATTAATTACATATTTCTTAAACGTAAGTGGTGGACTTTTGTAAATAGTTTTTTTTGAAATCAGTGCCTCAAAATCTATAAGAAATTAACTTTTAACGAAAAGTTTGGTGTACATACCTACAAGGAGGCAATTATTAACTTGTGTTTCGAAGATAAAACGGCACCACAATATTTTTTGAATCACATTCACTTCACAATTTATTTCTATGATTTTGTAATAACAACTTTGTTACTCGGATTTATGATTCAATTATGTTTGCATTTGGTGTTGTTTTCTTCTTAAAACATCAATATGAGTACCTATAATAAGTCTTCAGCCCGTGTAACATAACTTAGAAAAAGTTTTTCATCAGACTTTTTTCTTGCAAACATAATTGAGTCAATATTCCGAGTAATAAAGTTGGTTTGGTCAAGGTTCAATTGCATGGCCACTACGGTCACCAGATTTAAATTTGTGTGATTTTTTTGTGGGGTCACATAAAACAATTAGATACCTATACGCAAATGAAATTAATATCCTTGAAGGGCTGTGTGTGCAAACGCAAGATTCCAGAAGGGTACAACTGGTACAAGTGGACATTGTCAAATTTCGAGCAATTTTTTATTATAGCAAGTATTGACACACTGACACTGATATATCTTAATGTAGCGAGAATTTTTTTGTCCTTACGCTGTTTACGTTCAATAGTTTTTTCCTTATGAATGAATAAATATCTCATTATGACATAAGCGGAGACGGGTTTGCAGCCTCAACTAATTTATAATTAAACTCAATCATGACGTGTTTTTCGTAAAAGTTAGAAATAAAAAAGTTGTTTTTCTTGACGAGTTCTATTAGTGGTTAAAATATTTGTTCGCAATCCGCGAACACTCTGTATTTTGAGTTCGGGAAATGAGCTATTACGGTATTAGATTCGGTAAGTGTAAACCAAGGCTTACCAAATTGTTATTTTTAACACATTAAAACATCAAATCAAACTTCTTTGGCAACAGTATGAAATTAGATACTTTACGATATTCATCCACTAAACCTCTTACAATTTACTCCTTTTGATATTTGACAAACAACTTATTTTTACTGTAAAATTTGATTTACCGGATTTATAGGGGAAATTATTACATATTTACAAGCAGTGCTTTCATTTCAAAACTGAACAATCTCAACAACTTGTAATGGATACCTCAAATGCATAATTTATAAAGCAAATGATAAAATTTATTTTTTCCAATTTCGTTGTCAAAAGCAACCATTGTGATATGTCATTTTATTTGTCAAATGTGCTTAATTTTACCACTAGTTATAAAATATAACATTACATTACATTATCACTAGTGTTAAAAATTTAAAAATAACACTATTTTCATCGCAACGCTCTGGCACTAGTATAATTTTGGAAAATTATTAAAATCACAGATTAAAAAATTAGAATTTGATGCCTATGCTTTTCACAACCAAATTGGAAAAAATCTGGTATGAAACACGATGCAAAATGAGTGCTTTTTGCACACGACTTGTTGGACCACTCGATACACTCATGGCCAAATCTTCACGTCTAATCCAAAAACACGCTCATTTTGCAACTTGTTGCATAAATAGCTATTTTACTATAATTAGATATAAATGGTGTCTCTCAAAGTAAAGAGGGCGATGCAAAGTTTGTAAGTAAAAGTAGCCAGCGATAAGAGACTATGATTCTATGATTCACCCTGTATAATTATTCAAGATCAAAAATGTATTGATATTGTTCAGTTAAAATAAAAGCATTGTAAATATGTATAACTTAGTGTTAAGTAGATATGTCAAGTTTTAGTCAGATTAAACGTAACTTCAATAAATTTGTAAGATGACTTTGTAATACTCGTATATTTATGTTCTTCTAAATCGAAGTTTTATGACGTAAACGTTTCTCTCCTGAGATTAAATGTAAAATAAAATTTTAATATCTTAGAAATTTTTTGAGATCATTTATATTGAAGTTGTTGAAATATAAAACATATAACATAATATACAGATAATGTTTAGTTTAGTTTAGTACTTTGGAAAAACATGATTTGTGGCTATGCACCAAAACACTATTGTTCGCTTAGTCTTAAATAAAGTGCAGACACAGAATAAAAGGATAAGACGTTTTATAAGCTTATGCACTGCCTTGTAACAATGGAGAGTCAAAATAAAAATATAAAAAGATTTATTTTCAAAAGTAGTTTCAAAGTAGTTTAAAATTATTGATGACGTTTGAAATTGATTTTGTATTTGTGACACTAAAAATAGTTGTTGCAAGATTTACGTCAGGTCTTGTTGTTTAAGGTAGCAGGTCTTCTCCATCCGTTTCGACATCGAGTTGGAAATCCGGGATTTATCAGTTAGTATGTTCCCGAAGCAACCCGTAAGTCCGTCTATGTAGGTCACAAAGGTTCAAACTAGGACGAAACAACATTTTAACTTTGTCAACAAAGCTTTACATTTAAATTGACTCTATTGGCTCTTCTCATAGAAAAAAAACGTCTTTTTTGCAAGTTTATAACAAAAAATTCAGATAATCATAGTCCTTTTAAAAAATGTCTGGATAAATGATTGTACGGGTAGGCAAAGTGTTTGCATCTTGAGAAATGAAGCCGATTTTTCAAGTGCGCTTAAGCAAAATTAAATTCGAAAAATTTTTCAACCAAATTTATATTTGTCCGTAAGAAGATTATGTTTTTGCATTGTTTTGGTTGACTGAAAAAAGTACACCGGTTAAAAAGCGGTGGCTTTCCGTAATGCGTCTGAAAGAGAATTCTAATTTAGCAGGATAATTCATCAACAAGTCTCGCTTATATCAGACCCTGGAGGCCGTCCAACTCGCCAGGATTTGGGATCGAGGATAATCCAGCACTGCACTCATTGTTAACGCATATAGAACACTACTTCCTGCATTTCGAGTGTGTATATAACTACCCATTTTGATCTGCCAGCGGCAGAGATTCGTCACGCCGGGTGACAGAATACGTTTCCCATTTGAACGAAAAGTAGGAATTCGTCGAACCAGCATGGAAACTGTTCGAAAAATTAGGCAATAATTCCGGTTTATGGGACATCAATCTGTCCGGAGTTAGAGAGTTTTATGATTGCGATTTGTCTCATTATGGCGGCGCTTACAATTGAAGCGGAAAATGCGCACTAAATTGTTGCTTTTAATTTGTATTTATGAAAATGCCAGCCGTAATTAAAACCGCCGACGGGAAAATGGTAATACAATTGCCACTAGTTTTGCAATTTGGGAAATATTTTATATAATAAATTGGCGCATTGAGTCGACACTTGGCATACGAAACTTCTGTTTAATATTTCGACGGTCTGCAACTAACAACACGTGTCAAAGCGGTCGTCGGATTTAATTGACGATGATAGCCGCATGAAAATCTGGCGCGAGTATGCCAGAATTTATCTCAACAAAAATTTAATTTTTAATTTTATGTTCAGAACCAGCCAGGCAATTTCCAGAAAGCCAATAAGCATTCAGTCAAATTTATTTATTTTTTTGTATAAGTTAACATTGTACATACGCAGAATATAATTTAAAATATCTTCAAGTTTTTCTTGAAACTAATGACTCCAAAGCACGTTCTCACTTTTCTTCAAATCTTATTGATTCATCATATCGTCTGAACGAAATAGTCTAAATTGTGGTTAAATTATAGAAGATACAATTTAGGGCTATTAATGTGCAAGCAAATAATGAAATATTATTCTATCTAGCTTTAAACAGAAATATACATATAAATCAGTAGTAAATTCAAAACTGATCCAAAGTGCCTAACAATGTAAACCATACAACAATTATTTACCCTAGAGTTTAATGCAATATTCTGATTTTAACTAGTAACTTTGAAACATAAATGTTGTCATAACAAACTGAATTCTATTAAATTTAATTTTTTAAACCATAAAGAAATTCATTTTCTGCACTTTTGGACCAACATGCTTAAGCTACCATCGACAGTGAAATGTCGTATGGGTTTCATATCAACGACAAGCTTTATTGTCAAAATGTCTGGAAGAACATAAGCTTTCGCGGCTAGAGTCGGATTAAAATCTGAGGCTTTTTGCATTAGGCCGCGTCGATTTATAAGAAAAGATCGACATTTCGTCTACTCCTGTAAGGGAAGTAATAAAGGGAGAGAAGGGCTATGGCACGGTAATTCGGTATCTGAACGATACCAGAAACAAAACCACAACTGCTATGGTTTCGCTTCTGATAACCATAACTGTTATGGTTCTATTAGTCTTGAAGATGCCCCCTACATAAGCGGACGAAACGTGATCTAACCCTAAAAAAATATAACAGATCAAACTTTGATCCAAAAATCTTTTTTCGCAGAATCAAAACAAGAAGTAACAAAATTATCTATGGCTCATATGACAACGTTTTAGAAGATTTATGTTGACACAAATAATATAATGTTGTTAAATACTTAATGAAATATTAAATGAAATATTACTATAAACCTGTTTGTTTCTAATGTTACAATTGATTTGTTTTAAAATGTGTTTCGCCGTTAATGTGTCATCTCATATCAATCGATTCATGGGAATTTTAAAATTGAGAGGAAATATTAATATTTACTCAAACTCAGTCAAAGAGGTGATTAGAAAATTTTATTTGAGTATTTTATATTAACGCAACATCAGATTAAATGAAAATGACGGTCTTATTTAAAACTTTGTGTCGCAACATTGAGAGAAGATAATTTTCCGTTTAACTTGAGTAATTAAGGGAAAGAAAATAAAGTGAATTTGATTAAACGAAGACAAAAAACAACAGGAATGCTGGTCAAGTCAAGTGGTTGACCAACTATACATGGACATTTTTTTTAACTCTGAACATAGCCCTATGTTCAGTTTGAAAAAATACAGATCGATCTATTGCTGTCATTCAATGATAGTTTTATTCTGTCTACAATTTAAGAGCCCTGAAATAAAAAAATGCTTTTGTTATAGCAAATATTTTTGTAAAAACAATAATTCAAAAAAAAATTTGCAAAAAAAAGTCGAAAACATAACGCGAGCAATTTATGTTTTTTTTATAAATTGTTGGTTTTAGTGAAACTTTTGCTATATCTTTATTTCTTACTGTGAAGTATTTAATTGTTTCTGCCTGTAATTTTTTGTCTTTTGTTATCGTCTTCATTTAAATAAAGCAATTTTTTATATTTTAAATCGATAAAGCAATTTTTTATATCGTTGCTCTATAATTTATTAGGCACTGAGTTGAATAACAGCAATGAAGTGATTTGTGTTTTTTTAAACTGAACATAGGGCTATGTTCAAATTTTAAAAATTATATTTTTATTTATATCTTTAATAGTCAAGTTATTCTTAAAAAAACACAATAAAGTAGGAGTACTATTTTTTTATTTTATTATATTATTACTGAACCTGCACATTTGAAAGCTTTAAAAATATGGCGTACTCTTTGTAAAAGTATGTTTGAAGAAGAAATTACTTAGAACTAATCGTTACTACAGAAAATACCAAAATTCTTAGTACAAAGAAAATTTTAGTAAATAATTGTCAAACAGTAAATTCAACTACAATAGTATATTATGTAACTAGTGCGATAAATGTTACTTTAGACATGAGTTTTATTAGGCACGAGCGAAGCGCAGCGGAGCGAGTGTTTAATAAAACTACGACCAACATAACTAATTTTACTTAAATTAAAAATTAAATTAAATGAGAGAAAGCTAACTTCAGCCCGTGACGAATACGAGTTGCTATTAGTAACCTGACTAATACGACAGTTGTTATTGATAACGTGACTAAGACGCATATTAGTCACGGCTTGTCAAGATGTATATAAAATGTCACTTAGCGTCATGGAAACATATAAGTACGATAATCCGTCTTTTAGATGTGAGAATAGAAAAAATATTTGTTTAGTAGTTATGACTAGAATAACACGGAAAATGTTACTTACGTAACACTTACGTAAAATGAAGTAGCAAAAACGTTATTCTGACTTTATTTTCTATTATGAATTTATAAAAACTTAAAAGTAACATTTTAGTTACTCAATAGTCACTGTCACTACATGTCACTTTTAAGTATGAGTAACTCAAATAGTAGATTATGTTATTAGGAGTATAAGTGATTGTTTATGTAGCGAAGCTGAACGTTCATTTTTCCTCACGGAGTGAGGCAAATGGATTCAGCTGAGCCACATAAACTCACTTTTACTCCAAATAACATATACTGTTTTATCTGCAAACGATTCAGATGGAGAGAAAAGAGCAACACATCAATAATCAAGTAAATCACCTCAATAATCAGGACGCTTACAATAAAATCATAACAAACGTCACGCGTCACTTTCGAAATTTGTGTTGAGATTTCGAAAGTGTTGATTGATTTAACTGGTGAATAACTGGTGTAGTTCATAGTGCAAAATGTCGAATGCTGATAATCTACATTGTACCTCTCCAGAAAATGCTGAAAAAGCGAAAGAGTCAACAGTGGTAAATGTCAAAGTAAGTGTCAAGTAAAAGTGAAAACGCCTAGGCGTAAAAACAGTGTTTTTACTCCATGTCTGAAAAGTACAACCTGTGTCATTTAGTCATAAAAGTGGTCACTTTTGTGACGTTTGCGGATAAAATAATTTATTAGAGTATTTACACATTTAGTTTTCGATTCTAAAACGATACTGCAAAGTTTCACAACTATATTGTTTTTAAACTCAGTAAAACATATGTACTTTTTACTAAAATTGTGGTTAATAAAGTAAAAATTACTTAATAGTCCAAAAAAATGACGCAATTATGTCTACTTAGTCAAAGTTTTCTTTACTTTTATTTAAATGGGTTGTTGAGACTCTTTTTGCTGCTTGGGTTACTTGTAACCAAAACGACAGAATAATGCAAAGAACTTGTCTTGTCTTTAATATGAAATGTCCTTGCATGATGACAGATAAATTTCTGCGAATAAGACGATTGACCATTGTCCAAAACATACCTGCGTAATGATGCTCTTTTCATCATGAATGAGTTAAAACCCGTTTTTTGTGATTATTTCAAAAACTGTAAGAGATATAAGATATGCTAATAAAAGTCTCAGTTTGAAAAGATAAATTCAAAAATGCAATCAAATTGAGTAGTTACCATTAAAATTTCAAAGTTGGAGCCAATTTTTATAGTTCTAAAAGTTTAGTCATTTTGAAAATAATTTAGTTATTCAAGTTTTACCCCATACAAAATTTCAAAGCCGTAGTTAGGTTAGAGTTAAAAAGTTGCTAATGTAGGCCCTACGAGAATCACCCTGTATATACAGAGTGCGCCAGAACTCGCGTCCCAAAGAAAATTTTCAAGTAAGGTAAGGTACCAGGAACATGAAAAAAATGTTTAAAAAATTCTATCTGTCAAAAAATTTTGTCATTTATTTTATGACATTTGTCATTTTGTTATATTTATTTAATGATACTGATGACCTTGTATATGTTTTTTTTACAATTATTTAGTAAAGAGACAAAAATTTTGCCAATAAAAGCCACAAATAACATTGAAAAGAGTTACAATTTAGGATACAGCTTCCTTGTTTCCTCTTTTAATAGGCTACAGCAAAAAAACTTAAAAAAATATTTTTCCAAAAGAAATTAATAGAGTCAAAGTACAGACTTTAAACCCTCATAACTTCAAAATTTTTATAGATAATTTTTTTTTAACATTTTTTCCATGTTCCTTGGTATCTTACCTTATATGGCATTTTCTCTGGGGCGCGAGTTCTGGCGCTCCCTATATACTGCCAAAATCTCTTAACATATTTTTAAATATCTTCATTAATTTCTTTAGTTCTACCCACCAAATTAAAAAATTTCTTTCGTTTTGGTTTTAAATGTTTTCCCGGCGCATCCACCACAATTTTTGATAAATTTTTATAGTTTTATTTTAAAATTTTGGTTATGACTTTAAAAACTAAGAGCTATATCTCTTGCAAACAATAATAAGAATGGGCTAGATATTTATTTATTATCGTTTGTCAGTTCCTGGATTTCCGCCATACAACTCCCATCCCGTGTCATGTGCTAACTTGCTAGATTATAAGATTAAATCTTACTTTACGAAGACCCAAAACGTGCACTTGCCAATCGCCATTCCACGTGTCTCATTACATTTTAGGTTGAAGTTTCGCTCGAGGTTACGAAGGGCTGGAATAAAAGCATCAGCTGTCATGGTGCGAGTGTGACAAGGGACGGAACACATTTAAGATGTGAGGTCGCGGCTTTGTGACACGATATCCTCGCCGCCGATAACGAACTGCGTACCTTGATCCAACTTAGTTTTCCGATCACTTCCAGTAATCGCCCTCCCGGTCAATCCTTCGATGCTTGACATATTGTTCGCTTAAATTCTTTATCGTGGCCATCAATTCGGGTTTTTTGCGGTCGCTCTTATCAATTATTCGTAAAGCCGCAATATAAAAATAATAAAATGTTCGATTCAATAAACCGGAAATATCGGAATCATAGCGAGTTGTTTTACGAGCAAGAGCGACCAAGGGATTCATTACATAAATAAGGGTTTGGGACACGATCAACATTCTTCACACGTAGGAGAGACTCGATCGATTTTATATGACCAGTTGAAACAACGTTAAGCAAAATTATCTACTTTAGGACCAAAATAAACAGAAGACTTGAAATGGCTAGAAGAGAATTGGCAAAAGGCAAATGGGACAATTTTATTTTTATTTTTATTATTAATGCTGTTTATGCGATGTAAATTGTAGAAAAATGTTATCTTGCTTTTATCTGGACCATAAAAATCCTCTATATTGTTCTACAAAGCTTTGTCTTGCGAATGGTCAAAACCTCTCTATACAGGCAAAGGGAAGCATTAAATTATACCCTTGGGTAGTTTCAAAAAACTTCAGAGTTTATGACAGTTATTAACGATATTTTATAACGTCTTTTCTCACATAGCATTGGGGTAAAACACCGTCATAAATCTTGTTTTTAAATGTAAATTTCTTACAAGTTATATATTTATAGGATATTTTTTATTTTTCATTCGAACACCGACTCGCTTAGCAATTATTACTCATACAATCCGAATTAAATAGAAATTATGTTCATAAAACATTAAACAGGAGCTTTAGTGCGGTTCTCTATAAAAGAATTTTACATTTAAGACACGCCAATGTAATCACGCGATTCTTGAATATTTTATGTACTTACAATTTGGAACATATTTTTACAATTTTCCGTTGCGGATAATTTGCCACCACACGATATTTTAATGTTTAACACAAATTTTAGACTTTCGATTTTTTTACCATGGACTAATTTTTGGTCACGAATAAAAGATAAGAATAATCCAGCACGATACTATTGTTTTAGCATCCTATAATAATTATGCAAATTTAACGTTTCCTTATAGCCCTGGGCACAGATTATGCTCGGGAATATGGTCTAAGTTTAGGAGAATCGTCGCTTATATTAAGCGACATCCATTTTCATAATGACACAACTAATAAATTTTCATTCTGTACTAAAGTATGGGGAACTATGTAGTCGGGGTTATTTTCTACTCTGATTGGTGTGTACCGGTTTAATGCCCTATTATTATCTTAATAGTATCGACTCCAAAACGTGTTGTCAGTAATGGCGACTGATTTAAACAAATTTTCTTCATCAAAGATCAAATGATTTTTTTTCCAATACCTACTAATATCGTATACTGTTTCTATGGTGCATTTGAGCTTGTTTCTTATGTTGTCGTTAATGTACGCTCTTCTATAAAATACGTCGTAAATAACGTTTTTAATTTTTTAAAATTAGATTAAATAAAATTGTTAATGAAATGTCTGCAAATCAAAAATCGAAATTTAATAGATTAGAAAATGGAGACATAACCCCGGCAGTTGAGACCACAAGATCGGAAAAAAGCAGAAAAAGATGATTGTTACTGTTAAAAGGCGTTTGCTTTTGAACAATCCCCATATAAGATCGTTTATTTTCACCAGCATTTGCTGACCGTTCATTGTTCAATTTTCAATTCTTTATGACAATGGCATGGCATGGTGTTTGCACGGTGATTTTGCACTAGTTGTTTTAATTTTGATTAACGCTTTAAATCGTCAAAAATAACGAAATGTGATGCATCTAAGAGTATAAACTTTAGGGTTTGTGAATCAGGCAGTCTCATTGCTTATTCGTACCGTTTAAAGCGGTTAAAGTAAGCGTCTCGAATTTGATCTTTATACAGGGCGATTCAGATAAGATAATGACCCTGACGATCTGGCGATGCAACCCAAAAAACAAATTTCATTTACCTTTTGATCTAATTTTAATTACGATTTGCATTTGCAATCCAAGTTATCTTATGTTGCTCTGATAGTGCTTTGACATGCAATTTATGATTTTTAAAAAAACTGTTTGCCTACCTTTAATGTTTCATTCTTTCATACATTATGTATTGGGTTTACACCGAATATACTTATCTGACTTCTCTATTATTCCGCGAGAACTGAATGGCAGTAATAATCGTTCTCTGCACTGATGTCACAGTGACACCAAGATGATAACTTGGATTCAACTTGCAAATCCTAATTGAAATTGGATCAATGACGTAAATGAAATTTGTTTTTTGGGTTGCATCGCCAGATCGTCAGGCTCATTATCTTATCTGAATCGCCCTGTATACTCGTAAGTTATGTACTTATATACCTATGTAACATCAGCAATAAGGTCAAATTTCTTAGCGTAATTTTTTGGAATGACACTACTTTGTATTTCGTGCGTTAAGTGACGTCAGCACTTTTCCAGTCTATGATGTACAGGTTTAGCTATTGATATACAAATTTTAACAAATTGAAATATCTACCCGTATATAGAAATACACATGGAACAAAGGATAAAATTTCTTTCTAGCTATTAAGCTCTTACTTGTTTCATTTCGTTGAAAGTTGGAAAGCAATATAAATTACATTTTTATACAGAGTCCTTATCTTGCCTTAAACATAAAGAATGTCAGTCTGGTGAGTTCTTAACGATAAACGGGACGTGCAATGAGCGGAAGTTCCTGATAGCACTTAATATTCTAGTTATTAGTTGTTCTCACGAATTATGCAGTCAAGTGTATATTGGATGGGCTTTTCAAACTCTCATTAAAAGCCATTTCTAGCGGGATTTGCGATTTATGCGTGGTTTATGCCTATTACTCATATTTAGAAAACATCAAATGTTAGCCCCTCTAAATCATACGCGGTAAACGCATAACCTACACAAACAGAATTTGTTTGCTGTAATTACACTTACCCAATTATGACAAAACGTGTACAAAAGGATGAAAGGGATAGTTTTTCAGTTTGCACGTGTTTGGAATCTCACGGGACTATACACTGCCTCTCCTGTCACATAAACTGTTCCTAACTTGCTTTCAGAAATTATTAAAAGGCATTTGGACGAATTTCATCCCTTCTTGCGATATAATATTTACCGAAAAAGCGCTGCCAAGCCAAACCTGACTTAAAACAATGATTTTGGACCAGTTGAGTTCAGCATGCAGTTTTTCTGAGATGCAATTTTCTAAGTAAACGTAATTCATTGTTACCCTCGAGCTACCTACGGAGAAATGGTCTGATTTATAGCACGAGTAAACATATACATGAAACTTCCTGTTTAGAAGTGAAGTAAAAGCACTTAACAAATGCGAATATTTGGAAATGTACAGACGGCATAAGTGCGAGACAAATAAATATAATTACTGTCACAATAAAATAAAAATTATGCTTTTAGTTATTAAAGTAGCTAAGCTCGGTGTGAACTAGGTGTTTGTACGGTTCCTAACGCTTTATCAGAGCATATTATTAATTAAAAATTTAACATAGCGAATTGCTGCCCTGCTTGAATGTTGTGTAAATGGACGGGCTTTGTCTTTAATCTACTCCAACCGACCGGGACATTTTGCCAAACTTTCTTGTTTTATTTAAACACTGAATTATTTAACAAGTCGACTTTGAAAATTCTTAGAGAATACATTTATCTTAATTGTAGAATAAACAAGTGGTCAAACAACAAAATTATTTGGTAAAGGGTTATCATTGTTTTATTTTTTTTATTAAAATTACTGCCTAAAAATATACATTTCTAAAAATATACCTGAGGATATACATTTCTTGACAATCCTTTATCCTACATTTGAAAAACTTTTCTGAGATAACTGATTTTAATACTATATTTTTTACGTACACACACTAGCTATAAATAATTTTTATATTTATATTTACAATTGAGTAAAAAGCAGTCAATTATGAATTATCACTCTTCGTATACTACGTCTTGATAAATATATATTTACAATAATAATTAGCCTGTTATAGGTACATTAAGAACAATCAAACATTGTTATACGCAAATAAAAATTCTGTTATAAATAGAAAAACTATTTTGAAAAACTATAGACCATTTTATGTTATTCAGATATAAAATATAATTTTTATAATACTGCTTGTGTTTGAGAAAAAAAATCTGTTACAAAACTTGTACTTTGTTCCTGTCGAAATTTTACTAAAATAAAACTAAACTAAATTTTCAGTTCCGTTTCAGTGAAATTTTTATCTATATTAAAAATTATATACAACAGGAGTCTGGAATGGGGTATCCAAGTCGATTGAATGACGTTTTTTCTTCTTCTGCTTCCTGTTAATACTCGGAATTTTGCTGCGAAAAACCAACAGGAGCTAGAATTAAGTCAGGTCCTGAAAAAACAAAGCACAATATAAAAATTTTCATCTGAGATTCTCCCTTGTTGAGAGCTGTTTAATTAATTTTTTTGTGTGAAGAAATTGGCTTCCTATTGTAATTGCGTTAATGAATATTTTATAACGCTTGTTGAATAGTTGAGTTGCAAAAGACTTCAAAGACTAAATAGGCTCTTTTATTGTAAAAGCAAATATTGTTCGCTGGTTGGACAATTGATCGGAATTAATCAATACAAAAGGAAGCTTTAGGTCTCTTTGTACACTGAAATTACGAACAATAGAATGATTTTTTCGTCCGCTTTTTTCCACTAGTAGTGGGAAAATTTATGAGGCGCACTTTGCAGGATTATAAATTGCCTTTTTCGATGTAATACACTAAACACCAGGCAGTGTTGATAATTTTTTCATTTAGTCTAATGCGCTCGTATTTTTGAGTGTCATCGGTTTTCTCGTAAAAAAATTACAACAATATTTGAGTGTCTTTCATATAATTTTATTTATGTGATACCAGCATAGGTTAAATAAAAGATTCATTTTTATATTAAAGAAACTTAAAAATTAAGATAAGCGCTTGTCATCTGACAGGCGTAGGTGTTTTGCTGTTAAGAAAGCGTAAAAGTTATGTCACGATGCGACGAAGCAAAAAACTGTCTATTTTATAAAAATTTCTCCTTTGCTAAAATTAATCCAAAAAAATCCTTGAAAAGCTCATGTTTTTTCCACATTTTGTATGATATTTGTTACAGGTGGCTTCCCACTCCGTTTAAATATTCCATTAGCACAATTTCGTGACAAATAAAACGAGCAATGTTCTCAACGAGGCTTCCCTTGAGTAGGTCAAATAGAATTTCCATTTTGCCTATAAATTGCACTCTTCCATCACAAATCGTGAAAAATAGACAGGACCATCATCTAAACAAACCATAAGTCCTGGTTCTGAAACATGTCTTATTCCTCCGGGAACAAGAACAGTTACTGAGCGTATCCCGCAGCCACCTTCACATACGTACAAAACCGCACACTTGCCCTCAAAAATATTGTTTCCATAAAGCTCAAAGCGCTTGATACTTTTCAAGATTAATTGGCGTTTTAAACGAAAATTGAGGATAACGCGTCGCAACACGTAACACATGCGAAAAAAAAACAGATAAAATTCTTTAGTAAACCGAAAGCGAACTGCGGCATATTCCGAATTAGCAGGATACAAAGCCGCAAAAGCCAACTGGATTCCTTCGATAAGGCTGAAAGATTTACCCTCGATCCATTTTGGTATAAACGTGCCCTTTCATTTGCTTCACTGGCAGCGCTTAAAGACCGCTTGATTTACCGACCAAATACGTAAATGTGAAATACATTCATTCGGGAAAAATTGGGACCGGGATTACGACAGACAGATGGACATTTTTCAACACCAATTGGCCCAAATTTTTGAGAGATATTATCCAGTGTGTTTTTATTTATTTTTGTTTACCCTTTATGAAATTTACTACTTACTATGAGAAAAATTAAATATTAGGTTGTTGTATAAAGTGAAAAATCTTTTTATATAAAACTTTTTTTAATTTAAAATTTGAGCGCCTTGACTACATCAGTCATTAGCATCATTGAAATATAATTTTTCATTTTGTCATATACAGTGTGTCAATTTTAAAAGTTGCAATCGGCACTATCTGGAACTGAAAATGTATACTTCTAAATTAACCAAAAAGTAATTTAAAGATGCACCGTAAATGTAAATGTAAATCTCGTATTTTACACAAACATTTGTAAAATTTGTGACAATCTATAAACTATATTCAACGAGTTCAGCATCTTCCATAATAAATCTTACTATTTCAAAGAAAAGTTTCACTTTTCAAGTGAGATTAATGCCAGTAATGACAATTTATCAATTTTATTTGTCATTTAAAAGTTTTTTTATTTATTTAAAAGTTAAAAGTTGGCAAACTCTTAAATTAAATCTTAAATGATAAATCTTAAATATGGAAGCATAAATCCACCATTACCATGTCATTTTGATTCTCTCTTAGGAACCACCGGAACGATCTTGAGTGATTCTCAATAACTTTTTCAATTCTAGAGATATTGTAAGTTTTAAAATTGACAGCCTGTATATTAGTATTCTTAAGATAATTTAGGATGCGATTTGATTTGCCTGATGTATTAATCCAATATCTAAATAAAACTTTTAATTAAAACAATTTTGAGTCAAATTAGTTTTTTATTTAGTTTTGTTTTATTATTATTAATTTTATAATCTATCAGAGTGCTAAATATTCAGCTTTGGCTTGATTAGCTGTCCGTTTCCGCCAAGGTTGTTCCTTAAATTTGGTATTCCGGGCTCGAGAAGGTTAGTCGCAACGGTAATCAGAGAACTAAATGCCAGTCCCTGGTAGACACACACGTGTTCATAACTGCTTTCGCGTCAGCATCCCTTAATGCGTCGACTCGCGAGACCTCAGACGTATCCTGCATATAATGCGGATCGTCTGACTCCAACACAACTATTAAACTATTAACGGTACTTATTTGCATACGTGTGCTTTTATCCCCCATCTGAGCGTTGTACTTGTCATTCGACGATATTATTCCTATCGCTGTAATCGAGCGTGTTAGTTTAGGACTCTGCATCCACCTCCATTACTCTACACTATAGTACCTCAGTCCCGGATCTCTTTTTACTATCACACAAATTATAGCCTGTTTTTAGCCCACCCGGTACACTAAACACTTCAAAATGTCTCAATTCAACCGAATGACATCATCCACTGCGGTATCAGAAATCGCGTTTATGTAATAACCGCAGATCGGCCGATAGTTCCCCGGTTATTACGAACACATGCTAAGAGGGTGTGCATATATGGCGGCACAAAATTATAAAATTACCCGTTTTTTTCTCGCCACCCTTTAAATTAGATCACGAACGCGTTTTGCCGCTTTCATCAGATTCGTATTACCTGGTCGCAACTACACGTAAATTCATACCAAATTGGACCGTTTTCATAAAGCCATAGCGCGACAAAAAGCCGCCCCGACGAGAGAATGCGTCTGTTATCAGCTAATCTTATCGTCGCTTCCGTTCTGTGTTGATCATTTAGAACACTCGCAGAAGCTGAAGCGTCGAAATTTAAATGAGGGATATTTGAAGGGGCAAAAGTAAACGGGGTTTTAGCATAAGCGCCGTGTGATTGCTCTAAATATGAGATTAAGGGTTTAGATTAGCCAAAACGGTGCTTTATTCAATTTTTAGTTTTTCTTGTATAACTTAACTGACTTTTTCATAGTCGTAGGAACACGGAAACTGTAGCAGCATTAAAAAACTATGCAAAACGATGAAAAAATAGAGCGTAAGATATTGCCAATGCGCTGATGGCATAATCTCAAAGCCAGACTAATTTAAAATCACTATTATATGAATTATATATTGGTGCTACATAAAAGCAGTTTAACATACCTTCGATAAGTCTCGATATTCTATCTTCAGTCTCTTGTAGACCATACATACTGGCCCTATATTGGGCACTCCGTCTTTGGAAGCCTTCGCTAAACCCGGCTTCGGACAACTCCAAATCATCCGAAGACTTCCTCCTGGTTGTCTGTCTGCGTACAACCACGGGAGTCTTCCTACAAGCGATAACAACGGCCGATGCTACAATACCCACAATGAGAAGCACTGCAGCTGCGGTCAGCGCCACTAATATTACGGTTAAATTCTGCCTAGACGAGGGATATCCTTCAGACCCCGGTCTTGTTGTTGTGTCTAAGGAACCGCAACAGATTGGTCATTAGTTTCCCCGAAGGGATGCTTGTTTCTATTCTACAACGCGTGCTTACGCTCGCTTAATATTAAATTATTCACACAGTGTTATTATTGTATCGAGGGTACAAAGAGAATGCCAAATTTGTAATCAAATGAAAAAAAAAGTAGAGGCGTCTTTGATGGACAATTAAAGCCGGTACACTTGCGCAAACTAATAGCATTTTAATCTTTGTAAAGGAAGGGATGAAAAAAGTTAATGGGGCACTTAATCAAAGGGATTTTTCTTCTTGTATACGTTTAAGCAGTTTAACTTTCCTTAATGTGTTTAATTTCTTCAACTTTTATTCATTTATTACCGGAAAAGACACAACGTAACAGATACCTGTGCTTGAAACAAGTTGCATAACAATACTGTTTGTTTTAACATCTAATTCAAACATTTCTCTGCAGAAACGTCTTCACATCTGCAGCCATTATTCACAATGGAACAATCCTAACTCCTAGATAAAAAAAATATTAATATCACAAATCAAATATCTTTTTAATTTCAAAGAGTAGTTCGAGTCTTCCTGATATTAATTTTTGAAGCATTTCTAGATTCGTGGCAGATGGAAAATTTTATGTGGCGCCATATTTCTCATGAGATTCCTCGATTCGTATAATAACAATGAAATATTCGTCTAAACACCTTCCTAAAGAAACATGCAGCCATCTCAAGATATAATGTGACTTTTTCCAATTTATTCATTCTTTCTTGAAGAATGATGTGTCACATCTTGTTGCGCTAAATTCAAACATAAACCGTCAACAATTTCTCTCAGCTACATACCCTACGTAAAAGTAATGCTCTTTGTTAATTTGGTGAAGTTTTAGCGTTGTAAAATAAATTTATGGCTGTAATCTAGGATACAAGTTCCCATGGGACTCTCTGAAATTACAGATAGCGACGGTTTTATACCGAAATTGTCTTCGGTCAAGAAGTGGCCGTGGTTTAATTTGTCTCCCTATTGAAAAATTGCCAGATGTTGGCGTAAAGTTAAATAAACAGACAGAGACGTTGGTTGGTGAAAAATGAGCAGAATTATGTAATAAAATATTTAATTAAACGCGAAATATACAAAATTTTAAATGAGCCTCAGCCGTTTGTGTATAATGAAGCTGTAAATTTCGAACTTGTATTTTCAGTGTGATACCTGTGGGTATTAAAACGGTTTCAAATTTATAACATTTGCGAGAAATTCCGTGTTAATACTAAATTTTGAACAAAATGAAAGGAAAACGTGGTACATTTGGTGCAAAAAGAATGTCAATATATTGTCAAAAATGTATAAAAAACGATTTGATTGTTTCCAAATTTAGATTTTAAAAAACTACAAATTAAATTTAAATCAAGGAATTTAATAAAAAATCTTTTTGAAACACAACATTTAACATTTACTCATGTGTAGAGGTTGTTATATTTTTGTTGTAGGTCATTCCGTTGAAAATTAACCTTCGCACTAGATATGCTGTGCGCACATCAAGTTATTGTTAGTGTCTTCGTTAATTAAATTAAGCTGATCCCGAGGGACTTACCGGTCTCATGAAGTGTATCAGCCGGGATTTCGGCCTCTACTCTGACACTCGGCAGGAGAACAGGCGGTTCGCTCCTGCCTTTGGCGTTCTCCGCGTAGACCATGATCTGGTACTCCCTTCCAGGATGAAGACTATGCAATCGGAACGTGGGCTGGTCCCCCAGTGTCCGATAGAGTAACTTGGCTTCTCCCTGGTCGCTCAGTGTTGTGACGCCGGGCGGTGGCGAGGGAATGGTGACGTCGTTCACTTCCAGGATGAAACTCTGGTGGAGCCCGCCGTCGTCGCCCGCCACGCAGGCGACCTCCAGTCCGCCGTGAGAGGCGTTCCGGAGGGTGCAATGTCGAGGGGATTCCGGCGTCTCTGCAAAGTTGGGGACATCTTAACGGATTATTTAAGGGAGAATCTGGAGCGTGCAGTCGGATGATTGCTGAATGGCGCATTAACGGCCCTGACTGCAGCTTTGCCAAAGTTTAGAGATAAATTTGAGTGAATGTCAGACCGATTTTGAACAGAAAGGAGATTGCAGATGAAAACAAATTAGTGCTAGGTTTTTGATGTTAAATCAGTTTCTTACTTTGACTTATAAAACAAAGCCGTAGCCTTAAACTTTTAGCTAGTATTTCCTGTTTACGTGGTTGTTGAGGTTTCTAATCTCGCGATAATCCCCCACAGAGGATCTAACCTTCCTCCGCTCTATAATTAACATTCAATATTCCCCTAGTTGGCAAGTTGGAGGCAGTGCATTGCAATGCACCGGTGTTAATTTGTTTGCTAAACTCCAAATGCGGTTTCTTCGGATGATGTACGAGCCACTCGTTGCTCCTGACACTATATTTCCTTTCTAAAAACCCTCTCCGATTGCCTTATTTGTTATTGTTAACAATGTTATTCCGGGGCCGATCTTGCAAGATTACACAGCTTTTGTAACCGAAATTGTCGAGTTAAGTGCAAGAAATTGTTTCCTATATCTTACCGGGGAATTATATGCGCATTACCTAAATACAATGAATCTGTCATTTGCGAGATTAACGATCAGATGATTCTTATAAGGGTTTAATAGAGCAGGCGATTTACCTTAATTGAAATTGTGGCAGGTATTAATTGTGAAAACGTAAATATATATTTCAGTGGTTTGGGGCGCAACAAAAATTATGCTAATACTTTAACGTCAAATTAAATCCAAAATTAAATTACAATTTAATTTCTTTTTTGGTAGGGTATAGCTGACGGTAAGATAACAAATGTCATAATATTAAAAAAGGAGTACCTAATGTTTGAAAAGATGGCAGAAACATTGGTGAATTAAACAACAACACATTTAAAATAGGCAACTTTCTGCCCCAATTACGCTCTTCTCGTAATTTGTTTTCGTCCTAAGACGAAAAAAAAAATAAAAGCTGTAATAGATCACTATAATAACAGAAATTACTTGCATGGTATGGCGCTAGATCTTGGCTTCCTTAGTAACTACCTGAAATACTGAGTAGTACAGCATTTTGGTTTTGAAAGTTACATGAATGCATATTATACATACATCAAAAGTAACCAAATTTGGCATGACGATAGACCTTGGCCTTCTTAGTAACCACCTAAAATACTAGGTCAGATCAGATTAGTCTCTTGGTTCCAGAAATAGAGAAATGCAAATACACCAAAACTAATGACTAATCAGTAAGAGAACTCACTCGATCGTGACCAAATTTACATTATCTTCGCTTAATTTGTACGTTTTTCAAAAAATCAAGAAAAAACGATTTTTTTCTCCTTTCGGAGATTTAACTGGATGATTTATTTATTTACTCGGTTAAAGCATAAAACTACACCAAACGCAGACTTTAAGTTTTATTAGAATTTTCTTGGTCGGCTAGTTCAAACCTAGCTCATCATCTCTTCAGCGGGGCTTAGACAGCTTTCAATATTTAACAACCCTCATAACCGCCGAGTTTTGATAAATACCAATAAAATGTGTTTTACTTACAAAAATATTCAGCTATTAAACTAATAAATAAATAAATTGTAAAATCAATAATAAAAAAAATTGTAAACAAATACCTACCTCGTAAATAAAAAATGACAAGTTTTGATTTTTATTTTAAGTCGTATAAATGAAGTCTCAATGGAGGATGTTATTCAAGAGAAAAGCTATAACCCGACCAAACCGACAGTTTATAGTCCTTTTACTTATCTAATATGGTTTTGTTTCGTGTGACAATTTATAACTCCCTTGCAGGTATAAAATAGAAATATTATTGCATAAATTCCGCGTTTCTTGTAACAATATATTATTACTGTAGGAAACATCGAAAGAAATATTGTTCCCTTTCATACAATTTTCTAGAGAAAAGAAAAAACTTACAATTCAAACCTTTTTCGCATATTTGCTTTATTCATAAACTTTCGAAAAGTGGAAAGTGATGAGAGACTCGTCATCCCAACCCCAACCAATCATTCTGTCATCACTTTCTTATAAAATTTCTTACACGAAGTAAACTCTGAATAATGTAAATAACCTCCTCATTAAGGATCACTTTCTGGGTCCTTGGAAGGATTAAGCCGTAAGCTTTTAAAATCGGAGTGTAAATTAAGAGGGTTAAAAGCCCAGTTTTGGTTTACTTGTAACATTTTAAATTGATCCAGGGGTATGAACAGAGTGATGAGTAATGGGAAGTTTTAACAGTCAATAGTTAGATAGACTAAGTGCGGTTTCTTGTAAGAACCAACAACTAAAAGCTCTTCGCACGCGTATTACGTGCCAATATGTCTATTTTAGTTCCGAATTTATGTCCGGTAAGCTTTTATTTTCTCGGGATTGCCGCTCTCAAAGGACGAAAGAAAACCTTTGTGTACAAACTCCAATTGGACGAGGACTTTAACATGCAATTTTTGCCGAACCAAAACAAAGCATTTTTGCGCTAGGCTGACCGAAATTTCCGGGATTTTTAACTATACAAGTATAGAGTTATTGCTAAGTTACTAAAAAAATGTTACATTATAAATCAAATAATTTTTGATATAGTATGTATTAAGTAACAGGTGATTATTTAAATTTGGCGTTATAGTTGACGGTGATATGACTGATATGAGTGTGTTGAGAACGGACCACAATTTTTAATATGCCCGGCGGGGAGTCAAATGTCAAATTAATAACTTTCAATACGATGGTTCATTTACAATCGAACTTTCGTGGATAGCTTTGAAGCCAAATTTAAAAAAAATACCCGTTATAAATTTTCATTGTTTTTGCAGCTAAGTACATAATGAATACCTTTTTTCTAGTTCTATGTTTTAATTAATTCGTTAAATGTTTGTTGCCTATAATTTAATAATACTCATTAAGATACAAATGTTTCATTAAAATACGAGTACAACCAATGGGAATGCTGTAAAACATTATTATAGCAATATTCACTTAATTATTATTAGATACCTGTGAGCGTCTGGCATTTTAAATTGTGGCAGTTTTCTCTAAGAATTACTGAAAGGTTGTTTAAAAATATGGGAAAGTGATACAGAAATGGTAAATTTAACTCCACCAGAGATTGCTAAATAGGCCGCAATTGCTACAAACAATTTGTTACTCGTAAAAAAATTACTTTCAGTTTATAGACTGGAGTTTAATAAATTTTAAAAATAAATTAATTTTTTTTTATTTATTATGACTGATCAAGTAGAAAAAAACAGTATATGCAGCTGGCACTATTATAGTTAATGTCTAATTTTTTTTAGATCGTACGATGAGGTTTTCTGTTTCAGTGCGAGATCTAAGGTTACCAGAACTTTAAGATCCTTAATTCTGCAGAACAAGTGTCGGAATATTGAAGAGGTTTTTGATTACTTAATTACTTTAACCAAATTCTGTTTGAGTTTTATGTGAGTTAAATGACAATGACGGAATGGTACTTGTGTATAAATAATTGAGTTTTCTGTCATAAAAGCTTCATAAACTCGATAGTTTTTCGGTAGATTTGCACCTTGAGGTTTTGAGTGCTTTCGTGAAGTAAGTAATTAACGGGTTAAGTAGTTTGAATATTCATAAGCCTGGATGAGACTTCGAGATGCGAATATGGTAATGAAATTTCTCCTAGTTATATTATCAAATTTTCGAGGTGTATAAACTTTGAGACATTACAGAAGATTTCCATTAATACTTTGAGTAAATTTTTACCTGCAGGAATGATGTAGAACAAGCAGGGTTTTACCTGCTTGCCCACGTCGTTAGTAGCCCAACAAGAAAACGAGTCGATGTCTTCTGTCGAAGGAGAAAAATGCAGGATGGAAACGCCCCCATTATTATGCATCTTTGCTCCGAGAACGGGAAAGACGCCCTTACTGGTGTTATAAGTCCAGGAAAAACGAACATCTTCGGGAATAGAGTCCACGTAACATTGAACGACAAGCGGCTCGTATCTGACGATTCCGACCCTCATTACTTCGTAACCCTTTTTGCAACGAGGAGCGTCTGAAAGTGATTATCCATTTTTACTTTCATTTAAAATGGGAAATTTACTCGAACATCTAAACTTTATAATGCAATTTTAAATATTCACAAGCTAATTTGTAAATAATTTAGGCGCATACACCGCAACTGAAAGGATAAGTACCTACTTATAAAAACATTATCAAAAGACAATGACTGTGAAACAAAACAAATCAAATAATTTTATAAAATTGTAAGCCTATTTTATTGTAACAACTGTATAAACGTGAATAAAATAAAATATGTACATTATACATTTTATATCAAATTTTCTCTCTTATTAAAAAGAATTATTTTCGACATACTTTTCAAGTAGATAATTAGAGGGAATTTTTGTGCAAATAATGATTTTTTTGTTTTCAAATTATCACATCATCATTACTTTTTTATTATTATGGTCCTAAAAAATAAACAGACTTTATGTCTTTAAACATTTTTTACATTTACGAGTTGAAACAGAAATACTCTTTAATAGTTTGCTGACAAATTCTTGAGCTTTGCTATTCGTATTGACGATTTCCGGTACAATTTCTGTCATATCCTTAATGTTATCACGGTCATGTCTTGTGAGTTTTCTGGTTTCATAAATAAGTAGGATTTATTGCGACATGCACTTCGTGACTCCAGTTCTCAGCATCACTTCTCTCCGGATGATGAGACTTTGTCACACACCCACTTTTCCGGCATTTATCATTTCTTACAGTAGAAAAAACGCAACAGCAAAAAGAAATATTGTTTTTTTTTACTTTGCAACGAGATAAAAGAAAAATAATGTAAGCAGGCGAGAGAGAGAGAAATTATTTTGTTGTAATAATATTTCATGTAATTAAAACATTTTACATGCACTATAGTGCTTTTCGATACTGGTTTACGTTTGATACAAGATGGTGCTTGATAAAGCTGGCGCAATCAAGCAAAACATCAGTAATTAACTAAACAACACGAGTCCGTAATTGTTTTAAAGCGTGCTGGCCAAAGCAGTTTGAACGGAACTAGCCATCAGAATGAGCGTGCAACAAGAAAAATACTAATTGGAAATGCACAGACACGGCCTTGACATGTAAACCATACAAAGAAAATTAAGAACCGATCAAAAACTAGTATTTCGAAAATTAAAAATAAAACTAATTTTTCTTATTATTCTTATTATTTTCTTATTAGTATTCCAAGTTCATGAGTTAAACAAAAATATACAGGCTGTTCCGCCTAAACCCCACATTAGAATTATTATTGGGAGTTCTTAACAATAGTAATTATCTACAATTTTATTTGTCATAATCGATTAGGTCCTGAAAATATTTGAAAAATATTTTCAAGATGGCAGCACTTCCGGTTACAGCGGAAGTGGGTGTCGAGTTTGTAACTTTAAATAACAGGTGTTTATTTTAATTTGGAGTCAAAGTTAACGGTGATTTTGAGTGAACGGACCACAATTTCAATACATCTAGCAAGGTGTCAAATGTCAGATTAATAACTTTCAACAATGGTTCGTTTACAATCGAACTTTCATGGATAGTTTTGACGCCAAATTTAAGAAAAACAACCGTTAGAAAGCTCTATTTTTTATTACGTTTTTGAATTACTCAAGTCATTTTGAGAAAGTTTTTATTAGCCTTCCCTGTACCTGTTTAACTGTTTTTAAATTTAGACTTTTAATTTTAATTTTTGGATTTGCACCGTCCTCTTCAAAAATCGATAACTCTTACCAATCTTACTTCAATCATTTTAAAATTGTATTTGGGCGTATAAAAGAGAAAGATTAGATCTTTCTCTTGGTGTATTCATAATAAAAAAAAACAATTAAAAAATCTCAAAGAAGTCTAAACATTTTAAAAACGGTTAATAATGGAAACTTAGGTAGGAAAGGCTGATGAAAACTCTTACAAAATTACTTAGGTAATTAAAAAACGCAATAAAAAATATAGCTTTTCATATAAAATAACAAAGTTAACACCTATTTCTGGTAAACCGAAAATACCACCATCTTGAAAATATTTTCATAGACTATGACCTAACCGATTATGGCTAACTAACTAAAAACGTTGTAATTTTTGAAAAGGTGAACAAACTAGAGAAGATTATCCAATTTTTCAAAATTTGTAATCGAGTTCGTATCGGAATATATATTATTGATTGCATCTTACAGGCGCAGGCCTCGCAAAATTATGTGAAACACCCTGTATAATAAAAACTCTAAACGATTTTCAGACGCAACCCAAAATACATTCTCAGATACCATTATGCGTTAATTAATGTTCTGTTTGAAATTTTTCAAAGATATACCTAAACCCTACGATCTACTGGTACAGATTCAGACACAACATTTTGTGGCATTCTCCATTTGTCAAAATCATGTCAGTTTTTTCATCGTTTGAGTACATTTTGAATTCAAGAGAAAATAAAAATGGAATTTTTGACACTGTCAAATTTAACTAATGACATATCAACAATTACTTTGATTCAAATTTAATAAACTAAATTTTTCAAATGCACAAAAAGCAAAGTTGTCTGTGAGAATGTATTTTGGGTTGCGTCTAAAAAGCGGTCAGGGTCTTTATTATAAGTGACTCAGCCTGTATGTAAGTATAAAACATAGTATGTTTGTTACTGCCATTTTATAAAATCAATTTTATTAGATTATATTTTAGATAAAATTTGGTGGATGCGCCGGGATAGCTCTTAAAATTTTCTATTTTAAAAAATAAAATAAATATGTTTGTTTTCTTAGTTAAATAATGCGTTAATTCAGCCCTATGGGGTGTGTTGATGGTGTGTGGGATCTATCCATTTAAAGAGCTTGTAGGGAATCGAACGTTTGTGGCTGGCGCACGTTGCCTAACATGCCACATGCACGGGGATAGAAGCATAGGGTGTGCAGTTGAACGGAGTGGATGCCCACCAAAATACAGCGTGGTGTAACATATTGCACGTAAATGCCTATTTAACATGAAGCCAGTCGTTGTTAATCTACCGCACTCTTGGAGGGAAAAAACCGATTCGTTGCAGCCTCGACCCTATTATTAAAAATTTGTACAAATAAATTTTGATTTCTTGATGTAGCGTTTGAATAGCGATTTGAGTTGGTTTTCGCTTAATTGAAGTCATTTGAAACGAGGCCGGCGATTTTCTGCTTATTACCCGCCCTCTTCCAGCAGGAAAAATTAACTTTATCTTAAACTGCTCAAAGTTCACCGGAAATTGCTCATTTTTTTACGCGACAGCCCACTGTTTAAGCAGCTGGATGAACCAATAAAAGTGCTATTCTAACGCGTTTTGAACGAGACTAATGTGTCAATCAAGCTAGCGAATCGGAAACTCATTCGAACAAATATTGTAATTTTTGATTTGAATGCTTTTCACGTCGGCCGTTCTGCACTAATGTTTTGTTGGTTACCGTTGTTGAGTCGCGAAATTGCCCAGAAACAGCTATGGGAGCTAATTGACTGTAATTGGCAATTGAGGTTCTGAAAATTTTCTTCTGTATTCAACTGTATCGGAGATATGAAATAAAATCGCTGATTTAAAGCGACTGGAGAGAGAAACTGAAAATTAATTAAACCACCAGCAGTCGAACGGGTACTTAAATTACCTTTATAGTATTGGCGAGGATGTTGGAGATAATGAAACGTCGACGTCTCGATATTCGACATCTGTTCTGTGATTAAAATCGACATCGTTATTGTTATTCGAGTATTACTCGAAATCGAACCATTGTAATCCAACTATGCAGACTATTGCTTGGCATTTAAAGTTCCTACACAGGTTGTAATTTAGGTTCCTACCATCAGCGCAACCTCAAACAGCTGCGCTCGATAAATCCTTGTTGCTTTTAATCACAAACGTCTTTTCACAATGTCACTGTTACAGACACGTTTTCGTAAAAACATAATTTTTTATCAACAATATACGCTAAGGTTGAAAATTTTGTATCCTACAATTTTATATCAACTACAACACAATAAAAAACAAAAATGAAGTTAACGGATTTTCAAGGTGTGCTGCATTAAATCGTTCTTCTCATTTAATATGTTATCAAAACTTTTCAAAAACTGTAAATTGAATTAACCCCAAAAGTATCGCAAACTTATCCTCCTGCTAAGATAAGCGGTTCAAAACTTGTTAAGAAGGATTACTGCAACAATAGTCTAGTTACTCAGGTGTTACGTAAGAGTACACCTATTCCTAAAGATTATTGTTGTGTGGGAGATAAACCAATTAAACGAAAAGCTTAAATAATATAATCTATCAAAAACAGGTCGTGTTAATTCAAATTTAAGGTTTTATAATTTTTTTAATTTCCCTCTTTTTATTTTTTTCAACAATTTAATTTATTGTTGTTTCAACGGTAGATTATCATAAATTTTATTCACCACTGAAGAAATTGACAGTGTAATTCTATTTTAGGATTAAAAATAAAATATGCGCCGATTATAAATACCACGAATACTTTTATAATTTATCACAAAAAAATCTTCATCAAAAAATCGTAAATTTAATAATGTATCTTTATAAATAGTATTGTTTTATCTTTAAAGGCTGAATTTTAAACTCCAATTTTTGTATAATAATAAAAAAGTCGAGGAATAATAATATTCGATGACCAGTTTTATGAGGCCATTGTTCGGCTCGTATCTATTCGGCACTCCCGCAGTGCGGTAACTTCAATCGTACCTGAAATCTACGAGCCAATTATCTGATGACAAACGAATACGTCGGATTTTAATAATTTTTCGGTCTGAATTTCAACCAGGCAGCAATGTATCACAAACCGAGCCAAATCAAATCATTGAAAATATCCTAATGAATTTCTTCTTTTTTCCAATTGATAAATAATGCTGGGAAAGAAATAAAAAACACAAAGAAAGCTTCCCGGCTGGATTAAGTAAATCCAAATGTCTCTAATTTTTCACGCAGTTCAGCCAAATTGCTTTGGCGAAGGTTGTAGTGTTCTTATTTTCCGACAAAAATTTAATCATTGTGAGTATGCGTAATTTTCTGAAAATTTGTTTACTTACATTTTATGATTAAGTCAAAAGGAGAGCTATACGATTCACCTTCAGTGTTTGTGGCATAACACACGTATTGACCCTGAGACCTCTTTTGAACAGACTTGAGTGTCAAGATGTGGTCGATGGGCAAAACTCCCCCGCTTTCATTAAGCGCAACGAGGTGTCCCTGGAAGAAATTGCTTAATTAAATTAGGGAAACGATTTTTTTTAATTAGGGTATAACGACGGAATTATTTTGCAACGTCTCGGGTGAGAATTTACTCGGTCTCTGGGAAAGTTTTATTTTGTTCTTTTAAATCCGTGTTTGGAAAACGAAACAATGAAAAGTTGATCGGCTTAAAAACAAGCTGTCAATAATTTTGGTGCTATATTTGCAAAATCCCTAAAACCCGATGATTAAAACAAACAATGGCACTCGAGATAATAAATAGTTGCTCAAGTGGAAGCAAATTTCTGAATGATAAGGCAGTTTTGAAACAATCAAAATCGGCGGGCTTTATCTGAGAGAACGAGAGGAATTAGCGGAGTCAAAATGATATAATCATTAGTGACATGAATGTCACAGAGGGTCGCGAAGTTTTCAAACTTGGCAGCAATTCTGATGAGTGTATAACAGCTGGCGGATGAATCGATGTGAAATGAGTACACTAAGGGTTAAAAGAGACTTTTTATTCCCAAGGTGCTGATTTCAGTCAACAAAAAATATGTCGAAAAATATTACAGGAGGTTTATAATTAACAAGAAACTGAGCTTTTATAGTGACTACCTAAAACGAAATTTGAAATTAATACAGCAATGTTAATTTGAAATTTCATCCGACGATGTTTGCAAATCATACCAAAGCATTGAAACAGATTTAATCAGATAATAATAACCAGCAATGGCAAGTTAAATGCAATCACAAGACGTCAATATCGACCGACACTTAGGTCACATCCAAAGTGAAATTACTTCGATCTCTAGTAGACTCCTAATTAACTTTTCTTACTTCAATTTGCGAAAAAGTAATTTATTTCGGTACCAAGACAAAATATTCACACAAGAAGCAAAAACTTGAAAGACATAAATTATAATAATTAACCGTCTAACCGTTTCTTACTTTTTTTAGTAATTTTTTTATTGTCATATATTCCTTTTTTACGAGGTTTTGTTATTACATCTCCTGGTTTATGCTTTGTGTTTTTCTTGCAAAAAACAAAAGTTTTAAACTGACGTGACTTGTTAATTGCGTCACAAGTCACTTTTCACGCCTTAGTGGCCGATCCTTCAAGAGAAACTTTGCAAACATCTCCTTTCTAAGGAGACAATTTTCGCCAAAATTGACGCCATATGTCATGGACTTGTGCATCTCTAAAGAATAGTGTTGGTATAACCAATCTGTTCTTTTCACGGGCAATAAAAACTGTTCACTTTTTATTTAGCATACATCCATCCTGTTACCACTTCAATCCATCAGAATGACAGTGGATTTATGTTATCTATGTCGGCCTTACTAGATATTTATCTCGTTCCCTATATCCGTTTCCCGTCATCCCTTTCATTCTTTACGGAAATCTTGCTGAAGAAATCGACTAGACAATGTATTATACATTAATAAGACCGTGTCGAAGGTCGAGGAATTGAATCTCATAGTGATAATATATGAAAATATCTTTGAAAATATTTTTTTTAAGTTATGTAATTAATACAAAAAGCTTAACAGCAAAAAGAGTAATACGCGTAGTATTAATATTATTAACATTAATTAAAAGTGGGGGATGCGCCGGGCAAGATTATTCTTATTATATTTAGTGATTCTTTACTATACAGTATGTCCCCGGTTTCAGTTTACAAGAGGAAAAAAAATTTATCTTTGATTTTAGGCCAAAACTGCAAAGGAAAAACATTTTTTGCTTCACTTGAAACGAACAAATTCGTACGTAAAACTTCATTATCCTGATTCAGTGAAAAGTGAAAAAGTGAATTTTTCTCTGCTGTTTAAGTCTTGGCGGTTTTAATTATTTGACAACTATATGTCACTTTGACAAATAATTTATTAATTAAATAATGATAGTTCTTGTTAACAATTACTTTGGTTTTTACCTTAAAGCTGTTTCTTTGAGTTGCTGTTTATTAAAATTATGTTTTTCACAAACATTTTTRTTATTTAACTTGCGTAAACTCATTTGTCAAAGTGACATCATTGTCAAAATAATAAAACCGCCAATGTGATCGGACTTAAAAAGCAGAGAAAGCAGAGAAAAGTCCAAAATGAAGAGAAAAATGAACTTTTCTTTCTACTGAGTTAAAATAATGAAGTTTTAATTACAGATTTGCTGGTTTGAAGAAAAGCAAAAACTTTTTTTCCTTTGCAGTTTTGGCGTAAAATCAAAGATAAATTTTTTTTTGCTCTTGCAAAGTCAATCCGGGGACATACTGTATATTTAGTATATCTTTAGTGTATAATACTTAAGCAATTTATTATATTTTAAAAACAATAAATATATTCCGTATTATATTGTCTTTAAAAAGTAATTGGTCCATACTCATTTATACAGGGTGTGTAAGAACTCACGCCCCAGAGAAAAATTTTAAGATAAGATACGAGAAATACAGAAAAATGTTTAAAAAATTTTGTCAAAGAATTTTGACATTTAATTTTTGATATTTGACATTTTTTATGTCTATTTAAAGATACTCATGACTTTGTTTTTTAACATATTTCCATGTTCCTGGTATCTTACCTCACATGGCATTTTTCTTTAGGGCTCAAGCTCTGCGCAGTCTGTAAATGTGTTTGCAATATTTCCAACATAATCATAAGAATCAAGGTCTGATAAGACTGGGACATTTCAGTATTTAGTTCACAGTTAATTAAGTAATGTTAAATTTTAAAAAACTAGCCGTATTTATGCATGTACATAAGAAAACTAAGTCATTTTTTGATAACGATAAAACCATTTTAATAAAAGAAAACAAAATTATTTTTGCGTTGTTGATTAAAATCACCAACATAACAAAAACAAATTTACTTTAGACACGAATGCGTGTTTCAATACTTCAATACTTAATCAACAAATTATTTCATTGTGTTTCTAATTATTCAGTTCAACAGATCATCACCAACCTGTTATTATTTACTCTCAATCAAAAATACTGTCATCAGTTCAATTTTCCTCTCAAAAGTTTTGCAATAAAAATAATTTTAAAGTGAGTGAAAGCTGAGCTAAACAAAGATTGTGTTTCTTCAAAAATTAGAAAAAGTTTTTGTTATCCAAATATTTTCAAACTTTACGTTTGTCTAAAACAGCCCAGTTTTTCTAAAAGTTTAAGAGACGAAAGTGCGTAAAACTTTTACAAAACAATTACCACCAAGTTCGAGTAAAGTTGGTGAATCTCTTTCAGTCGTTGCGATTGTTTTAAAAATGGGCCAAAATGAGTTTTTTGGAAGTGTACACAACTTATCTTAACAAAAGTTAACAAAAGTGTGAGTCCCGGTTACCAATAAACACAACACACTAGTGTAACTTTAATTGTGTTTGTGAGTTGTTTGCACATTCACATTTGGCTTAAATCTAAATAATAAACATGTTGATAGTGCTTTCAATTCTGTCGTTTCGATTGAAGTGCAGAGCAATATTTCTTCGACATGTACATGAACATACGTTTTCGGGTCGTGTAAATAAAGTTAGTTGTAAAGTGTAATATCTCAGTTCTGTTAGGGGATATTTTACAAAAGTGGAACGCAATATCACGCCTTTATCGCAGTGCAAAATAGAAAAATAGCAGAAACAAGAAATTACGAATTTCCCAAGGGTGCGTGAGGTTTCATAAAGAACGGCTAGGCAACGAATGAGAGAGTTATGTGTTCTGTGTTCAAAAGCGGACATTATCTCTTCGGCTTGTTTAGTTTTTAAGAGTGATGCACTTTTAATGTGCGGGGAGAGATTTGAGGTGTCGTTCGAGTGCTAAGTGGACTGACTAAAGGAATGGACTGGAAGACTCTGCGTGTACTCGAAGGAAAACAGATAAAGAAAGACCGGAGCTTTTATGATACTTGTCGAGGAAATAACTCCAAACGTCAGATGTTTTTTCATGAATGCAAAGATAAATGACATTACTCGGACGAAACGGGAACTCGAAGAGGGTTATATCTGCCGGAATTGCAACGATCGAACCTCTTAATAGAATTTATCTTTCACAGTTTTTCAACTCGAAAATCTAAAAAAAGGACACTCAATTTTTATATAATTTAATTAGCCACGATGCCGGGCATCTTTTGGATTTAATTAAATATTAATCACTATTTAGAAATAAACAATTTTTAAAATAAAGGGATAAATAATTAATGACAACAAACACTAACTGGTTTTCAAAAAAAACTCTTGTACAAAGTGTGTATAAAGTGACAAATTATACACATAAACGCTTACATAATAGTATATTCTGTAACAAAATTAGAATAAAAACCAGGAGTAGATCAAATTTTAAATTTTATCAAATTTATTCTAACCGAATAACAGATTGTATTTTGTCCACGACCAGAAAGTATGAATCAAAAACAATTAAAACTGAACAAAAAAGTTATTTGACATTGATATCTGACACTGATACTTTTGAAATCCATGCCAATGTATGTATTTTGTTGAGCATAATTACAGAATATTCATTCAGTCACTTGTTATAGAATGAAAATACATGCAAAACATATAAGAAACAAGTGTTTCAGAATAAATATTCTATCTCCAAAGTGAGAATTTTTTATTTTTATTTTTTTTATTAAAAATAATTTCGGTTGTCGCAAAATAACTTGCGAAATGTAATGGTGGTTGCATCGAGAATTTGGTCAGGTTCATTATTCCTCGTGAATCACCTTGTATTATAATACGTTTTTATAAATATTTAATCTAATTCTATTTTTTAAGTTAATGTCCTTTATATAAGTGCTAAAATTAAAAAATTAAAAATTGATGGTGCACCGAAGTTTATATGATTATATGACATAACGAGCACGGAGAGTGACAAATAACACATAAGTGGGGAACCTTATACACAAAGCGTCAACCAAGTGCAGAAGTTTTACGGGCGCGTTAGACACTTTCTAACGAGTTATGTACATTGTTTTTTCCACGACTTCATGACAAAAAACACCATTATTTTTAATTAAATAATTTAATGTTTCTGTTAAAGATTTAAAATCGGCTGTAATAAATTGAGGGTCTATTAACATTAAATATTTCCTGAATTAAGGTGATTTAGGTTTAAATAGTCTATGGTTTTAATTGGCGCAAAATTTTGCGTCAGTTTTGTACGATGTCAAAAGAAAAGCACATGCCAACAAACAGCCAATCATTTGCCACGTGCCAGACGTGGCACATCCCATAAGTGTGTATTAGGAAAATAACACGATTAGTTTAAAATCGTAAATTTTTGTGGGTAATTAACTGTATGGAAATTTACTTTCGTATTATGGTCCTGAGAAATATTAATATTAAAAAAATTAGTTACTCAAACTTGAGAAACTTAAATGTATGTATAATATAAACAATAAGCCAGCGGAGTTTTCAATACAGATATAAATGTTTATCTGATAAAATGTTTTTGAGTTTAGATAAAGGTTATCTTTATTCTTTAAAAATAAAAATATGGATCTGAATAAAATATCTTGATTATTATAACTATTTGATTAAAAATAGTCAATACATCAACTCCAATTACAATATTTTGTTTAAACAGCTGTAACAAAAATTTATAAATACATAAAGCTAATCTATGTACATAATAATATTAACATTAAATCTTGCTTCAATTTTAAGGAACATGGTGGAGGTGCCGGGTTAAATTCATAATACATACAAATTCACAATACTCAAATGTTTTGCATCTATTATTTTCAATTTTTATTATTTTCAACTTTAATAAATAGTTATAATTAAAATACACACCATACAAACATAAACACCTTAAAAAAGTTATTACGAACGCCAAATTAATACATGTTTTATGTTAAGTTTGCAAAATGCACCATAATACATGTCAACAGCGTTTTTTCTATTATTCTTTCTATTTCCTATTTCTATAGGCGATCGCAGAAATCTGAAGCGACATCTGGTGTGATTTAACAAATTAGCGAAAAATGTAAACTAAACTATTGTGTACATTGTAATTACTGAAATGAGTGCTTCCAAATAATTAAATATGTCCACAAAGTTTAAACTTTTTTACCGTTTTTAAAAACGGTATTTTTATTTATACAAAACCTTGCTAAAACTCATACACAGCTTTCTATTCCTACCGGTATACGTCTTTCGTCGTCCGTTACTGTCAAATTGTGGCGTGTGAAATGCAGTACGTGAAATGCCGTCAGGGTGTGAAATGAGCACGTCACGCATTGTTGTGGAAAAATGGCTAATTTTGCGGATTAATTTCGATGCGTAAATTTCAACGTCACAGATGATTGTAAATAGTTATTTGTATTACAAGCAAGAAAAGTATATTTTTTCCTACTACAGGTGGAAATATGTAGAGTACAGTAACCAGCCAGGGAGGAAAAGACACTTTCCTCAAGTGTAGTACATATAATTTTTTCTACTATCCAACAAAAAAAACTTCAAAACTAACAATTTTGTTAATATATATCTCAGTTTCACCTAAATATAGAAACATGTTTTTTTGTTTTTATGGGGGAGGTACAATTTTAACGTCCCTGACAGCTTACATATATTTTTGTTAGAATTTTGAATTAAACACATTGCTTTTTGAAATTATGGTGGTTAGGGTGGTAGAAAAATTATACATATTTTAATATTTTTTTGTAATTTGCAGCAATTATAAGACTAATTTTTATTAAGCCACTGTATGTAACTATAAATTTATTGTCATCGAGAAAAAAAGTATTTTTTAAACCTTCGTTGTGATCTAGCTTTTAATTTTTTTAATTTAAGTTTAATATTATCTTTGATACAAGTATTTTATTAAACTAAAGTTCCTAAGCTGTTATTAAATAATTTTAAAAGTAATATAGACGCGGAGTAAGTGTAAGTAAATATCCCAAATCGCATTTTTGCTTACGTTTTGAAGCTTGAAATATATTTTATGTTTTTGCTGTAGCAATTTTATTATTATTCAAACCCATTCATGTAGTTGCAATAATGTTGAGTTTTCGGCTCACTCATCGTGTCACAAGTGAGGAAAAGAAAACGTATTCTAACCTCTTAAACAAACGAAAGACATCTGTTTATGTGAAAAAAAACATGACAGAGATATAGATATCTTGTAGAGACGTGAAGAGTATGAAAAGATTGTCTGTCTGGTTTTGATTTAGTCGTCGGATTTGCTCGAATTTGTGCACAGACGGTTTACTTCTATAAATGCAGATTTAACCAATATTGAACGGTGTACCCGTATATCGAATAATATCCGCGAAACAAAACAAATTAGATTGCAACTTGCAACAAAAAAAATGTAAATGTAAAGCAATTTTATTTTGTACATTTATTTTTTCTTTCAGTTGGCTAATATGTTATCATGTACCACTTCAAAGAAGCGTCAAAATAAATCACATATTTGAGTCGTAAAAACAAGATTCGTTATTAACGAATGACGTTATTGACAGAAAAATAAGCAAATAGACGATCTCGAGCGGTGAGTGTTGCGAAAAATTTTGATCGAGTGCTGTCACTTCAAAGGCTTGGTAATAAATAATTTTGCCGCAAAGTCGGTCGAATAATATTTATTGTATTTGTGATTTGTTTAGTAACTTTTAATCGGCAGAAAGACACTTTCTTTGCGTTTTTTCGCGTTGAAATCCATGTAACAATGCTATTAATAATTTATAAAATCATGTTAACTAAAGCTTTAAAAGAGTACGCCATTTGTAATCTCGTTAAGACCGTAAAACAGTTCCGAAGCAAGAGTGCAGTGTAAGTAGCCAATTCGAAAGATACATATTTATGAGAAGAAAACACTGGCACAATGAAAATATTAAAGCAAAAATATAAGTGGGGAGTTCAGCATGCGGCAAGTTAATTTCCATATTTCCTTCGATTTTTATTTATATTGGGAATTCAACAGACTTCAACGGGGTTTTTGCATAGCTTCCGCATACATTAGAATACTTTTACTTTGAACTCTAAAAATACAATGGACTGAATAACAATTGCACATTTTGTTTCGCTCCAGTATTCAATTAAGGGGCTGTTTATGTAAATAACGTTCGAGTTACTTTAATTTCACGCCACAGGGTCGTCTTTAGTATTTTTCTCCCAAAATTACTATTACACTGGTTACCTGATCTAGGGCTGTAGAAAATGTAATTGAAGTTGCCTACTTACATCGTGATACCACCTATAATCATAGGGACTAGGTCGTGCCAAAGAATCGCAACGAAGGGTAACGTCTGTTCCCTCCTTAACGGGAAAATTTACCCCTGAGTCCAACTTCACCGACACTTTGGGAGGATCTGAAACAATAGTCCTGCAGTTATACCGGTAGTTTTAAACACTTTCAAAAAAAGCACAAATAATTTTTTTAATAAGTTGGTAAAATATGTATTTCATACTGTTTTTGGTTACATTTTTTAAAATTTAATTTTTTCGTTGAAAAATAATTGTTCGTCCTTATGTTTCGTTTGTTCTGTTTGGAATTCATGTAAGCACAAAGCAGAAAAAAATTAAAGAGGCATGTTTAACGATTTTCTTAAGAAAACAGTCCTTATAGGTAGGTATATTTGATTCAAATATAAAAATATCAAAGCTTTGTAAATCAAACTGACAACAGACGCCTCTGAAATTTATATTCCTCAATATGTCAGTCATTGATTAAAATAATTTCATTGTATTTTATTATTGTCTTATTGTCCAAGTTTGTTCCTTGAATCAGCAAAATGAAATTTTTCTCTTCGGTGTAAAACGCGCAAAGTCTCAAACTTGCTCCAAGTATTTGAGTAAAAGCAGTAATCGTATTCTCTTGCCTACTTTTAGCATTCATCTTGTTTTGTCGAGTTGACCGTGTGCTGTTGATAAAACTCGGCATTTTGTAAACTTTGAGCCAACTCCTTAGCCACTAAAAAGAAAGTTTTATCAACAGCAGAAGCATATGGTGGATCCGGAAAAAGACACAACAATAACCATACCACGCTATCGGGGGATAAAATCTACTTTTTATAAGTCACTCAAGCGAGCTTCCTGTACCCTTCAAACGCAAATTGTTAAAGGAGGGTATCGTAATATTTTTACGATTTTTTTAAACTAGCTTTCAGAAGATTCGTTAGAATTCTGAAGCCAATTACGAGAAAAGTGATATTTTTACTTTTGTAGACGACAATACATCCATTTCAAATCTCTGATGGAGAATTCGCGGTTTAAAATTTTCCCAGTACTTTGCGAAATGAGATTTTGCACTCTTTATAATTAGAATGCATCCACAGAAATTTCTTTCGAGTTTTGATGACGTACGGCAAGTTTAATGTGTTTAAGGAATAAGGTAAGCTTGCTCATAGCCGTAGCTCAGTCCTTGTGGCTTCATGCGGATCTTGTGACAAATGTTAGGTCAGACTATGTCCTGGAATAGAAACCACAGCTAACTGGATTACAGAAGGTATACATTATGCTGCTCTTAGTCCCAATTTTGTGCATGACGAGTTTATTAAATAAATTAGCTAACAACGGTTTTGTAATAAAATGAGGATATTTTTGCCAATCTTACGTTACAAGCAAAACAAGACGAGATTGTAATGAAATGTAAACTTATATCTACTAACAAACACGTTCATTGTTATGAAAATCATATGAGTTGTTTCCAAATATGTATATGCAAAGAAAAATGTGCGCTATTAAATGAAGTAAATTTGTAACTATGGACTTTAACACAAGTCCAAGAAAAATTAATTAAATATATTATATTCCTACACTGGTGATTTTAAGATTACAGTATTTAAAACAAAATTAGAAATCAAATAGTAAGATATAATTAGAAATAGGTATATAATGCCTATCTACCTAACTAAAATTGATTTAGGCACATTTTACCAAACACGCCGAAATCGGCATAGAAGTAGGAAAAAAATCGTTTCATCTATATGAGAATCTATATGAGAAGTGTTTTTAATTTTTCTCTTAAATAAAAATTATGTAAATTAAATTTAACTTCAAGATTCATTTAAATTTCCCAACAGGTCTAGAGAGAATTCTACTTTTATTTTAAGCCTTTGGTTTAAATCAACTTGTCGAAACGCTGCAAACTTTGTTTTTAAAAAAAAATGGCTTCAAATTATTAAAACCACTTTTAGAATGAAACATAAAAACATAAATCAATAATAATTTCAAAATAAATATTAGATTAATATGTAATACTAAAAAATAAATTAAATATTTGAGATTTTTCTTAATATAATACTAGAAAATAATTGTCCAAAATAGACAAATACGAATATATGTAGTTTCCTGTTCAATAAAATTTTGCAAACGAGATTGCGTTTTAAGATCAGGTTTGGCCCCAGTGTCGCCATTAACCCTTCGGTGAAGTGTCCTCGCACGTGCGCTTGTAATAACGTCCATGTCATTATCCTTAATCCCGGTATTATGCCATGTGCCAAAAAGTTCCCAAACCAATGAAAAAATTGTATTCGCGCCCATTATATAGATTCCCATTGCTCCTATACAAAAGAAAACGTTTTCGCGTCTTCGATTCTTTCTGCTTTAGAAATGAAAATTTATTTAAATTCAAGGTGTTTTAAGTGTATCCCGTACTAAATCAATTAAAGCCATGTTTCCCTCGTACTGTTCAACCCACCTCTAAAGTGATTACACACCATCTTGGAGTTAAGAAGATACAAAACTTGGGCGAGCAAACGATCAGAATACAAACAGCCGTATTTGTGATGCTCGGTTTCCAAAACCAGGGTCATCCCGAATTCGGTGCATGTCTCACGGGAAAAAGCTTGAGTTAGCTTTGTTAAAGACATCCGCAACGTTACTCTTGCTACTACTAAACTGTTTTAATAGAAAGCTCGCGCATTTCGTTGAGCTCTTTGAAAACTTTCATTAAATAAGGGACTTAGTCGCCAGACACCGGCAACACGTTTAATTCGATGTCATTCGACTATTACGGGGGTGCAACCCCTATATTTGTTTGACGAGGTTAACGGCTGCGGTGTAACAGATTGCGAATGGGGCGAAAATATGACCCGGGCTTTGTCCTATTGCCAACTTCCCAATTATTGCTTTATAAACAAATATAATTTAGTACTGAAAGAAAAAGCAAACCGCTATCATTAAGTGACATAAATATAATTGGTATTAATGCTGAATTTTCCTTTCCATTCATTACAAATTTTGAACAGCAAAAACTTATTTATTTATGGATATCACTCTATCATTAGACGAAAATTAATTTATTCATTACGACCAACGAAAACATAGTGAATTTAAATTAATTAGTGAGTGTCATTATTCACATAACGTATATAAATGTTATGTCGATAATTAAATACAGAGAATATGCATTCAAATTGCTCCACTATAAGTTGAACTTATTAAAATTCGTTACAATAATAGTTTTTATATTAATGTCCTGACCTAATTAATATGAATTTTATGTTGCATGAATTTTTATTGATATTTAATTAACACAACAGCAGCAGTTCGCCAAAATAAATAGCATAATTTAATCAATATAATAATAGTTATTTGTGTACCAAAGGCATAATTAAGAGATTATGGCCCGAAAGAATGTTTAAAGTACGACGTTAGAAAGGCTTTTAACTTCCTAAGAGCCATAATCGACAATTATGCCCGTGCTACATGCAACGATATATGGCATTTTGGATTGCGTTTTGTTTCTCTCAAATAAGAATATAATATTTCCGACAAATTCTTCTTATAGATTCTTTTTTTCTTATAGATAACGAACGTGTTTCTGTATGTTAGAAAAAAGTCCAAGTAAGGAACTTTTCTTTCCAGCAAGTAAATATAAATTTTCTTTCCTCTTGTATACCTACTCAATCCGGGAAATGTGTTTTAAGCAAAATATAAATAAAGTTTTAAATAATTTTTCCAAAAATACAAGACATTTGAAATTATTGCAATCATCTTTTTACGTGTGTGTTAAATTATAGTTGTGGACTAGTACAATTTATTACAAGCTGCAAATTATAATAAGACATATTATTGCAGTTCTTTACAGCTCTGTCAATTTTATGATGATCCTGTTTTAAACACATTTGCCTGTATCGTAGGTACTGTCAACAAAAACTAATTTATGTAAATTCTCTAAAGTGCTCGCTTCTAAAAATGCGAAATGTCGATATATAATACATTTGATATAAATTGGCATGTATCGAGAATTGATTAGTTTGAAGTATACACGATAAAAGCATTATTCACTTAAATTACTAGAAAAGAATTATCCGAACAGGTGGTAAGCGACCGAAAAAATAAAAATAAAAAGTCTTACAAGCAACATGTATCTGTCGTCTGTCTTCGAGAGAACCCCCGGGAAATCGCGGATTGTTCGCTCGGCATACTAGATCTTTGCCGTCGTTGTCTGCCACCACGTTTAATGAAATGATGCTTCCCGTAAACAAATCCGTCACTTCTTCCTGCAAAATTAGTGAAAATGTGAAAAGATGTAACTTTGGTGCATCCTTTATTCTCTTAAAAGGTTCTAAACACACTTACCGTAACAACAGCATTCCTAATAGGTTTACCGTCAAGTAGCCATGTTAATTTTGCTGGAGGATAGGATCCGGAAGACTCGCATTTAACATTTTGAGGTTTACGTGTCGAGAGCAAATCATTGGGAGTGACGATTTTAACCTTGTTGGGTTTCACTGAAACAAAAAAACCCGCGTAAAGATCCAGTTTCATTGTAGCTTCAATATTTAAATAACAAACTTATCCGGAGTTCTGAATGTTGATTATTTTTAAAGGCAAAATTCTGGATAAATTTGTCACATTGAGAATTTTATTCGTTTCCACCCCACGAAGCCTTTGCGATGTTGATGCCAAACTGTACCGTGGGGAAATGAAACAATGTGAAATTTACGTTTATTGCATTTGGTGAAGTTTCAAAGTTAAATATTATATTTGCCTTTGTTTCATTCTAATCGATATACATTTATTTCGCAGGGTACACAAATGGTAAATCAAGCGTGAAAATTTTAATTGCCACTGAATATACAGGTGAAGCTTTCAATGTTTGAATAAGTGAATTCCGTGCGGAAGCAATAAATCATAGTTGTATTAATTTACTTACAAAAAACTACGACTGGGACGACACGGACGACATCGCCAGCGATCGCTGAAGTCGATGCTCTACATTCAAGATGAGACTTTCGGTATGATCTTGAAACGTTTCTAATTGTTAGTTGGTTTACAGTGGTGAAAGAAGTCTTAGAAGAGTCAATAACGCCGTCGAGAAGGGTGTCGTTGTGCCACCAGGTCAGGGAAGGACGTGGACGACCTGGAAACAAACAAATAAACTTTTCTGAATGTATTTAGACAACCGGAAAGAAATTTAAGCATTAAAATGCATGTCATAAGTTTCTTCAACCCTTATAATTTAGTTGCGGTTTTGGTTAATTTTAATAATTGTTGAAAGAATAAAATAACACCCACTTATTTTTTCAACATTTAAAAAAAAATCTGGATCTCTTGGTGCCGTCAATGAAATAATTCGCATAATTTACATAAACACCAAACGTCTATTTAACCATTACGTGTTTCGACCACAAAGTGGTCATCCTCAGTTGAGAAGAGGTAAAAAGACACTAAGAAGGTCATAAAAAAGAAAAAAAAAGTTGAAAGAGTGTTATTTTCTAGTGCAAACTAAAATAATGAGTTATTTGGCAAACTAAACACATTCTAAAACGTTTCAATTTTGCTTAAAATATGTGGTTGAAGGTGTCAAAATACCCATTAAAACTTGGAACTAAATTGAACTACAACAATAGATTTTGTCACTTACCACCTGTAACCTGGCAAGATAAAAAAAGCTCATCACCCTCCAGAAAGGGTCCCGCGCTGCTGTTCCGTTTAATTTCGTTTCCTTCGGCATTAAAAATTCTGGGGACAGATGGCTGCACTAAAACGTAACCACAAAATCTGAGATAAACATTTGCATCTTGATCTTTACGATTTCGTAAACCTAAATTAGTTTTACTTAAAAAAGTGCATGGTAAAACTAATTTTTTCATTAATTATTATCGATTGATCCATTTTGTAAGAGATCGTGATTTAGATAAGAGAAAAAATTTGGCCGAAACATGTAACAACTTAAATAAACTATTTGACAGACAAAGATCAAATAACATATTCTGATTATCTTTTTTTTTTAATCAAGAAATTTGTGTAAACTTGGAAAATTAAATCATGTAGTTACGAATACGTAGATCAATTAAATTAAAAGTCATTAATAAGATTTTAGTGAATTTAAGATTTGATTGGCTGTGTGCCAAGAAGTCAAATGGGTTACTTTAAATATTTGCTCTGAGGTAAATAATTTAAAAAGTTTGAAATCAATAATAAATATTTCGAAATATGTATTTTAGAGCTTAACTGCAGTGCTTCAAAAGTGATTTTATCAGTATTGGAGTCTGACCTACTAATGTCAGATTAACTTGAAAATTCCTGGTTGGTGAGTTATCGAAGTCCACCCTGCATCTGAAGACTCCCTCATCATGTATGGCAACATTACGTATCCTGAGCCTGGCTTTGGAGGGTTGCTCATCTTTGATGAAGTAGGAGCGGGATCCGAGGTCATCACTCATTACCAGCTGAGAGGCTTCACTGAGAGGTCCGCCCCGGGCATCTAAGCTGCAAGCAAAAACCACAGCGATAAAAAGATAAATAGCAAATGTTGAGTTAACAGCAAATAAAAACTCGCTGCTTTATATTTAATTTACTTTTTCGTAGAGCGAAATAAATTAAAGCCGCACATCCATGACAAATAATTCGGCGTAAAATTGAGCAATTCCTCTTCATTAGCATCTTATCATATTGTCACAATAGCGGGTTTTTGTACCCATGAGGCCCCGACAAGATTGTAATTCTATCAGTGACAAATGTGACGTTGTGAGTTATAGTTTTGCCGGATCTTTGACGCGTTACCTCGCATATATGTGCTTTCCCATAAAGTGCAATGGTTGAGGATGGAAATTTGATGCAACCGTGAGCTTTTAGCCTAATGCATCTAAACTGTCGCGGAGAATTCTGATAAATTTCCGACTCGATATGACACGTCATCTAGTCGTCGATGCCGACGAACAAAACAACCGATTGCGGCTCTATTCACTCCAAATCCTTCAAGTTCATATTTCACATATCCAGTACAAGTGATTTACAACCAATCATAAATATATTGCGCAAGATATTTCACTTCATTTCAGCTTCTGCTAAAAAACATATCATAAATTGTGAACGCAGAAAGCACTCACGACACCACCAAGTCAAACTTTTTTCCTCTATTTTGAGACACTTTTCACATTAAAAAACTTTCATATACTTATTTAGCAAATATAAAATGTAAAAATAAAACTAAATTTATTTCTCTCGTGTCACAGTTATCATTTGCAGCTACTTATAAGTTAAAAAATCCGGAACCGAATCTTTATTTGACTCAACGACTGTGTTTTTGAATTGTTGGCGAAGATGAAAGAAAGCTGGAAAAGTTTGAGCACCAACAGGAACTTTAGTTTAAAAATAAATTCTTTTTTCATTCTCGAAGTCACCGACTTGGCTGCACTGACTTCGACCATATTTTTACAATTTAACTCCATTTATAAATTTGAAACTAATCAAACCAGATAAAGTGAGAATTTTTTCACCTCGTGTAATAAATTTTAAAAAAATGCAGGCAATTTGTAAAACCACAGAGAGCGTTTAGCTGTTAACGGAATGTAAAATGTTCGCAACTGATCTGCACCTGTGCAGTTAAATATTAGCGGGGTTTACCGGGATTTTATCAGAAAAGACCACCAATACAATATTTTTTAAACCAATCTTTTAATGCTTATTTTTAGTTTTCTAAAAATATGTTCATTAGTCCTAAAAGATCCACTATACGATCTAAATAACTAAAATTTTCTTAGTTGTCTCCTCACACATAAGTGAGGTCATAAAACCGTCAGAACTAAAAATAGTTCAAATAATCCAAATTTTTTAAAAGTAATCAAAACTACTTTTAATTAAAACAGATTCGCCATATTCTGGGTCATTTTAAGATACGTGCAAATATTTTAACAACTGATATTAGAGCACAAAGGAAGCTTAAACAATTAAACTTGCCTTATCCGAATGTTTATATATAGTTTTTGAGATATAGATTGTGTAACCTCCATTTTGGCCTCAGAAAAATTGACAAAAAATGTAATTTAAACAAACTTTTTGAGTACTTTATTCCAAAGTTTACATTGCTAATAATCTGTAACATTTAAGATAATGAAATTGAGTGATCTTCAACAAAAAAAGTGATCCAGAACTTTTACCGTTTTATGATATTTTTTATATTGTTTGTATGCCTATTTTTGCTGATTTTAATCCAATTTTTTGTACAAGAAAGAATATTTTGAAGAGCTAACCTCAGAAATTATCTTTGTTTACAATTTGAGTTGATGAAGTTTTAGGCTGTGTCCCAATTTAAAATTATTCTACGAACAAACCCTCTATATTTCAAAAACTATAAACATTCGGATAAGGCAAGTTATTTGACTTCATTTGAGCTCTATTATCACCTGTTATAATATTAGCATATATCTTAAAATCACGCGGTATACATATATTTACAGGCAATATTTATTTATTTAAGATAAAATTACCTCAACTTACCTGAATTTTCATATATATTCTTTACTTTCAATATAATTGTATATTTTCCAGAGTTTGAAAACGTCAGCTCATATCTACAAATATTTATTTCTTCCATTACTTATTAATTTCATTATTTGTTTTCTTTTTAAACAATTACACATTTACAATGCAAGTTTGTAGAATACAAAAGTTTCGTTTGTTTTAGATAAACTTTTGTTGTTTTGTTGAATTTATGCTCGTCATTGCTGCGATCGTAGTAATAGAGATTGTGTAGTGGAAAGTAAGATTACATTTAGGAAACCAGTGCTGGCGGCATATCCTGTACCTTGCAGCATTTGTAGGAAAGTAGTGAAGTCAGCAATTTGCTGTACTGGCCGGGTCTTTGATTTATATATCCGGAGCTGCGTTAAATATTCCGGATCCTCCACAGCTCGCTTCCGTAGCAGATCGATTCTTCATTTTCCGAAATAAATCCTCAACACAATGCCAATATTGATCATCGGCAGATTTCACATATCTCCGAATCGAAACGTTGACATGCTCGATAATTACATCGGAGAAAAATTCGCCGCCAATTCAAAGCATCAGAATTCAAATGGATTATTTAATAGCACAATAAAACATTCACGTTTATTGGCTGCTGTCAGGAGACTGCGTTCGGTAATTTGCTGAACTCGCAAAAGCCATCATTGGAGACGGCACATCAAATATTGAGAGCCGTTTCATCACTTTTACTCAAAGAAGAAGAATTTCGACACATTGTAGCGGGCGGTTAGCCGATGAATATTAAAATGAAATGTGCATAAAAGTGTACATAAAACCGATTCCATTCTTAATAAAAGCAGCACACGAGTTAAATTGGAAAGAAGAAAATTCATTAAATTTTAATCCGATATAAAGTATGATACCACTTTGTAAAAACGACACTCGAGGGGCTACCAATGCGATATCGAGCACATAGTTCAATCCATTGTAAAGTAATTGAATGCGAACCCGGATACAGCTCTTCTGCTCCCATGAACGCTTCATACACGCCATACATTTTCAGCCAATGATTCGAACGATAACACAGATTTAACTGAAAAACTAACTCAAGCTAATATTCCACCAAAGAAGAAAAAGTTTCCATGTGATGTATTTTTTGGTATCAATCGATAGCTTTTGAAATAAGACTCATTTTATATTCTAGTGTTAAATATATTTCCAGTTCCACAGGGATAAAAAAATCCTTTAAGCTCTTTGTGACTTCATATTTTTTGTACAGAACCCCACATTACTCGTATTTTGTGTATAATTCTTATAAATTAAATACATACAGGGTGTGTCAGAACTCGCGCTCCAGTGAAAAATTTCAAGCAAGATAAGATACCAGAAACATGAAAAAAAATGTTTAAAAAATTGTATCTGTCAAAAAATTTTGACATTTATTTTCTGACATTTAACATTTTTTTAATGATACTGATGATTTTGATATATATTTTTTTATTCTTCGACACTGTCAAAATTTACGGTTTTTCTCCCGTGTAAGGAAGTTTTGACAACTGTTTGGCATTTCTCAATACAAAACGTCAAATTATTTTTAACGGATTTAAAGCAAGTTTAAGCCTTGTTGACTCTAATTCGAAGAATAAAATGTTGTATTCCACTCGTTTGAGTGTAAATCGGACGCTTTATTCCACCTCGTGGATGGTAAACCACTCGTTACACTCGTGGTTTAAAAATCCACTTGGTCAAATAAAAAGTCCGATTTACACTCAAACTCGTCGAATAAATAACTATTATAATTATTTAGTAAAAGAACAAAAATTTTGCCAATAAAAGCCATAAATGACATTAAACAGACGTTAACAGAACAGGATACAGCTTCCTTGTTTCTTCTTCTAATAGCCTATAGCAGAAAACTTGAGAAATTATTTTATAAACAGAGTCAAAGTGCAAAATTTAAACTCTCATAACTTCGAAATTTTTGTAGATACAATAATTTAAATTTCCTTTAACAAGAAATAATAAGCTTATAAACATGGCGTCTAAAACATGGGCTGCAAATCGTCCTTTCAGTTCAAATCCGCGTTCTAATAGCCGACATAACCTAGTTGTTTATCGCTACACTAATCCTGATAGATCGTATAATCAGTTCAAGTAGCGGTATTAGTCCTCCCGTCCAGATAAATATCGAAAAGTCACGGATTTGTGGCGTGTTTGTCCAATATTTTCCTAGATTTGTTACGAATCCTTTTTCGTAAAATATCGAGAGTTGCATGAAAAACTTACCTATTAAAGGGCATTCCATTTGTATCTTTGAACCAAAACACCATCTTAACGTTATCGCTGGGTATTGGCGGGGTTACGTCGCATGGTAATTCCACATCCTTGCCTAAAACGGCCCAAATCACCTTTGCTGGAACTGAAACAAAATGGTGAATTACCACCGTTGAAAGGGTTTTTTAATTAAAATTTGTTCTAAATATAAATAAATTATTTTCACACTTTTATCTACATTACAAGCCGAGCTTTTCTTGTAATTAAATATTCAGTTAATTAATTTTTTGTGTAAAGTTTGGGTTTATCCTTTTGGCAAACGAGAATCACAGGATTAAGTCTAATACTTTTGTTTGTTGGTAAAATCCTTCCGAATGAATCATATACTTCACTTCCACTTGCTCCAACATTAATAAAATTATGTCAACACGAGCTTTTGATAGGAAGAACGGAGTTTATCATCTACTTTCACACTCGGTTAAGTTATTATAACATTAAAACCGAGGTTCAGTTTCCACTTGCAGTTTAAAGTTAACTTGATAAATTTGAAGGTAAAAGTAGTGATTCATCTGCATCGAGCTAGCCCTCATGCGGGCCCTCCCCAGTTATCCTTCCGCAAGGTTAAGGCTTCAACTAAAACACTTAACAATTTATTTGTCTGGCTGCAAACGAACGTTTTAATGTCCATTGCGATAATTATTCGTGAATTTGTCAAAATCGTCCGGAGAATAGCGCTGTTAATTGACTGATTATTGTGAAAAAGTCTGAAATAATGGGGACGTATATTTGTTTCAGGCCATTTCCAGATGACTAATTGGATTATTTCGCTGCGTAACACATATAAAATGCAATCTGTAATTTGGAAAGCCTTTTGTTTCGCATATAACATTCCACACTGTTTAACCATAAATTTCCACTTTTCGAATTCGATTCTCGTTTCGCAAACATAAACTCTCGTTTTGTTTTGTTTTTTTTTTTGGTATTATGTATATTTTGTTTAATTTATATTTACATCACATACCTATCGATTTTGCCCACAATTTCAAAAGCCTGAAATTCTAAAAAATGCTTTCAAACTTTAAAAAAACTCAGAGAGAAACTGAGCACGTGTCGTCCTTCCGGTGCGTATTTATTTTCAGATCAAAATGCATTTTATGTTAGAAAAGAAGAAAAAATGACAAAGAGAGAAGACTCATTTGAATTTTAGTTCACAAGTTTTTAAATACTTTTTATTGAGGAGTATTCCTGGAAGCAATTAGAAATAGATACCCATTATGAGTCGAGCTTAAAATGAATTCAAGAGCTATTTAAATTGTTGACATTAACAATTTTTTTTAATAAAATCAATTTAATTCCAAATTTAATAGCTTGAAAAAAAATACCGACAAATGACCTTACGTTGTTAATAAATTAATTCAGGAAAATGTCATAATTAGTAAATTGTTTCATTTATAGCTCGTCAAGGTTTCACAAACTGACACCAAGTAGTATGCCAGGCTGCCTTAAAGGCATTTCTTAAAATATAGCAGGACATCTCGTTGGCGCCGCTCTTAGCTAACATCTCAAAAGTTTGGCACATTAATTTAGAAACAGGTAAATACCGCGTGTCTCTCTATTTCTGTTTTCATAATCGCCGATTACCACCCCACGCACCTTAAATAGGTTGTTGCACTTGTGATTGTTACTCATCTAGGCGGATAAATTCAAGGTCTGCTGTTTTCATTTTTGACGCGGTTACGTCAGTGAAAATTCGCCAGATCGCACGATGACAAATTCCTTCGGTACGAATCAACATTTATTGTGGAGAAAGCTCGTAGCATGTTCATGTAAAATCTCGAGGCTAACCATTTCGCACCCACACAGATATTTTAGTCTTTCTCGAATCCCCTCGCTGGCAGCGCTCCAACCCCGGCACACGACACGTTTCATGCGAAAACTTCGCAGGGGTCCAACATTTGTTTTTCTACTAATTACGACTTCATCGCTGATTCGGACGGCTGCATCTGAGATTTACTCAGGGCAGTTTTATTCAAATCGTGTGATCGAAAGAGCTACTTTAATTCAGAGAGAGCTCGTTGTAATTTAGTAATAAAGTCCAATTACACGTGGTGTAATTTTCGAGTGATATAATCCGGGAGACACCAGGTCTGCAATCGTCTCCCGGTCACAGTTTAGCAGGTATTATTTAATTTAGATTATCTTGTTTCAGACCACGAGGCCACTTAAGGGTTCTAATTAACGAGGATTGAGAGATTATATAATCTCATTTGCCGCGTGACCTGTAAGCTGTTGCAAGACATTTCATCGGATTCGCTCAGACGTTACGCTACGCGCTGCCGGGATTACCTACATTCGCAAAATCTTTGTTGCCATAAATGGATAATTAAATCAGCGAGCGAAAATTATGGGATTATGGCAAAAATCGTTGTACCAAACTAAATTTTACCGCCAAACGTCTAAACCTTTACCAGATTAAAAAAAAATACCTCAAAGGAATAACACTAAATTAAAAAAAAATTCAATAGTACAAGTCTTGAGGTAAATCGATAGAGGCAAGACAAATTCATGAAAAAAAAAATTACAAAAAAGTTACTAAGTATATCATCTACCCAAAGTTATGATCGCTTGCGTGTCAACTGATGCGTGACCACTGGTTCAAATGAAAAAATACATTCATTATAGCAATTAACGCCGAAATATTAATATCAATAAACGTGTATTTCGTCTGATAATAACCGCTATAATTAAAGCTTATAATCTCACTAGTCTCGCTAACTTCAAAGTATTGTCAACGCAACACGACTAATAAGACGATAAAGTCTCATTTTCATGACTAGCAGCACATACACGAATTATTTTACGATGCGATTGTTACGTCTTTTAAGTTTTTATGTCCTTTATAAAGTTGCACACCATCAAGGTAATTAAAACATTATTTTACATAAATACTTCACATAACTGACACTATATAATAGTTACAGAACTGCACTTTCTGAGACGTAAGCTTATAGAAAAAGAGATTTTTTTATTTATCTAAAAAATATTAACACCAAAATAAACTTATAAATTAACATTAGTTTTTGTAATTAAAAAATATTAAACTTGTAACTGAAGGAAATTCCTAATGCACATTGTACGTAGCATCAGATAAGTTGGTTTTTGTTAGCATTGGGAACATATGTTAAAACGTCATAAGTCATCAGCGAGAACAAAGCGCAAAACGTCTGCATTGTACCATTTAAGCTCCGGAACAATGGCTTAGGAACACCGCGACTTATTGTATCGCACACATACTCCATAGAAACGTTTATTTTAATATCATAAACAGATTACGTCACGGCTTAATTATCACACAAGAGCAAATAAGCGACAATTCCCAAAAGAAAAATTCGGCGTTCCTCGAATCTCCCAAAATGTGCAAAACCCAAATTTAGATATTTTAGCAATAACGATCTTTAAAAAAAAAACAAGAATCTTGCGCTTTCATGGCCTTTTCACCGACCTCGACTCCTCGTTGCACAGACAGAACTTGTTGAAAATCCAGACAATACCATCTAAAACCATTGAATGTCTTTTGAGTCGAGATGTCTGAAATTCCCGAAGTGTCGAGGCGTGTCTATTTTTACAAAGCGCGATTTAAGCCGTTCTCATCAATGAAAGTGAGACCAGATGTGGCAAAAGTGGCTCGGGCACGAGCCGGATGGTCAGAGGATGTGCGAACAATGGCGCCAACTCGCAACAATAAGATTTATTTGTGAAACTCGGCATTCCTTTTCGAACTACGTGCCGCTGAGTTTCCATCCAAATTAGTTTGGCGGGTACACGTTTGATTAATGCGGGACAAGATCTGCATCGCCAAAATGAAACGCTGATTTTATAACTTGGGGAGATTAATCACGAATTTATGCCATTTTGAATACGCTAAATCCGGTAAATGCAAGACAAAATATTATTTGAAATGTTTGTTTTCGCGCCAGAGTCTACAAACGCTAAATCCGAATTGCGAATCCGAAAGTCAACATTTGCAAAGCGGAAAAAATTAATTATATGAAACCGAGTTGGGAAAAACACGGTCGGATTAAGCAACACTTATAAATTGGAAAAGCTGTATATTATTGCTATACTCAACAACAGTAGATTTATTTGAAATATTTCTAAAAAAATATACAGGGTCGCTAAAAAGTATGAATACAGTTAAATATTATAAAAACTATTCATCAAAACTTATTGAAATTTGGTATATGCTTAAAACTATTTAAATTACATCGCCTCGTATGTTTATCAAACTTCTATCGCTATTTGTTCTGGGGATACAAGGCTAATTTGATTTTTTTTAATGTCAAGGCGGGTCAAATTAAATATTTTTAAGAAGAGCATTTTTTTCTGAGTTCTGTGATGTAACACATGCATATCTTATTTAAAAAAAAATTATCGAACTAATTAAATTTTGAAAAAAGTAATTTATTTAGCCTTTTTAGTTCTTTGCCGCCTGAACTTTGACCAAAAAATAGGTAAACTGTTTTCTAAATTTCAACGTGCTCTGCTAAATCACTGAAAATATTTAGCTGTATCTATACTTTTTAACGACTCTGCATATAGAAGAATTCTTTTAATTTTACCCGAATGTCATAAAACTGTTGTCTCTCTCGCTCTTCAAGTAAGTAGGTAGGAGCAAGTAAGATAAACGTTATGCCGCTCTCTGGTCCCTGGTATGTTGTCTTTCTCGCACTTAAGTTGTTTAAAGAGACAGCAAACTTTAGCACGCCTATCTACTTCACTCAACCAAAACATAACAGTGATTCTCAATAGATTAAAAAATGCAGCAAGAGAAATTGACAATTAATGAATGGATGTTTAATAAAATAAACCGACTGTTAACATTTTGTTTTGTTTGAAAACATACAAGACTTATTAATTTATTAAAAAAATAATAATAATACTAACAAATTTTAGCTTAGTGGCGTCTCATAGTTTGAGAACGACTGGTGGTCCCTCCAATTTTCCGCTACGCTTGACCGTTTGCATTTTGTCTCACTCATTCGCATAGTAACAACAAAGACAAAACTTGTAGCGCGTGGGATTGTGTTATTTCACACAGTTTTACGATAAACGGGAAAAATTAAAAGAATATTACTATATCTATACCTACATTAAATACGAGCATTATAGTAATATTTACTGTTAATAATAATACTTCTACTTAATTAATAATAATACTCACATTTTAAATAAACTACCTAAACAGAAGCATGAAAATTAAACACATTTTGTTAAATGCTATAAACGAAATAATGGAATCAGTGCAGATATTAGTTAGCTACAAGAGTAGCATTATTTTTTCTTTTATAACTTTGAAGCACAACTTACAAAATTTAGTTTATTTTTAATTTAAAGCCGAAAAAGTAAATCTGCAGATATAACAACAACAATGCTTATTTTTTGTTATTACTCGTCTAATTTTTTGTTTTATTTTATATCTCAAAAATACTACCTACCTGTTTAATAAGTCAATTGTAAACACCTACTATTTTTTAATTAATTTAATTTAATAAAACTACTTAATCTTTAAAGCAAATATGTGATTACAAATTAATTTAAAAAACGCTGTTATGTTGTAATGAAATGGTTTATTTTATTATCCGACAGTTTGTAATAATATTAAAATTAATTTCAGGTAGCAAGTTATTTTAGCTTGTTTTAGTTTTGTACTTATTAAAAATTTACATTTTAATTTATAAACTGCAAAAATTTCTGCGTAGCTTTAATAAACAAGCACCTAAAATATTTACTCGCAATTTTATTGAATTGAAAAACACATTTCGAATTTTTTTGCCAAATGAATCATAAAGTTGGGTCTAAAATAGACGTACCTTTGTGATTGAGAATCCACAAATTACGCCAGTTGCTATGAATGTTTGCCATAGCTCACAAATGTGTATCCGGTGCGTGAGTATCGAGGCGATATGAAAAGCACGAGAAACTGAACAAGCGGGTCAAAGCTCTAAAATTTATGAATCAGTGTGATTTTTCAGCTTAATCAACATGAGATTAGTGGACCATATCAAAATCATTTTTGGTACTACAATTTCGACAACAAAGAGATGTAATATTATTTCAAGCAAAGGCTGTTCAAAAGCGAATCTAATACAAGCACTCAAAGCATATTATTATAGTATTATTTGTGGAATTTGCAATTAGTCGGGGTCGAAGGGTTACTAAATGAATTATTAACATCTTCTTGTGATCAGTTGTAATTATCTGAATAAACAGGCGCAACTATTCCAATTAATAAAAGTTGAATATGAGCGTTCTGTCAGGATTATAAACTTCATCCTACCTACAGGTCCCAAATCTTCCTGATGTGTTATCACATTGTTAAAACAAAATTACTTCTTTTAAAACCAACCTTAATTTATTACCGTGAAAGCTCCATTAAGTGTCAACTACCGTTTTTTTTACAGTGTCATTTCCTTCAAAAAACATACTGGAATAGAAAGCCCTTTTAAATTATTGTATTATAAAGCGTCTAAAGAAGATTTAATATATAACAGTTTATTAATTAAAAAGCTTTGAAAATTCGAAATCACAAACGAAGAAACTAATTGTAACGGCGCTGATTGTTCAACAAAACACAGTGAAAAGCTTGAAGTACGTAGCACATGATGGAATCAAATATCACATCACATGGCAATGTTCCCAAAACGCTAGCAAAAATGATATATATAGTAAGAATAGTCTGTTACGTAGATATTTAATCAATATTCCTAATTGCTATTATTCACCAAAAGAATTTGTTTTCCGACGTGTGCTTGAGCGCCCACAGAATTTTGAGTTTGATATTACTCAAAATTCACAACAAAAAATCTATAAATTTTATTTTAAAAAGTGTATGCAAAACGGGTCACGGCCACATTAAGCTGTCTTTTTGCATCTATTTTTATATCTACAGATTTTCACAATGGGATTGATTAAAAAAAAATAAACTTCTCCAGCTTGTAGTAACTCAATCTAAGCTATTTAGAATTCATAAATAATCCATTAAAGAATTACGTGTGCTTTCAATAAATATTTAATCCTTTAATTTGACTAGGTTTCTAAACATTTCGATCCAGTTTAAACAATTTAATGTCCTACAAACCTTAGCCGTAATTGTTTCGATTGAACGAGTTAAATCACGTAGAGGTGAAGCTTTATATTGCCAATTTCCTTGATGTCTCGCCAATTATAAGTTTCGATTATTTTTAGTGAACGTGACATTTCTGAATAATGGAAACACTTTGTTTTTTGTCATTTTCAAAGTTTCAGCTTTGTCCAGGTAATGTATATTCAATATTGCCAAAAAAAACAGACTTAGAAAAGCGTAATTAATCTAAAGTCTGAGTCTCTGAGTGTGTTGTAATCTGTTTACATGTTTTGCATGTTAGTTTCATTATTATATAATTTTTTATAAAGGGAGAAATTTCACAAAAGCCAGACATTTAATGAAGGAAATAATACAACTTTGCGTATTAATGGATCAAAGCTTTCGCTCAAATTCTGTTCCACTGGGGGCCTTTTTCCAACAAAAAATTGTTTGAATCAAGAGAGACCATTTTAGTGAAATTCAGAACGAACAATTTTTAAATTTTATTGTAATGTTAAATGCATTCCTTTTACCTTAGTTTTTTAATATACATTAGTACATACTCGTACATCCTAGATAATTTTTAGGAATATGAAAAATAAAAATCAAAAGGAAATTAGTCATTGATTATACTAATAACACAAGTTTTAATGTTAAAAACGTAGTTTTAATTAATATGAAAAACACATTGCGACCAGAAACGCATTCTAATAACCACTTATCGTAAATTATTAATTAATTCTAAGTGAGTTAATTACTCTTTTCTGGCCATCAGTCTAAAACCTAGTCGATTAGCAATAAATAACACTTGATATGACTATAGATATAAAAGGATTTGGTCAAGAATTTATAAGGCCCTAAATATCTATTTTAAAAATACATTTTAACGGCTAGAATGTCATTTCCGCTTAAAACACAAATGTCATAAAAATAATACGTATCGGTTATTTTGATCCACGATTATTACTTTTTCGCGCAATAAATTGGATTTTAGTTGCGAATTAGTAGTTTGTGGCAAATTATGTATATGTATGCACCTTGGAACAGCAAAATAAACAAAACTGCCTTGGGCCTGGTCCGCTCACATCCCCATTAATTCAGCAGCAAAGAACCAACTTGGAGCACATTGCCAGTAAATTGCAACTATCTGGACGTTACAATGTTGCGGATAATTAGTTCGCTACTGTTGCACTTAACTACCTCCATTACTGGCAAATAGTAATAAATCCCGCGAATCAAAGTAGTTAATATCGCATACTCACGGTTCCTCTGGAACTCCGGGGTATCCAAGCATGCAACACTGGCTGCAAACCAGAAAACTATCACGATTTTGGCTACGATTTCTCTCAGCATTGCACCGGCCTTAAATACATCCGATCGACGTTAGCCCATGCTCGGGCAGGAATCCGATTTTGTCCGCACTCGAAATACTCTGAAGCGATGTCGGTGACATTCTCTGAGACACATGTGACTTAAACTAGCTTGCGACGATCTAAAACTAAACTTTAACCCTACTTACGCGGTTAGCTCTTTACAGAATTCACTCCTACTCTACTCTCGAGAATTGGCTTTTTTGCTGAGTATTTATAGCGCGGATCTTCTCAGTATTTATTCTATTTGGACGCAGGATTTACGGCCTGGTACTTGATGTTTGTTTTAAGTAACCTTAACGGATGCATTTTAATATGAATTTTGTAAACAGATGAACACATATGTCAGTAATGAAGACTTATACGGAAGCCAAGACAAGCATGGGAAAATAAAAAAAAGCGCCCAACGTGGGGCTCGAACCCACGACCCTGAGATTAAGAGTCTCATGCTCTACCGACTGAGCTAGCCGGGCTAGGTACAAAGGGTAGCAAATCACTGAATTCGCCTCAGTTTCTTTATTATAAAAATATAGTAATTGCAATATGTAATACTATAATATGTAATACTATAATATGTAATACTATAATATGTAATACTATAATATGTAATACTATAATATGTAATACTATAATATGTAATACTATAATATGTAATACTGTAATATATAATACAATATAATATAATACAATATATAATAGTATATAAAATGTTATACTTCTGGGCCAGGACATTTTAAAAAACAAGGCAAAATCTTACAAATTTAGCTGTTTGCTCAAAAGCAAACTACCGAAAGGTCCCAAAACCTGTCAAAAATCATTAATTTTTATCCACTCCAAAAGTTCCCAAATATATGTAGACCACCAAAAATTGGGCACACGAAAAAACGGTTAAAAGCTCCCAAAATAATGGAAAATTACCCCAAGAACGCCCTAAAAAACTAACAAAATACCCTGTGTTTACACACCCCAAAATGACTTTTTACTTCTGGACCAGGACATTTGGCGTGTATCTGCTGCCTTATGAAATGTTATTTTTTCTATTTTGCGCGTTTTACGTACTTTTTAACATAAAATACGATTTTTCAAAATTTAGGAACTTTTGTTTTAATAAGGTGGTGGTTAGTAATAAATGTCACAAAGTTTAAACAATTCGATTTTCGAAATGTCAAATGTCGAGAATTTTTCAAAATTTTCATTGTTAATTAACAATGAATACTGCAAATACATATTTCATGCACATAACCTGGAATAAGAGAAATCGCTTAAAATGTAGCTGAAAATTTCCTAAATTGTACTAGTTTATTTCAGCACCCAAATTGGTGTTGAAGTGACTCATTAAAGCATCGAGAAAAACGTAATTTAGGAACTGCATTTATTAGACTAACCATTGTAACACAATAAAAGGTAATCGAAGGTCAGTAATGGTTCTAAAAGTTCTAAAGATGTTCTAACTTAATTTACCACAGATTTTCAGCGTTGAACAAAAAGGTACTTGAAGACGAAAAACTTTTCTTTTTAAGGTAACTTTAATAAAATTCTTTCAAAAATTAGCTCAAATATTTTAACAACATAATCGAATTATTTCTGCTAATTCAGATGAGTGGTTTAGTTATTTTTTGTGCAGAGGTTTACTTTTTAGTGCTTAGCAATATAATAATAGTTTCGCTTAATATTAAGTTGAGAAAATATGAGTAAAATTATTTTCTTATTCTGAGGTAATTTTATTAATACAGTGATGGACAGTGAATTTCGTCCACCCAATTTCTGTGAATTCACAAAAATTCACTTTAGTTTGTGCTTTATTGTCAGGTTAACTGACATTCAAATACATATTGTCAAATTTAATCAAATTCGAACATGCCAGCAGTAAGTGCGTTTAATAAAATAAAAATTATCTCTCTGGTATAAGAAGGTATGTCTCAAAGACGTGTCTCTATATTTTTGTGTATACCAAGGACTACCATTTCAAAGGACAAAGGTAAAAAGTAGCAAGAATTATCGAGCATATTGTCAACATGACAAACGTTAATCAAAATTCTGAAACAAGGTTAGGAAAACCTAAAGACTAATTTACACTTTTAATCTGTCAAGTAAATTGGGTGGACGAAATACTCTGTCCATCACTGTATTAACTACCTCTCCACCTTCTAAGTTATCCTACATCTTAATATGTACTCATAAAAGTCGGTTAGCAAATAAGAGAGATATTAGACCCGAAAGACATATACAGTGTGTTCCCGGATACTCGTAGGTGAAACGTCTCTTGTAAAAGATAAAAAATTCTCGGTTTAAATTTTTTTCATATTGTGACATTCAGACGGTTAAACACTAATTTCTGACATAACGGGTGTAACGAGTGGCTTATCATCCACGAGGTGGAATAAAGCGTCCAACTTACACTCAAACCAGTTGAATATAACATTTTATTCTTCGCATTAGACTCAACAAGGCTTAAACTTGCTTTAAATCTATTAAAAATAATCTGACGTTTCGTATTGAAAAATGCCAAACAGTTGTCAAAACTTTCTTACACGGGAGAAAAACCGTAAATTTTGACAGTGTCGAAGAATAAAAAGTATATCTATAAACATTTCAAAATTATGAATGAGGGTTTAAATTTTGCAGTTTGACTTTATTTATTTTTGTTCGAAAAATAATTTTAAATGTTTATTTTGTACTCAATGTTAAAGAGTGCTTTTATCAACTAATTTCCGTAGATAAAGTAGTTTTTTATCGTCTACTGAAATAAAGTAATTTTTATCTACTGTTTATATGCAAGAAATTCTGTTAGGTGAGTACAAAATAAAACGAAGTATTATACATGACGATAAAGATTGTTTATCTACTCGTGAAAAAAGTCCACTTCGTCACTCGCAAACTTATCCTTTTCACTCGTAGATAAATAATGTCTTAATCGCCTTGTATAACTATTAATATTAATAATAACTATTTTTTGCTGCAGGTTATTAGAAGAGGAAACAAAGAAGTTGTATCCTGAGTTTTGTAAACTTTTATAAATCTGACATAGTGTCGATGTTGCTTAAGAGAAAAGGCTAATATCAGCGATTACAAAGTTAAATTAAAAATTGTTTTGAGTAGATATTTTTACTGTGCAGAATTATCTCATTTTCATCAGATTTGCAATGATCCTATCTGTCATCTCAATGGATGTAATAAATCACGCAAGAAATGTATCAAATATTTGGCTGAAAATCAGTATAATATATTTATTTTAAAGCAGTCAGCTGTTATCGTCTATTTCAATCGTAACTATTTTCAAGCGCGTAGTTTTCTCTTGAGTATTCTAATAATACTCTCACAACAAACTAACCTCGTTCTCTTTCCAGTCTACCAAAACCCCCTTTATTTTTTTTTTTTCTTTTGGATGAAATTTCTCCTGCTTCATAAATAATAGTGTTTCGCGATGTTTCTTTTGAGACGTTTGCACCAACTAGAAACACTTTTTTTTTCGAAAAAAAAAGTGTTTACAAAGGATAACAAACGACTTCCGAGGACATACAACTTCCGTGACCGGCCTCATATCTCTCCCATACCATCAATGGCAGCTTATCTTTGTTTAAATTAGACACAAACGATGGATTCGTAAACGCTCGCTCCGCATTTTCGCCAAACTTCTCGATAATTACATGATAAAGTCACACGAGGTCCTGGATTATACCGGAGAACGTTTACGCTTTATTAAAAAGAAGCGGCCATGTTGGAAATTTACGATTTCCCTTACACGTAAATCCCGAAGTTGGTGGTTTGGAACGTAGGAGGTTTTAACAGATAGATCATTTGTCATTGATATCTATCCTCCGCGATTCTGACAAGTAATATGGCTCTGCATCGAGCCGAAAATAAAACAATTAAAAAACCGCCTTTTTGAATTAACTATCAGAACAAAAAGAACAAAAATTTATCTAAATTTACTTTGGAAAACGGGTCATAAATCATTGAAAGATTAATTTTTAAAACTTAGGAAATTTGATAATTATAGAATTTATTGATTGTGTATGTAAATTATCTTGGTAATATCATGAATAAGCTTGCCAAATAATGTTCGAAAAATGTTCAAGTAAATCTCAAGTTTATTGAATATATGACACCTTCAGCTCCTTTTCTCAGTGTAATTTATCTAATATGCGAGATTAGAATTTTGAATTGTCACTGCAAAGGAATTTAGAAAATTCTGCATGCAAAATGCCAGAATCTTTGCCAAAAATTGCTCTTTGTCGTATTTATCATTGAAACGGAACAAAAATAAATCTTTCTTAAATCTTTCACCACTGTTTATGTCATTCCGGGTAATATTGTTTTATAGCTGTGTAATAGCCTCATAACATAATTTTTTGGTTTTAACTGGCTAACATAATATCTAAATAAAAATCACACTATCTTCATTCGTGTATCTTAAAGTAAACTCTAATTGTAGTCAATTATGTTAACGGAAAGCACCTCACGCGGGATGCTTATTTATGTGTCGTGATGAAAATTTATTCTTTATTGCTCAGGTATTACTGGCATTAAAACGTAAGACTATTTTTGTTTTTTGCTCAAGCACTAGTATAGAGACATGCAGAGTGATTTTCTTGAAATGCTTATTTTCTACGATTTCGGTTTTTTTTAAGTTTGTAAAACTCACTGAAAAAGGATTTTAAGTAAGGTCCAGTTTTGGACAGAACGCTCAATTTATAACGTGAACGTAGATTGTGGTGTCATATTAGCTACGGTAAATGAAATTCATATGAAGTACGAATACGTAGAATCCTCCTACGAAGCGTATAGCAAAATGTAGGTAGGTATATATATACGATTTAACAAATTTACATATGTAGAATACCTCGGATGATAAAATAGGGATCCCAGAATGCAGTAGTCCGTAAATTCACAAAACATTTGACATATGTTTGGCGTTAATTCGCCGGCTACCAACAACCGTATTTGGTTACATTAGTGTTAAGCTGGAATACTACGGGTTAACGCTACGATATGTGAGAACCTAATTAAGAGTTACAATCGTACAAAACGTATACCACACAACGAATTCTCTAAAAGACTTTTTAACGGTACAAATGGACGATATTTTTATATTCACGACAAGCACTGCTAAAACTACCGCTGGGGCGTATTCAAAAAAACCTGCAAAAATTGCATAGCAAAAGAATTTAAACCGACCGTCAAATTAACTTTTAATAAAGATATTAGACACAGTTTTCACAGATTAATTTAAATAAAACACTCGGTTTTGTCAAATTAAGTGATACCTTCATTGGACATAAAGTCTATACTCTAGGCAAATCTATAATAGTTATTTATTGTAAGAGTGTGTTAGATAGCGATTTATCCACGCAAGAATGTTTAACCGCGAGAACGTCAGTTCGAGCGGTTAATTTTTTTAAGTAGATGAAACGCGACTAACACACGACTGCAATATAACGTTTTATCCACAATCACAGGCCCAAATTATTCCAAACTTAATTAAAAATTAAACTGACATTTAAACGTCACGCCAAATGTGCTTTCGGTTAAACGTAGTAAGCTGTTACGTGGTGCGCTGGTTACTAACAGTAAAGTACCACTTTATCCACTAGTGGAAAAGTAACTTTATTCCATTAGTGGATAAAGTGGTACTTTATACGCATCCAAAGTGTGGAATAAAGTCTCTTTAAAGAGTGATTGCGGATAAAAATTCTATTTTGTTTTAATACAATAATTTCTGGTTACATTTATAAAATCAAAAATAACAACAACCTGCTAATTTACGTTTGTTTCATTGTTTAGAAATGTGCCTAATGTACATTTCTCCCTTTAATGTGTTTGGTAATAATTCTTCGTTTGTTTCTTTGTCTTTGTTTTATCATCAAGCAATTGCGTTTATACATAATTTCAAATCTGATTTACCTAAGTGAATGTGCTGAAAATAAACTTCAATAAATGTTTTTGCAAGTATCTCGTTTTTTTTATAATGGAAGTAAAGACTAGCTGTAAAACCCCAATAAATCGTATTAAAACTTTTACAGTCTTTAGAAAAACGCTTGAAACAAATTATACACAGATGGATAAGGAGTTTTTAATTTTCTTATTTCTTTGACTGATAAATTATCCTTAACCACCAACGTGGAATTGTCATAAAAGCTTGTTTTATTCGATTTCTGTGGGATAATAATAATATGTGTTAGTCGTTTTGAAAAGGATGTTCCAGCGTAAAATTCGGGTAGATGCTGACAAGAACTTGTAGAAATTATCGTGGGGTTTCTAAATTCGAACCCATGCAAGTCATAAATTAAGCCAGCCTGAGCTAAACACATATTATTACGTACGCAGAAAATTTCCTCTCGTGGGTGGGTAGGGCATGACAAACGGCTGATTACACTAGATAATAAAGCTACCTAAAATTATACGCTTTATTTTTCACAGATCCCATAATTCGATAAATTAAGCAAAAATCTAAGACCGCAAAAAAGAACAAATTCTGTTCCCACACCCTGAGTTGGCAAATATTAATCCTTAGAAAATTTTATTTAATTTTTCCTATGTTCGTTAATTGGGTTTTCTCATTTTCGAGAAAATGTCGACAACTTTTATACTATTTCCTCGAAACTCAGTCAAGTTAATTAACTTCGTTTAAAGTTGGTGTAAAAACGAGAAGTTCTTTAATACGATCCAAAAGTATACTAACTAAATTAAAAACACATTCTCAAACATAGTGGCCCATGTCTGGTTTCTATTAGCAAATGGTCCGATATTGTCACTTCTTAACTAATCAAGAAGGTATTTAATTCTAACCAAGCCGGGAAACCCCAGAACGGAATTGCAACTTTTCAAATTTGTTTTGGTGGAAATAAGTCCGAATCCGTCTCGATTCATTATAAAATAATTGGAGTGCCAGAGCTTTTTGTTAGCTTTGATGGCACGCAGCGATATAACACGAATTTGCAAGACTTCATGACTCTAGCACCGATACCGAAACAATGGCGCATTCTTTCTGAAGCTTTTGTACAGAAAATTTATACCAAATATCAATTAACAAGTATCTTGTTATTAATTAGCTGTCGTTCAAAAAATCCTTTTTGATTTTTTATAAGATGTGGCTCGGAATCATCATCAATTAGGAGCGATGTAAATACGAGGATACTGATGATTGAAGAGCACAGGAAGTGCTCATGAGGAAGTAAAGACTGATGGCGATATTTCAGACAGTTTCCGGTCAGGGAGAAGTCACTCGTCCATCACATTTCTTGAGTTATTTGCCACGGATTAGTCTTGCCAAATTGCACGAGTTTTTATCGATCTCATGGCTACATTTTAATTATTGCTGAATTATTACGTCCACGTCCGCAAAGAAATGTGCGAGAAATAAATAGTTTATTTGTCTTTATGTGATTCTGGGGAGCCATTCAGATGCTTAAAGCGTCTTAAAAAGAAACGAAATAGCCTGACATTTGGTGACAAAATCGTGACAAGCAGCTTATTCGAATAGGGTGGGATAACATACGCCACACTCTAACATGTTTTGACTGTCGCTTTTTTCTACCGGGATGCCGTTTCTACCATTATTATTGTATAAAGGGGGGCTATTAAAGACATTCTAAAATCTTTTCGATTTTTATACGTGTTTGAAATTGGTTGCAATATCTGATTGAAAAACAACTCCAAGTTTTGAAACTTTTTATATGACTCCACTTACCGGAAATTCCAGAACTTCACAAATATTCAAAAGTTTTTGTATATAGGCGGTAGAACAAATAACTTCCTGGCCTTACACCTGATGGATTTTAGAACTTAAGAGCAGAGGTTCATACTTCTAATTTATGTGACTACATATGATAATTACTCGTCCCACACTTCTCCGTATTTCATAATTAGAGTTGATACAACATGTGAACACGATGAGCCATTCTTTGGCGCCATATCCTTTTAATCATTTTGTTGTATATCAAATTACAATCATTGTGAGGGCGCTGAACTTGAAACAAAAGTTGACATCTCATTTTTCCCAGAGTTCCCGATCTGATAGCGAGTGTTTGCTATCAATTACGTCCTTTTAATACGGCACCATTAGCCATTTAATCACGTTTCCTAATCACATTATCTTCAAGAAACGCGCAAGAAGAGTTTAGATATTCCAGTGCATTAGTATATTGCTTTCTGTTGTTTCTAATAACAGGGCTTTTATTGTCGGATGCTTTATTTTTTTGGCTTTGTGTGCTCTGTGCATGAACTCGGAATGTTTTTAACGTTCCTTTCAGATGCAAATACACAATGTTAGAGTTAAAGGTGAAAAGAATACATAATTAAATTTTGTTCGGGAGGTTTTTATTGAAAAGAGTGATGAGATACTTGCGGTTTGGTGCCATTGAGACTTTCTCAATCGCTGGCTCTCATTACTCTTCATTAATGGTGGTGCTGATTGCATACATACACTATATGCAACAAGCAAACTCATGCATACATGAATATCCTATTAACAAGCGATGCTCGAGCCGCTATACTTTTTTAACTTAGCTTTACCTATAACTTTCAGTCTGTATCAGGACTACCAAAAAAAGGTAACCATCAACTTTATCAGCTACATGTTTTCAATTATAACCTTACATTGTTCAACCTTTAAGTTTTTACTTCATGCCTGAAAGATAAAACTTTTACTTGTGTCATTTATTAATCATAAAAAGGTCATTTATAGGACGTTTGCGGATAAATTTTAGTTTTTATTTTTTATTTTTGTTTTCTGTAAGGCGCTTTGTCATGTGGATTATAAGTATTATAACATGTTTACAGGGTGCTGCATTTTGGATATGTGAAAAGAGAATCTCTAAAACTAAAAGATTTAGCCAACAACGAGTAATACATTCTGTGGCTCAGTTTTTGAGAAAATAATATTGATACATAAAAAATATAAACAATATTAAAAATAAAGAATAAAAAATAATAATTAAAAATAATATTGACTTTGATTTTTAAACTGTCTATAAAACTCTAGTTGTGTTAGGGTCAGTTTCATAATCGAATTAAAGGGACTTTAAACTAAATGTTAGAATGTGAAACTTTTGTCAACAAGTTTAGACTAATCAGCACATTCTAAACAATCTATTTTATTTATTTTATGTGCCTATGAAATTTTATAGAAGAGCTTATTAATTTGTAGTCAAGTAATCTTTGGATCCAAAAACGTATGTCTGCTTTTGAACTAACTGCACGTAAAAAGTCAAATAAATTGACAAGTCGAAAAGTAAAACGGAAAAATGGACTGGGATTAGTCGCCCACGTATAATAATACGACTAAGACCCCTCTTTTTTGAAGGTAAATCATAAATTTAATTATTAAAATCATCATCTTTTTAATCATGCCATTTCACCTTTCGACTTGTCATTTTATTTGACGTTTCACGGACATACGTTTTCGGATCCAAGGATGACTTGATTACCAAATTATCTTGATCTTTCGATATTAACAGCAACATAAATGCACTATAAAAACAGGTAAAATATTAGTGTTGGAAAAATACATTTTAAGAGAGATTTTTGTTTATACGTTATCTCGATGACGTAACGATTTTTTGGTTTAATAAACAAATTCTTATAAAATTTTCGTGTTATATTGAAAATGGTTTCAAAAAAATATAATTACAAACTTTTTACTTGTTTGTTAAAGACAGTTAATTATTTTCTCTGATAACTATATTCAATATAATCAAAACTTTGAACTAATGAGTTTCCTTGCAAGTTAGATGATCACAGGAAACTGCATTAAGAATTTTAAACTTTTTACGACATTTCCTAGATGTCCTAGATATTTATAGATTGTCTTGAGTGGTATTACAAATTTTACGAGTGCCATTTGAAAAAGCAAAAGAAGACATAACTTTGTAGTTAAATCAGACGAATATGAAGTTTTATTGCAAGCTTTCACCACTAATACCTCACTCAGTCAGTGTTTAATCAAACATTTATTTTTGATTAAATGTGAAAACATTTTACAGCTTTGTTAAATAAACATAAATTTTATTATGTTTCTATTTTGTTCTGACCCAATAATTATTTTTGTTCTAATAATAATAGAATGGAAAGTACAATAACAAACGTCGATTTTGACCTCTTTCATGTTGAAATGGCAGAGTAAGGCACAGGATATTGGTTAGTAAACAAATGCGTCTTTACTATTAGAACAAAAAACTTTTGTTATTTGTATTATATTTTTGTTTAAAATGTTACAGATGCGAAATTAAAGAGGAGTTTGCGCTGTCCATAAATGCCCAAATGCAGTATGTAAAATGTATGTATTTCCAAAACTGAACACGTGTCTTTCTAATTAAAGCTTTCCTAAGCTTAACTGAGGTGTTTTGGTGTTCCATAAATACATTGCTTGAAACTAACATTAGCCAAGCATTAACACCGTTGAAAATTCTTAATGAAAAAGAAATATCCCTAGCAAACTGTGTACAGGCCGCAACAAAGGACTTTCATAATCACACATTCATAAATTAAAAAGAAAATTACGAAATATCCCTATATAAAACACCAAACCGGACTTAAAGTGGCTAAATTACAAACGAAAAGCCAGGTTTTAGAATTTATGTGCTAATGTGAATTTCACAGCGTTCTTTCCATCCTTCTTTCGCAATTAATCGCAGTGCAAGACTACGTGAGGTCAGACCATTGTTTGCTAGAGACATAAATAAATTAGGATATAAATGTGGTGGATTAGGATCGGACATGTCTATGACGGGTTACTAATCACACTTTTGGACCTATTTAAAGTAGTTGCCCTCAGGCCTCAATTAGTGGAACACCTTCTTGAAATAACTTATCTAGCTAGACAAACCAACGTTGTAATTACTAAATAGTTTTGTTGAGCGGTTGGATAAGTTTGGGGGTCTTTGCTCCAAAGGAGGATTACAGGGATAGCTGCAGGGTTACCAACCCGAATGGACGCACAATCGCATTATTTTATCTTCAATAGTACGAGGACTTTACTGATAATGGATCCTTTGATTAAATGATAAGTAGTAGTTTTATTAAGTAAGCAAAATAAGATTGCATTAAATATTTTATCTTACAGGTTTTGAGTTTTTGAGCTACCTTAGGCTATTGTTTTCGGTGATAGAAATCAAATATTATTCACAAGTGAGATAAAGTTACGCACAAGTGAGTAAATTTGACTATTATATTATATTTACTATTATATTTACTATTAAATTTTTATAGGTGAATATTTTACTTGAATGAAACTTCATTTTTTGGACAAGACAAATACAAAAATAAAACTAACTATGTATTTTAAAGTCAAATTAATTCTACCCCTACTTATGTTGTAGTATAATTCTGACTACTGATTTTTTTAATTAAATCTTGGTTAATAGTATAAGTATGACAACAATCAGTTTTTAATAACTCTTTGGTGTGTAATGTGCTGGCGAGTATTTCTGGGGAAAGTCTTTTTTTAAATTTTATTTAAATTAATTTGAGAAAATATGTGCTCAACTGTGGCGCTAGAATGTGGCAAACAAAATATGTTACATATAAATGTAAAAAGTTTGGGAAACATAAGAGAATCGTCTCCATATTTTAATTTTGAAATTTGAATCGAAAATTCAGAAATTTCTAAATCTTGATACGCAGTTAAATCTGTATTACGTAAGAGCCTCCATTCTCGGTCCAAATCATTTAACTGCTGTTGTCCTATTACATGACGAAAATCAAGTGCTAGAGGAGCAATTGACTGATGGCGTTTAGAAAGAACTTCATGTGTTATTTTTAAAAATTCCCATTTCGCAAATGAAATATTTTTTTTAAATCCGTAACAGATGGTTCTTTTCTCAACTAAACATAGTTCACTGTAATTATATTGTAGGTAATGATCCAAGCTAACAATGAAAGTAAGCTTTGCGTTGATAGAGCACAGCACTGAAAATTATTGTAAAATTAATTTATATTTAATTTTTGTAATATTTAGTATTTTATCTTTTGTTTGAAGACTTTTCTTCAAAATTCTCTAGATTTTGTCCAAAAACATAAAAATTCCCCTTTTCCCTCTTAAGCCTCTGAATTCCCTAGATCTAGGGAAAATTCCCTAGACATGGCAACCCTGATGAAACTCGTGAGAAGTGTCCCACTCGTGCGCAAGCGCACTCGTCGGTCAAAATTCTCACTCGCGCATAATGATGCATTCAGATGCATTTCTATCACTTATAATTAAGGCTCGTATTATATGCACGAAAAATTCGTAAAATATGCGCATATACAGGTGCGCCAGAACTCGCGCCCCAGAGAATAATACCATATAGGGTAAGATACCAGGAACATGTAAAAAATTTAAAAAAATTCTATCTATAAAGATTTCGAAGTTATGAGGTTTTGAAATTTGCACTTTGACTCTATTTATTTCTGTTGGAAAAATAATTTTTCAAGTGTTTTTGCTATAGGCTGTTAAAAGAGGAAACAAGAAAGCTGTATCCTAAATTGTAACTCTTTTCAATGTTATTTGTGGCTTTTATGGGCAAAAGTTTTGTACTTTTACTAAATAACTGTAAAAAAACATATACAAAATCATCATTATCATTAAATAGATATAAAAAAATGTCAAATGTCAAAAAATAAATGTCAAAATTTTTTGACAGATAGAATTTTTTAAACATTTTTTTCATGTTCCTGGCATCTTACCTTACTTGAAAATTTTCTCTGGGGCGCGAGTTCTGGCGCACCCTGTACATGCACATATTTTCACAAAAATATGCACACAATATTAAGAAATATGCTCGAATATATGTCAAATATGCATCGATATGCAAAACTTTTAACAATAAAAATCAAAGTTGGAATAAATTTTTATCCTCGAGTACACTAAAGTTTGTATTTTCATCATTCATTCAACGCACACAATGAACGAAACAGAATAAGTAAATTGGTTTTGCTTCAGACAAGCCATTTTAATAACCTAGTAATTAAGCCTTTCTAAGAAAACTGTATTTTTCAGATGACATGTTACCGTCAAAATAAAGTTACTATTACATTACTTTAAACAATTTTGCTAAAATTCATTTGCAGGCAACTAGTTATCCGCACAGAAAGATTTATTCGTTTTATACCAGGTGAATAAAAAGTATGGAAACATTTTTTGCTTAAACTATTTATTTTTTTAAAAACTATTTGACGAATTAAATGTTTTATCAAGAATAAAATTTTTCGAATTTTTTGCTTTTGAATTCTACACAAATTTTATTTTTTTTTAAATGGCAACCCACTAAAAACAATGTTTTGTATACTCTCCCAAAAACAACTCTGTTAGAGACTATCTACTTTTTATTAATTTTAAAAAAAAATACATAAATTACAATTTTGACAAAAAAAATCGCATTAACTCAAAGCAAAACAAAATTTCGTTTTGAAAATACGATCAGATTTTTTATATTACTTTATTTTATATTAATTATTATTTTCCAGAGGCAAATAATTAAAAAAAAAACCGTTTGGTTCGAAACTTCATATTCACCCTGTATAAAATGAATTTAAAGAGGAAACACACAGCAGGATACTAATTCTTTCGAGTCCGGCTTACGAATTACTGGTTATTTTCTCTTTAACATATTTTGTAATAGGATCATTTTTCTTAAACTGGCCAATTTTTAACTTGAACTGAAATTTTTAATCGGAAATTTGTGATTTGAAGAAAATATGCACAAATATGCATTATTTCCTAAAATATGCACGAAGTTGCCAAAATATGCAAAATATGCATTTTTTAATTGGCTTATTTTAATCAAAAAACATTAGATATGCATAGAAAACTTACAATTTTGTTGATATACCTCTTAATAACAAATATGCATTTTGCATATAATCCGAGCCTTACTTATAATATAATATACTATTATTCACAATCATAAAGTAATAATTAAATTACTTTGCATGTGAAAAGTTGGAATGTGGAAGTACCATATTTTAACTTCATTTAACACTTGATATGAAATATCAGATTCAGGTTGGGAAGTGCTCACTTCCTTATCAGTTAGCGGGTTGGAAAGTGACCATTAAAACCTCATCTTACATATTCACTAGTGACCACTTTCTTATAAGTTAATATGTAATATCAGGTTGACAAAAGGCCACTTCCCAACCTAAATTGTCATATTCATGTTTTTAAAAATTTAATAAATTCTTTATTGGTTTTCTGTTCTTTAAGGAGGATGATTGTGAATAAAATAATATACAAACCTTGGTGGTCGTTGTTCATCGTACCTCGGATTGTTGCTAACCGCGTCATCAAATTTCGGTTTCGTAATGAAGCACTTCCCAACTCGGCATGTAATCTACTGTTACCGCATCACGGAAAAAACTCAATTTTAAGTTTCGTTTGTTCTGTCCTTTCTAATTCAACGATCTCAATCAAACTGAACAACATTGTCATAGTAAATTGTTCTAATCCAGTTAGTAATTACACAAATTGTTATTGATCCCAGCTCACGTGCATCCGAAATTTGCTAACTAATCTACCTAAACAGTTTCCCTTATCCTTGATAAAAACAGCTGGATATTTACCGAATAAAATGAATCCTCCCTAAGTTCAAGGTAAAATTCTAAATTTGGATTTTATGTTTCCTGGCTGTCAACGTAGTGTAATTACTCTGGAAAAAAATAAATAATGTTTCAATCAGAGAATAAATCGGCAATAAATTAGAAAAAAGATTTTTTTTCTTGTAATATATTGTATAGTCCTGACTAGTTCGAGAATGCGTTGCTAGCGTTGCCTCCTGCATAATTTATCAAGTTGCCAAAGAAGGATCGTTTTTTCTTAGATATATTTTATAAAAAGTTTAGTTGCTATCCAAGTTGTCGCTTTTTAGAATTTAGAAATAGAAAAGAGGAATAATGGACGTGGGTTTTGATTTGCAAGCGAAAAAACAAAACGGAAACGACAAAATTCGCACTAATGGGATTTTGGACTAGTTTTCGGCACTTGTTTGTGTTTTTGTTTGAGCTAAATTGCGAGATTAGTTTTATTCGTATTTTGTTGCTGCTGTGTACATACAAAGCTAATGGCCAAAATTAATTGGCCGTTTAGGTAAACAAATTTTCAAATTGGTCAGTGGCAAAAATACATCACAAAACTATCTTATACCCGTAATAAAACTAAAACTAAATTAATTTTCATTAAAATTTAAAAATAATTTCAATTTATTACTATACTTTACGTTGTTACATACTAAATATTTTTTTAAATCAGTGAAGATTTCACTAACGGCTACAATAGAAATAGAAAGAGATTAATGACTAAGATAATAAATATAAGAAATCAAACAATGAAGTTTCTTGCTTGTAAAGAATTGTTCTATTTCAATTCACTATTACCATCTGTCGCCTTTATCTCAAATTTAGCTGGAAATGTTGCAGGATTTTATATTTTATGTTAATTTTCTAGCAGGAACCTTGTTTCGGTAATAGTAAAACGATCATATTGTTTGAGAGATGGCAGCACGTGAAATTTTGTTTTAGTTGTAACAAAACCCTAAAAAGCTCTATTAGGTGGCGCTGCGCGAATAAGCTCAAGTGTTTCGGCACATTTCCAGCTAGATGGCTTGCGTGTTCAGAGTTCAAATACTTCAACCACATAATCATTGTTGAGGAATTTCATTGTCTTCGTTACAAATTCAACAGCAATGATCGGTGTTTAGATTAAATTCATTAATTAATAGTTAATAGTCACGGATTGCACAATCTCTGTTTATACTTGGTAATCTATTATCACAATATAGATAAACTAGCGAATGTTTCGGCGTTAATTTATTTAAATTGGAGTGATAATCATTGGCTGGGTTTGTTTTCATATCGCAGCTTTCGTAAAGTTTCAGTGCTAATCGGCAATCTTGAGATTTTAAGCAAACATCCATTTATGCTAAAATTATAAAACTTAGATTAATCTGGTGCAAAGGGTGAGAATATCTGTCTGACTCGTATAGAAATGGATGAAGTTTATCTAAAGTCAATATTTACCGTTGACTTTAAAAGTTTCGCGATCACTTTTAATATAGCAAGTTTAATTAGAAAATCGATGAGGTAGAGGCTATTTTTTCGCAGATTAGGGCTTGCCTCCTGTTCGCAATTAGCATGAATTATTATTAGACGAGATTAACATTGGAAATTCAGCGATCGTAGAGGGGTGTTGCCCGCAGACTCCTTTGCTCCGTATTGAGAGAAGCCTCTAAACTAATTCATGTTGATATAGGTGTAACTCTATACCTTTACTCCACTATAATTGGGGTCTGTGTGGTTCGGGAGTTCATCTCGTTACATGGGAGCTCTAATTAACAAGGGGAGCTAATGAAATAAGCCCTGATTGCGACACCGATCAAACTGTGTATATTATAATATAAGCCCACATTCCGATGTATGCCATAAGACTAGCAATATGTGTGTCGGTACTTGCTTCATATGTCATTGATCGTTCCATTTATTTAATAATGAATATGCTGTGTACGGTTGTGGTGCGTAATTGCTAAATCATTAAGGTTCATTCCAATCTTGCCGAGGTTATATTCCACACATACACATCAAATTTCCGCCGCGCTTTAATATACAAAACACGACAAATAACTCTAACGCAAAAAAGGAAAAAGCCAGACTAATGGATCCTAGTGATGACTGTTCGAAAGCTGTTTGATGTTGTACGTACCCATTAGGCTATAGTTAATATTTAACAGATAATTAAACATTAAAGAGACAAATTGGAAACTGTATGCCTAACAACTGGATGTAAGAAATGTGCAGTAGCATAATAACACAAAATTCGTTTTATTTCAAATTTCATCACAAAGTGCAAGCTCGATAAAACAAGGAGTTGCATGATATAAACACATTTTTATGCTGTCGTTTTAAGTTTACGATTAATAATTTAATAAATATCGTACATTTATAATTAACGTTAATAATGAATAACTAGATGTACTGTTATGATAAACGATATAATTTAAACGGCAGAATTTTTTTTATAAGCAATAACAAACATGTTTGAAAGGAACTGTTCGTAGATGGAATTAAAGTACCTAGTTATAATTTTTATTATGTTTTTTTCTAATTGACTAAATACATATTTTTAATACATAATTGAAACTGTAACGAAGTTACTAAAATGCGGCGCTACCATCTGCGAAAACGTTACCGGTAGTCCGTGAGAATTATCCATTGTGACGTAGCCACTCCGCTGGTTATACGCGAAAATCCGAGAGGCGCATATCCGGAAATCTCCACTGAACCCGTCACTCAAAAAAGTGCATAAAAGCCAGATTCAGATGATTCAGAAGCAGGAGCGACTAGGACTAGTGAAAGTGCCAAGTAACCAATGCTAGTGAAAGAGCCGACTTAAATCCAGAAATGAAAGTACCTACCGAACCCGGAAGTACTACTATCCTCCTCCGTACCAATAACAGTGTTCAGCTGGCTGGGCATCGAATTCGTGACACCAGCGTATTGTACCGAAAGCTCCTTTGGGTGTTGCCAAGCTCTCCTAAAATCGACGCCATCCAGGTGAGAAGTATCGGAACCCGAAAGCTCCATTCCCAAGGCTCACCTAAGGGCGAGCTTTGAGTTTTTAAGGTTTCCAAGCTCACTTCCTACGAGGAGCCTCCGGAGATTCTTTGAGTTTTCGATAAAATTTAGAGTAACAACTAACACTAGACAGCCCGTAGCAAGAACTTCGCACCTCTAGACCTCTTTCACCAACACCATAGCAGACCGATCGCCCACACATTCCGCCCTAAAGTTAATACGGCAAAAATATCTCTATATTAAAGGTGCGTGGAATTTAATGGAAAAGGCGACTCGACTCGGCTGCGTTCTTAGATCATTTTTAAAAAATTTTAAGAACCGAGTACGTCACTCTAGACGACGTTCTGTTGTATATGCCTCAATTAGGTTAGGTGTAAACTATTATTATTTCAATAAGAAGCTTTCTCTCGCATGCAGAATACCTCTCTCTCGCAAACGTCCTGAAACACCAGTTTGCTGGAGATGGTGGGAGCCTGGACACTTTCGAACCTAGTGCAGAGAAATGCCGAAAATCTTCTGCTCTCGCTGCCGCGGAACAAAGACATCACTCCGTACACAACAACCAACATCCGAGAAGACAACCAATCTAATATTTTTGTAAACAATGCACAACATTACACAACATTGGTTGACACCGGCGCGTCCCGTTTGTTTATAGGAGGCCGCCTAGACCAAGTGTGCCAACGTTAACTTTCTCAACAAAAGCGACGTAACCAGGAATATTTGAAATTGACGTATGCAAAGCTTTATTGAGGATTAAGCAGCTTTGCGGTGGGCCGTAATAATTTTTCACTGCTGGTGGTACTACCCTGAAGATTTACAAAAGAGCCGTATTCAGAAATTTTTGTAGTAGGCTTTTAAATTTATTACAAGCAATAACTTGGCAATTTATATATTAATTTAATATAAAGTGATAATGCGGATTTGTAAAGAAACAATCTCAAAATATAGCTAAATGTTAAAATTAAATTATTATTTTTTTTTGATGAAAGCCCAAAAACAAATTTCTGTTACGGACCATCTCTTCCTACAAACCTTCGAAACGTGCCTGTCCTAAGAAATGCAAATTTGTTTATGGCAATGGCATCTCTACCGCTAGCCTCATGAACCACCGTGGAGGGTAATCGTCTTATTGTATAATGAGTCTTAAATATTGTTGGTACCAACTATACCATTGGCTAATGAGAAAGTAAGTACGCTTACTGCCGCCTACGACGTGCTCACGACCCATGACCGTCACCGAGAAACTTTTCCATCGGCCCCAGCTGGTCTTCGAAATTGTGTTAGAGATGGATGTGCTCGGCCGACAAAGGTTCGAGTTGGTCTTAAATACCGGAACCATGCCCGTATCCGGACCGAAACCGCTGCTGATCCGGTTGCCTTTACCAAAGTTTAATCCTCTTCTCCACTAACTCTGTAAAACAATTTCCAGACGAAGAACTACCGCAGTTAAACAACATTGTCGTCAGAAACATCCATTTGTTGAATCCGGAGCCCATTAAGCAACGGCGTCGACCCCGAAATCCCTTCATGCAGAGCGTCGTCAACACCGAAATTAACAAAATGCTTGTATCAAGAAGTTATCGAATCGTCAGACAGTCCATGGAGCTTATCGGTCGTTCCGCCCAAGAAAAAAAAAACGGAAAGTATCGTTTCTCCATCGACATCCAAAAGGTGAACGACGTAACCCGGAAAGATAGCTGGCTACCTCTGCCGTTTATCAATGCTATCGTGAACAAACTCGGTCGTGCTTAATACATTTCTAGTATCGACTTGAAAAGTGAGTACTGGCATGTCTGTTTGTCTCCGGAGGGGAAACCGATCACTGCCCTTTACCGTACCGGGTTACATTCTGCCCCAGCAACCTTCCAACTTCTTCCAACGCCTGATGGATTGTATCATTGGACCAGACCTGGACGCCTACTATTTTGTGTATCATCGTATTAGGAGAAACGTTTGATAAACACCTGTAAATGCTGCCGAGAGGTAGTCTACAGGCTCAGATCCGTTAATTTCAAGCAGAGTATCAGTTTAGTCGCCGAACGTTGAGGTACTTTAATCACCTGCTCACCTCTGAAGGAACCAACCCGGAAAAAATCTGCTCAATCCAATAACTACCACCGTCGACGTCTTTCCGATAACTAAGACATTTTCCGGGATTGGTGTCATGGTACCACCGCTTCATACTGGATTTTTCCAGAATTGCTGCGTTTCTGAACCGTTTATTGCATAAAGGCCGCCGTTGGGAGTGAACTAGTGAACATGAAGGCGCCTTCAAAGCTGTGTTTTACAGTATTACAGAAGCCCCCGTTTAAGCGTGCCATAACTTTAACAAACCGTTTGTTTAAGGACCGATGCTGCTGATTTGGAGTGGCACTGACACAGCACCTAGATAAAGATAACCATGTCATCGTCTACGCCAGCTGAAAAAAAAACTACGACCGGAGCTATGCATCTTGCCAGCAATACAAGACGGCGCAACAACAACCGCTAGAATAGATGTGTTTGTCTCGAAATTTTCTTTTATGGGAAATTGTCAGCACATAATGGTACTCAGTACACCAGCGCCAGGCGCCAGCTTCCGAGAGCTGTTGATGGACAAGTATCCACCACCGGTAAGTGCCCTAATCCAGTTGAGCGAGCCAACAAATCTAGACAACTCAGAAAAAATGCTTATCTATCCGATCTGATGTTTGCTCCACCCGAAAGAAGTGCATAAAAGCCAGTCGTTTACAACAACAGTCTTCGCCGATTGACAGCAGCAACCAAAAGCAGAAGCGAGCAGCACTAGTGAAAGTGCCAAGTAACCAGTGCTAGTTCCTTACTTAGGTTTTTAAACATTAATAGGCAAAGAGGAATCAGGTACTAGGCAGACAGTAGGGAAAAAAAATGTTTAGGAAATTATAGAAGAATATTATTCATTTTGGTCTCAACACTCTGTTTGAAAAATGTGTTCAAAGCTGTTTTAATTCAGCATAATATTTTAAACAATAAAACGACAAACTGATGGTTATCAGCTTATCAGCAAACAACGATAAAAAGTGTATCAATTAGTAAAACGTCTTTTTTGCAACGATTTTTTTTTTCGGGGATCATGTTTATATTTTGTTTCCTATATGTCAGTGTTTTATATCAGAGTTGCTTTTTTTGTGTAGCTATTTGATTTATTTTAATTTCACCCTGTATGTACATACAATTGCTGTGACCGATTTTGACGATACATATTTCATTAAAGTAAACGGAGTTTTTTCTAGCTGTCAGTTGGTAACATTGAACTAAACAAGAACTTAATAATATATTTTCAAAATTTACACTACGATCAACAACTGTTAAAGTTGTTCTTGTTAAAGAAGCGTCCTGTTTTCAATAACGTTTTATTTAAAAACAGAAGTCTCAAGTGAAATTCCTATGCAACTGACCAAATTTACCAACCTTCTTCTAGTTTTGTGACAATGCGAGCCTTCTGTTCTCTGCGGGGGCATTATATGCAATGAAAAAAATGACTTGAAAGAGTGACAGTGACACATTGGTAGATTCTAAATTTTTTTAAAAGAACAGAACAAAAGGAACAGGAAACAGTCTGAAAATTATTCTATTTACACGATAAAATAGTAAGTATACGTTTTTCTTTTGAACAGAAGTGCACTTAGGTTTATGATAAGATAAAAAATACTTCAAACTTCAAATCTTTATTTAAATCTTTAAAATTGTAAAGCAAAATAGTGTCATAATAATATGATGTGATGATCAATATACAGGATGTTCCGTTTTTATTGTTACAAATTTAAACAGGTGATAGCATATTCAATTCTAAGACAAAAGTTTCCTATAAACATGTATCAAAAAATGCTTGGTAAGGAAGCTACACCCCCTGGAAGGGGGCTAATATGTTTTTGCTAATATTTCAGAAACCATTTAAGATAAAATTACGAAATTTGGTACAGATGATTATCCTTTATAGACCTAAACGAATTCAAACATCAAATGTCGAAATTTTTAATCAAGGGCGTACGAAACTGGGGGAGTTTAGGCTAAAAAAGTACCCTATTTATTTTGGCTTTAGTTTTTCGGTACTTTCAGCAACAAAATCTTAAGTTCGATAGTTTATCACAGAAAAGTCTCTCTTGTGTCGATACGACTTATTGATTTTGAATAAAATTAATTTAAAATTTATGTTACACACCAATACAACATTCAAATCACTCAGAATTTACAGAATAATAAAAGTAAGAAATATTTTTTAATCAACCTCAACTAATTAACATTACATTACAGTAACAATAACAACATTAATTAAATAAATTCGTCTAAACCTAAAGAAGTTGTTCAAAATGATCACCATTTTGGTCAATGCATAACTAAAGAAACTAAAGCCAAAATAGATAGGGTATTTTTTTACCCTAAACCCCACCAGTTTCGGACACTCCTGATTAGAAATTTCGACATTTGATGTTTGAATTCGTTTAGGTGTATAAAGATTATCATCTATACCAAATTTTGTAATTTTATCTTAAATGGTTTCTGAAATATTAGCAAAAAACTATTAGCCCCCTTTCAGGGGGTGTAGCTCCCTTACCAAGCATTTTTCGATACATGTTTATTGGAAACTTTTGTCTTAGAATTGAATATCCTATCACCTGTTTAAATTTGTAACAATAAAAACGGAACACCCTGTATGTAGAGTGCAACAGATTGTATACAATCGTAAACACAAGCTGTTTCACTAGTTCCAATAATAGAGCTAAATGAGAAACAGAATACAATATCATATCATCATCATGACCTAACACTTTTTTTTAAAGTAGGTATAAGACTATGTATACTTTAAAAAAGCACTGTACATTTGATTCAGATAAATAGAAAAAGGTCCTTCCAACACGAGTGTTTTTAGGTAAAAAAAAACTTTTTTTTTGTTTTATACTTTTATTCAAGGATTCACGAGGAATAATGAGCCTGAACAAATTTTCGATGCAACCAACATTACGGTTGTCGCAAAATAACTTGCGAAGAGTAATGGTGGTTGCATCGAGAATTTGGTCAGGCTCATTATTCCTCGTGAATCACCTTGTATTTTTTACTTACCATTTTATGTATATAATTATACAAGGCGATTCAGATAAGATAATGAGCCTGACGATGGCGATGCAACCCAAAAAACAAATTTCATTTACGCCTTTGATCCAATTTAAATGAAGATTTGCCAGTTGAATCCAAAGTTATCATCTTATGTCACTCTGACATCAGTGCAGAGAACGATCATTAGTGCCATTCAGTTCTCGCGGAATGATAAAGAAATTAAAGGAGTCTTTTCAGTGTAAACCCAATACAAAATGTATGAAAGAATTAAACATTAAAGGTAGGCAAACAGTGTTTTTTTTATAAATCATATATTGCAACGATAAACAGTGTCAAAGCACTATCAGAGCAACATAAGATAACTTAGATAGCAAATGCAAATCGTAACTAAAATAATTAGGTCAAGACATAAATGAAATTAGTTTTTTGGGTTGCATCGTCAGAACGTCGGGCTCATTATCTTATCTGAATGACCCTGTATACATATTTATAATAGTTATTTATGATACAAGACGATAAAGAAATTGTTTATCTACGAGTGAAAAGGTTAAGTTTACGAGTGACGAAATCATGAGTGGACTTTTTTACGAGTAGATATACAATCTTTATCGTAGTGTATAATATTTCGTTTTATTTTGTACTCTCACAAAAGAATTTTGAAACCACGAGTGTTAACGTGTGGTTTATCATCCTCGAGGTGAAATAAATGAACCGATTTAAACCAAGACGAGTTGAATACAACATTTTACTCTACGAATTAGACTAAAAAAAATTGCTTTAAATCTGTTAGAAATAATCTAAGGTTTCGTATTGAGAAATGCCAATAATCTAACGTTTCATATTGAGAAATGCCAAACAGTTGTCAAAACTTCCTTACACAGAAGAAAAGCCGTAAATTTTGACAGTGTCGAAGAATAAATATATTTTATAAAGTTTTTAATTATCCCGGTGCAGTTTCTAGAGTGAATAATTCACGGTAGTCTGAATTGATCTTTATTAAAATCAGACATAGCTTTATAATGAAAATTACAGAATGAAGGTCCATCGTTAATTCAGATACAGAAACTATTCGCTCTCACGTCTACTATTTTACATCATCATTAAAATGATGGCGTGCGTTAAATTAAAGCAGTCGAATAATTATGGCAAAGTTACATTTTAACCATGCAATGTATAGAGCGTTCAATAATTGCAGCATTACATCACGATCAATCCGAAGTGTATTTTCTGGCTCCGACAGGCACCACGAGAAAATTAAGACCGAAATAACACCTAGTAACCGAAAACATTGCAATGAAAATTATGCTTCATCGATTACTAAATATTAGCCGTATATGTATGTATAAATCAAAATACTGATGGAGATATTTTATCAAAAAGAATAAAATAAGCAAGTTTCAAATAGGGGTCGGTGTGAACTTGACCGTTCACCAATTAACTGCAGCGATAGTCTACAGTTTATTCATTACGCAAATAGTGTGCTCAATGAATTGTAGATAGCTATTGTTTCCAACTGAATTAATGCATTTTACACTTTTATTTAAAGACCAAAAGTATTCACAAGGAAGCGATAACTTGGTTTAAAAGCTTGTTTAAAAATCTCTTTTTATTTAAAATTTTGTAGGCATCAAAAGCCACAATTAGGTAATTAAATATATAACTATTAAGTAAAACAGAATATAACCAGGTGAATACTTCATGTTCACCACTTCTGTTTATACGCTCTTAAAACTAATAATAATTGTAATAAATAGTAATGTGCTGTAGAATGTATGTATGTACACAGTGCTTCAGAAGTAATGTCACAAAACTCGGCTCTCGAGTAGGCACGTTCGACCGTTTCAGATGGGATGGAGCCGATGGTCGGTTTTCCGGCATTGGGATGGGTCGATGGAGAGTTGACGAAAATTGATAAATCGTTTGCTCAAATTATTAAGAATTTTGACTATGAGTAATCACTTATCGTATTTGACTTAAAAGTTTCTTTAAAATTAAAAAATGATCTGATTCAAGGTTTTGATGTCCAAAGTCAACATTTCACAAAATAATTAATTTATTGTTTTATTTACTAATACATTTATTAATTGATGTAGAAGTTAAGGGTTGTTTACTATTTATCAACAGTAAAGGATTTTATGTGATTTTGATCACATTTTTCACAGAAATCGAGTTGTGGCTTCATTTTCATTCAAATAAAATTTTTACAGCAATTCCTAGTTTTCCAAGTCAACGAGTGCGGTTTAAATTTATAGGGTGTCTCTAATTATGCCGCTGAGTTGGGTCTATCCCAGGCAAAAATTTGTCCTTAAGGGTGTTATTTACCTGAAACCTTTTTGCCCTGGGTATTAGAATCCCGATCCTAAACATAAAATGTCTTAGGCAAATATACTTCTCGTCACGATATTTGAACTGTCGTAAATCTTAAGTCGGGTACCCGAATTACTCTTAACAATAGAGACATTTGGGTTGTTGTAAATAATCCAACAGTAAACACCA
>NW_025401063.1:11346611-11365975 GCF_015345945.1 Tribolium madens
ACATTTTCTCAGACACTTTTGGCTTTGCTCTCCAGCGCGTTTGTCTCGATATTTAGTTTTGTTCGTTGTGATTATAAATTAATTTATTTTGTGTTCTCTAATTGGCATAGGTAAAGATATGCACATGATTTTTTTTACTTATTAATAATAATTTTGAATATGTTAAGTGGTGTCTCAGAATGTGGAGACCTTGGGAAAACTCAAATTTTATCCAAATTGATGAGCTTCAACTGCAAGCAGTGCCGGAAGAAAATGAAAATAATCAAGAAATTGAGGACCACAACGATGTTCAAGATGAAGACGACACATGCTCATTTGATCAGAAAAACGATTTATGATTTTTTTGATGAAAAAATTTCTCCAACAATGCGAATGATACATTGCAAGTTAGTAGAAAATGAAGTGGTGAATTGTTCAGAAGCGACGCTCCGAAGGTTCATAAAAAAAATGGGCTTTGTTTTCACGAAAATTAACAAACAAAATGTTTTAATGGAGAGTGATCGTATAAAAAAATGGTTTATAGAAAAAAAATTGTTAATGAACTTATAATACAAATTAATGGTGATAGTGATAGTAGCGATAACGAAAACTGATTAAAAATTTATTAATTATAAAAATAAAATTTTATGTTGATGCTGTTTTTTATTTCTCTATTGCATATTATTATTATAATTTATTAAATAAATATCAATAAAATAATGAAATAAAACTTTTTAAATTACCTACATACTAACAAATTTTTTTAAGTCCGGACCATTCTGACCTGCTGCCGCATTCTATCCTCACTGATATTGTTATTTACAACCACCCTAATGTCTTATTGTTAAGAGTAATTCGGGTACCCGACTCAAGATTTACGACAGTTCAAATATCGTGACGAGAAGTATAACACCCCCAATGACAAATTTTTGCCTGGAATATATTCAAATCAGTGTTAATTTTCAATTCTTTACCTAAATCCGCCTTTATGTAAAGAATTAACAAGTTTTTACTTATTTCAAAAGCTATCGATTAAAATCAAAAAATGGGAATCTTTAATCTCTATTCTATTGTTTTTTATCTATTCTGAAATATAAGGAAAGCCCTTTAAAAAACGATTCTTTTTAGGGGGTGTAGCTCCCTTTCATTGCATTTTTCGAAACACTTTTGTCTTAAAAGTACATATTCTATAAACTATTTAAATTTGTACCTAACAATAAAAATGAAACACGGTATAATTAACACATGAAAAATAAATTCACAAAAATTTAAAATTAACTCACTAAAATAACAAAAAAACTTTTTTAACACTTTATTTTTAACACTATATAACAAAGTGCTTAGCATTTCCCCCTTTGAGTACGGCCCTGAATTGTACGCTTTTCTTTTGAATACAAGTGTAGAATCAAATAATTTTATATGACAAATACTACCTTTAACTTAAGTAGGTATACTTATTGTTTTAATAAAAGCTGAAATCTGTGAAATTATGATAAAATCATTCAATGAACTTTTGGTTGTATTCAATGTTAATAATTTTAAGTATTTTAATATTAAAAGCGTATCAAATGCAAAACAAAAACTTCCTGAAATTTTATTGCATAGCCTACTGCGTCAGTTTTTCAACAACTGTTAAAAAAACATACATTTTATTACAAATCGTATTATTTAGACAAAATATGGTTGTAAATAAAATGGCATACAAACCTTGGTGACAATATCATTAAGCCGAGTACACACTACTGTAATGAGTGTAATGTAACATGTAATGTAATTACAATAGTGCGTACCCGGCTTAAGCTCTTAAGATAATTACATTTTTCCCAACTCGGTTATAAATGTGCTCACCTTGCAATTATAAACCTTATGTTTATATTACATACTTTGAGTTCTACAGAGGGTGTCAGAACTTGCGCTCCAGAGAACAATTTCAAGTAAGATAAGATAGCAGGAACATAGAAAAAAATTCTGTGTCAAAAAATTTGGACATTTATTTTTTGGCATTTGACACTTTTTTACGTCTATTTAATAATAGTGATGATCTTGTATAGGTTTTTTTATAATTATTTAGTAAAAGTATTAAAATTTTGAACTTTTCACAAAGGCGCGAGTTCTGGCGCACCTGTATACATTTTTAATTTTAACATAAATTTTTCTGTTATGTTTTTCTAAGATGTTTCTTGACTTTCTTACTTTTTGATTTTTTTATTTTGTTCTTTTTAAAACATTTTAAAGTAGTGGTAATTTGATTGCCTTTAGTGACCTTCTCGCGTACAAATGACATCAATACTATTGTTAACACACCGTTATTGTTATTTAGTAACGTTGGTGGGCGTCGTAATTGGAAGGGAGGATGGTAGCAAAAGGATGGTAGCGGGTTCGTCGGCGCATCGGCACCCTGGCGTGTCATTAGTGACCCCCATTTGCATTTACATCTGTGTTAGAAACTATAGAAACCCTTGACATGGCCAAGGCGGTATGTTAAGATTGGAACTGAGATAAGACGGTCCTTAACTATTTAATAAGATCCCAAAGGGTCGTCTCAAACTACATAAATTTATTCGATGGAATTTGTCGCCAGTATTTATTGTCAGACTTTGTGCCGCAACTTTAACAAGAACCGGATATCGGAACAAACTTGCTAAGAATTTTTATTTGATCCTTTATCTCAAAAACTGTAAAAATTTAATGGTAGCCCTGGTGGAAATGGATAGCTAGATTAATCGAGAATCGTTTCTGATTTACACATTTTGATTATTATTTTGTGAAACGTAAACGTCAATCAATTCGATTATTTAATTTTAATTATTTCTATAAATTTTGGAGCTACAATATGAGAATTGTAATAATATTAATTATAAAACTGTCAAAATCAATCAAATATTTGATTTAAAACTATCTGGTTTATGATATATTAAAAATAATTGTTGATGTCTAGTTACCTTTATTTGCATTATATATGTGTGTACATGACAAATTGAGGCAATAAATTGTTCAAACGTAATAGAGCTTTAATCTTGGCCTTATTTCGGACAAATATGTAGCGTTACCGGCGAGGAATATATAAGTTAAACAATATTTGTGAACCGATGTGTTTGCGCAAGAAATACGGAATAATGTAACAATTCACCGGACGTTGGTAAGTTTTGAATTTACAATCAACTTCCTCGTGTGCAGTTAAATTCACTACATGATTTGTGAGAACCGCTGAATTATTTTAATGTTAATAACACCAACAGCTGGACCGGCTTTGATTCACCCGGCTAGTCTGATACAGCCACAGCACAATATGAGTTTACATGTAAATTATTGCAACGTGTGTGATAAGAGATATTGCACTATTGCATCCAGGACGTGATTCGCCACGTACTCTCATAAAACAGGCACTTTTTTCATGACAAACGGCCTCCAATACCGACGCGGACGTCGAGACCCCAATGTGATTTTACATTGATAAATTTAAGACTTCAGAAAGATTATTGAACACACACGCACTGTTTGCTCTAATAAAGTCTAAAAACTTATGGATTCATAAGCTGACATCTTCCCAAACCCGAGCCAGAAATGTGAGAGATAAATTTCCAAATTTTTTTTGCAGTAGGTACTATACTGTTAAGGTTTTCTTGATTTGCTAGTATAGTCAATGTTCTCTGCATTTTTACTATACGCTTATTTCAAGGAGCATTTGTCATTATTAGTGGCCTACGAAAAATACAATTTTAAGATTTTTTTATTACAAATATCTAAAATTGCGTCTGAAATTACGAAAGCGCTGAAGGGTCACACAAACAAATATTTTTCAACCCAATTGACAGTTAATAACTGGCAATTACCAGGTACTAAGTGGCACGAGACCTGAGGTAAGCGTGCTTAGACAGCTCGTATCAGCAATTTAACGAATTCCCTATTGTCCAGTTGCCGTAAGGTGACCATCTTCAAAAAATTCAAAATCAGGACGTTAATAATAGTAATTATAATTTTAAAAATAAAACGGGTCTTATAATAAAACTGTATAGAAATGTAAATATAATAAGAATATTTGCAGGATGTAAAATATTGATATGAACAATAAAAAACAACTTTTGAATTAACATAATTATTAGAGTATTGCTTTGTGTTCATATTAATCTTTTGTATGAATTAGTAGGATGTACCCAAAATGTTACTTCTGGACCAGGATATGTAGCGTCTTAAAAGACAAGGTAGAATCCTACAAATTTAGCTGTTCTTCCAAAATTAAACAATCGAAAAAGACCTAAAACAAAGGTTTTAGGTTAAAAAAGCACAAATTTTTGTGCACCCGAAAAGTTGCAAAATATCTGTAAACAACCAAAAATTGAGCACACGAAAAAACTGTTGAAATCTCCCAAAATAATGTAAAATTACCTCAAGAACGCCCTAAAAAACTAACAAAATACCTTGTTTTTAAATCAATCGAAAGAGAGCCAAAAAATCCTATTCAAATCTCTCGGTTTTTAACACCCCAAAATGGATTTCTATTTTTGTACCAGAGCAATTGGCGCCTAAAAAAAGGAAAATTACTCCTAAAATATTATTACAATTATTGAGAAGTTCAAAGTTTCTCAGTTTTAGATACCCCAAAATAGCTTTTCATTGACGGACCAGAATATTAATGAATACTCGTATTTATATTCATATATTTATAAAACAGCTAAATTTGTAGGATTCTACCCTGTTTTTTCGTGTGCCCAATTTTTGGTGGTCTACAGATATTTGGGTACTTTTGGGATGCATAAAAATTAATGCTTTTTGAGAGGTTTTAGGTCTTTTTCGGTTGTTTGCTTTTAGGCGAACAGCTAAATTTGTAGGGTTCTGCCTTTTTTTTAAGACGCCACATATCCTGGTCCAGAAGTAACATTTTACATCCTACTTGAACTGCTTTAAAATATTTTTCATTCTCTGCAAATATTTAAAAAAATATATGCAAGGCAAATTAATATTTCATTTGGTCATTATAATCAATTTTTAAATGTTTTTTGGCAAAAGAAGCATGTATACATATGAAATAAAAGAAATATTCGAACATCCGCGCTTCTAGGATAACGTAATCGCATAAGTTGCTCAAAAAGGGACGAAATAAGTAAGTTTTTGAAACTGCTTCCTTTGCTAAAAATCTTTCCTCACGCCACTATTGGGAAGAAATTCAAATTTTGTCAATGAGGAGGAGTCGCCGATTGTATAGCGTGATCACTTAGTATTTTTTTACGTTGGCAACAGATTTGAAAGTATTTTTGTTAATAATTTTTAGTAACACTGCAACCGTATACCGTTTTGCTTGACAAATACTTGACGTACCTCTCAAGATTGTTAAATTGTTGTTAATCAGAAGCATACTCCAGTGGAAAACTTTAAGAATTAAAGTTAGGCTTGCCAACAGATTAATTCATTCTTGATCACTTTGTATTATTGTTTACCACATGAACACAGATTAAAGTTCTAACCAGATGCAAAAATAAGATCTCGTACCCCAAGTGACACACCCAATTTTTCCATGTTTTTGGTATCTTATCTTACTTGGCATTTCTCTCTGAGGTGCGAGTTCTGAACCATCCTGTATTTTAAATGCGTCAAATAATAAAGTTCTCTCTTATTTCTATTATCGGTTACACAGACTATAAATTTTCTTTCAGTCAATTTTATCTAAAGGATACTCCTTCTTTCGGTTAGTGTGGATGATTCATTATAGTGACTTGTGGGTGGTGTTGGATAATAAACTATCATTGATTTTTTTGAAATATTGCTGGGGTTGTTTTTGTCTTTTAGTTAGAACATTATGTATTTCGGGCTGCAATTAGGTACATTGTCAATTACGTGTATCCAGCACACGTGTATTCCAAGACCCGTACAAGTTCTAGTCAATTGATTGTCGCTCACTGCAAATTTATCTTTGAGAAATCACAATTTATAAATCATCCGATGATACTTAATATTTGTAAATTCTTTAAGAAAATAAGTTTTTCATGCTCCAACTAATCCAAACAAGTTGTCTAAGTATTCCTTTGGTAATCGTAATTCTCAATATCAAAGCAATAAAGTTGCTAAAAGTAAAACTTTACAATGCTTTGATGATAAAACCAAAACGATGGCGAATTAAAATACTTTACCGGGCGTGTAATCCATTTGGATTGAAATACAGTTACATCGAATGAATTTTAAATTCCGCATACTTTGAACAACTTTCGTTGTACCAGACAAGACGCACCCGAAAACCCGCCTGAACAACATTCGTTAACGAACATCAATATATACAATTATGCAAATGGATGCAAAGCCGCCGTTTTCGCGAACCGCCTCCTGGATTTGAATTCATTAAACGAACAATAGGAAGACAGATAAGAAAGTTCCATGTTCCGGCCATTGCTAAGATTGGACCGCCTGAACCACCTCCAACATATCGACTCCTGTTTACGTTTGCGAGCAATATTGCTGGACACGAGAGATAACGACCAGAGCAGATTTGATACACCATCTCCGACACAAAGCCTGGATAAATACCACCTTGCAACCATTATTGCATTAAATACTACAGTCTTCAAATCAACTCTTTTATCAGCAAATTCTAGAAATTCAAACGGGATCATGTTCTTTCAATTCTGCAGCTCAAACTCTAAATAATTTTCTAGTAGAAGCAACCAGAAACGTATGTTTTCAACACTTGGTACGAAATAATACAATTAGAGTCTTATAGTAGTAATATTGTACTATTATAATATCTTACAATATTAGTATTTAATTTGCATAATTTTTTATATTTACGTTAATTTTTAAAAGCGTAAATTTAATGGCTAAAGAACAATTTGATCTAAAATTAGGTAAATTAATGAAAAACTAAAAATGCGCATTATAATATTTCAATATTATTATACATACAGGGTGTCAATTTTAAAACTTGCAATCGCCAATATCCCTAGAACTAAAAAAGTTATTGAGAATCACTCAAAACCGTTTCGGTGGTTTTTAGGGGGTATCAAAATGGCATGGTAAGTGACGCTCCTCCACCCATCCTTCAAGCCACAGCCAGCTTAAGTTGAAAATTTTAAATGGCACGACCCCCGATATATCGTTGGAAAGCCCATAACAAGCGCTTTTCAAAAATGTCATACAACAGCCTATTTCGTAAAGTTATTTTTCCAATTATTCAAAAGCAAAGACGTTAAATTTTCGTTTTTTTTACTATATTCAAGGGTGGGTGGAGGTGTGTCACTTATCATGTCATTTTAATTCCCTTAATATTAAATTATATATTAAAAAATTAATAACTTTTTCACTTGAGAGAAATTGCCGATTGCAAGTTTTAAAATTGACACAGTGTATAGTGTTTTAGTACTAATTGCAATATTGCAGTATTTTAGTACTTATTGCAGAATAGTACTGTTTTTCGAATTTTTTTGTTTTTTTGCTAGAATAAATAAAACATCATATTGTGCTAGCGCTACATTACACAAAACTAGTTTAATTACAATTCTATTACAATTTTTTGTTGGCAGTCATGTGCAGAACATAAGCAGCGCCTTCCTATGTAATTTATTCGACGGCGGCTAATTATCGAAGCGAGTTAATTGGTGACGAAGAAATCGAGGAGACGATGTGTCGAATCGATAGCTTTCAATTAATATCGAAGTACACCTCGCCGAAATCAATTTGCTCGGGCACCTATTTTATTATACTTATCGATGGTGCAGTATCTGGAATGAAGTTAAAAGCGAGCGAAAAAAGGTAATAAGAAAATAAGGAGTAGTTGCGGTCAAGCTCTTATCTTGTAATCAATTACTGAGACTCGATGGAAAGCTTTTCAGGTCCACTCAACTTTGACCACCCACGTTATAACGTATAATTACAAGATGGCTCTTATCGGCTCGCCGTGGAAGAAAACAGGTGCGTCTGATTTTTTTCTTGAGGAACGAACAGATACTTGCACTCTCGTGTTTCATGACAGCGGTATTCATGAGAGATCGCTTTTGTGGCTGTTTGAATAAAGCTTGAGTACTTATTTTTATTTTGCTTTATAATTTTATAAAGAAAAGGTTTGGTATTATGTGTAAATATTTTCTTTTTCTCGTGATTTAATCTCTCAGTCCACAAATTATCAGCTGAATCTTTTAGGAATTGGAAATTTTCGTCAAGGTATCCACATGTTAATTGGTTATCTGTATATTCATACAAGCACGAAATTGGGCATACAACTGATTTACCACCGAAATTATTCATCTATCCCCAAGCTTCTATTAATCCTCTAATGGACACCTGTAATTATTCGCGCCATCTTTGAATGTATGTTTCGCTTTATTTAACTAATAGATTGATGTCAAACATTATGCTGTTAATAATTGCCTCGGAAACATCTGATTTAGTTTGATTTCGAACGAAAGATATTTGCAAAAAGTTGAAGGAACATCTTGAAATGACGTTGCCGAGATTCCAAGATTTACAGAAGCTATTTCAAACTTTTCAAACTGACCCCTACAACTTACCGTGCAGATTGCCACAACAAAGTTGCCAAGTCCCACTTATTGTCTTACTTTTAGTTTGCTAAAGTAATCGTCTTATAATCATAAATCTTTTTCTGATAAACGCAAAAATATATTCCAAAAAGCCTAAAGGGTGTAAATTCGAAACGGTAATCTGGCTGGTAATAGACTTATTAGTTGCGTGACTTCTCAAGTCGTTATTATTAATGACAGTTTTGAAGTGAATGGATTGAAGTAAACCACTAAAGAGGCCGCGATGCTTTAGAATTGATTGAATTGTATGAACGAAGTTTGGAAGATAGAAGATTACTTATTAGACACTTATTGAAAGTCCATCAAAACTGTCAGTGACTCCAACACGTTCATAATATCACCGCCTCGCAGGACAAAAGCTTTTGTAGAAACTAATTCTCTGTAAAAGTTAATTTACCAGTGACAAGGTCGAGAATCACACTAAATTAACTCATAACAATTCTCAAATGTTGATATTTTTATTTCAGATCCGCTTTTCAGACAATAGCTGTAGGTATAGGTAAGTGAGATTTTAAAGTTATAAATAACCGGGGTTACCTAGCTGTCGAGAAAAAATTTGAAATCAAATTAATATATTAAGGATATATGATGGAATGCACGTCACGAAGTATAAAGAAGGCAATCAGTTTATAAGAGGAACTACTGTTGTAAAGATGAAAATTTCAGTGAAGATTTTAACTTTAAAGATCGATCAGGTATTCAAACAGGATGGTCTGAATCTACCATAAATCAAATGCTTCATTATTTATTATTGGAGATCGATTTTACCTACGTAATGGTGACGAAAGCTTTGAATTTTTTTTCTTCTAATAATAATAGTATTTCTATTACAAATTTGTATTTGTAAGATAAAAGTAATGCTTTACGCAATTATTAACCTTTCTAACAATATTTTTTTATCTGTTATTAGCCTTGTTTCTGTAATTAGGTAGCATGACAAAAATTATTTGAGGAGCTTTTTTTAATAATAGGCTCACGCTAAAGAAAAGTTTTTCTTAAAATAGAGAATTTGAGAGTGCGATAAAATATTAATAATGCCACCAGCTTAACAAACATCAACACCCTTTAAAATATTTATTAGCACTAATAACGGAGTTTATAATTGGCTAAAGTTTAGCGCAACTAATGAAAATTTGACGACAGGTTTTTAGAAAAATAGTTTTGTGGTGCTATGATGAAGAGAAAAACAAAGAAATGTGTCATGGGTTATTATCTATATCTCTATAAATGATATAAAATCAGCTAAGCTGCTAGCGTTTCAAAATATGGTATTTATTTTCAATTACATTGTGAATGCTTGTTCAACTTGTTTTTAGTGGCCACTCCAATTAATTGTCCCTCTATAAATAACTTTTTGTTTTAGGGTATTTATTCTGAACTGCTTGATGTAGGCGTCCTCGTATTTTAATAAAAAGGTCCTTAGTAATTATAGTTAACAAAAAAGGCTCCGTTTGATTAAGCTTTGGGGCATCTGTGTTTGTCGAATCGTAATTAACTATTGCAGTAATCTACAAAATGTTATCGGGTGTAATGTGTATGTCCGAATTTAGGTTTCGGTATACACCGCCTCTTCTAAACTGTAAATTAATTCTTTTTCTCGACTTAATCGATTATTTTTTTGGTTGCTTATCGATTACAACAAGATATACGATCGTAAATTATAGGTATGGTTTAAATGGCTGGCGCTTGTTTCCCGTCTCTTATAATTCATCGGTTTTAACACCTTCTTCGGTCGATATTAGCTCTAAGACACCTTTATGCATAATGCATAAACATAGATAAAATCCCTTATTCGATAAGAATGCCAAATTTATAGGTGAATTGATCGGCAAATAATAGCCGCCTCGGTGGAGAAAATTTGATAACTAATTGATATTGTCACTAATTAATAAAGAAGTCAATGATATACATAAACGGATCGAGCCTTCGTTAAATTTATTGCGAATTAATTGGACGGCACAGGCAAAAATTGCCTCGTTTTTGCGGGCTTTAAAGGGTATTTTCTCATGTGGAATCACAAGATTTCGGCAATCTTAACAAAGATAATCAATTCGGTTAATATATTATTAACGATGGTCGCTCGTAGGCGAAATGTATAAGCGGATCTCCGATCCGTTGACGCCTATTAATTTCGAGCAACAAATAGAGATATCAAATTCCCGCCTCGGGGGTTATGCAGATAGTGATAAAATAGGCGGCAATTATCTGCGATCTGCAATTATCAAACCCACAGAATAAATACATACGTAACTACATATTAAACAGTCCTCGTATAATATAGAGAAATTAGGCTACTCTCGTTTTTCATTGTCGCTTGGCGATTTTTCCGGCGTTATCTGAAAAATGTATGTATATATCTTGATACCCAGCATCAAATATGGATAAATGAGGGCGAGGGGCAGAAGTTATGAGGGTAGTCTTAACTCCGTACGTCACGTCTACCGCGAGATATCTGGGATTAGGCGCAAGACACATTATTGGACATAGTAATCCAGTCTTTGACCGCAGATAAAAGACGAAAGAGGCGTTATCACCGATACAACACCACCTCTGTTAGCACCTTTTAGGATCCAAATCCGAGCATAACTATCTGTCCCCGCTTGTGACAAAATTGGTCTTTTTCGGGCCTCTTGTAAGGACGAGAGAAATAGATATTTTATGGCGTTTGGGGCGATAAACTTCTATTACTTTCTTAATTTCGATTTTATGTCTCTGCCATACGCCGAAGTGAAACATATTACAACGCCGAGTTTTTTGTTGTATTTTTTATTCATGATAGCAACTAGCAACAGCCATTAGCAGACATCTATTTTAACATTATCTAAAAACTTCTTACATATTTCTGCTTTTACATTTTACGGATTTTAAAAATTTACTAGTACAAATTCTATATCTTACAGGATTTGTCGAAAAAGGATTTGCAACCACACAAAAAGCAATAATGCATTCCGTTTCATATTTAATATGGCTTGACATAGGTATGCAATGGAACTGTAAATTTGAAATACGAGTATCTAATCAATGGAATTTTTTTATAAAAATTTTTAATTAAAAAAATATTAGAAGCACAGCAAATGCAGAAAAAAATATACTTATATGAAGATATACTTCAATTGAAGACATCATTTTTAGAAAATAAGTTTCAACAAAATTGTAAAAGTTAATTTGAAAAATACCATTTATTTTTTATAAATCGTTAAAAATTTAGCCACATACTCGTAATTAAAATCGTAAAACTTGAGTTTTAGTGACCTGATTAAAGTGGATAGTCATGCTTCTTTAAATTTTATATGACTGCCACGAGCAGGAGGGCATATTTGCGCAAATGGTTAAATTACTCGATGTCTAGATCCGTAGATAATCCAGTGCGGGAGGAATGAAGTGGTAAATGCGGCAACGGCCACAGAATCCGGCATCAGGCATGTCCTCGGGCCCTCAAGACCCACTACATCAGTGCCGGGTTAAGATGTGTCTTCGCAAATGTGTTGCCAAATGCTTTCAATTCGACGCAAATGCGCCCTAATTAATTAATTTACACCGAACCGACATCGGGGCGTTTTTGTCGCGTGAAAAGTTTGATCCGGCCTTTTCAATAACAACACAAAGCATAAAGTAGGTACTCGTAATAATGTGTAAAGTAGACCAGGGATAGTTCAGTAACTATTTTTTACGTATATTTTATGTTTTTCGATACTTACACATGAGAAAATAACTGAGGTTGATAGAAAACTATTACACTAGCGAAAACAAAGTTAAAAAGTTTTCTTGTATGTTAATTAAATATCGTCATTCCAAATGTAGGGGAGAGGCGGGCAAAATGGGGTACTTAATGTTTGAAGTCGAATTTTAAAAAAACTTAAAACTATGAGAGTCTGTAAATGAGGCAATATTATTGTTACAGTATTAATTATTTATTACTAACATTTTAACTTATAAAAAACAAAACATTTATTTTATATTGAATAAAAAAAATAGTAATGCAATTTGCCCCATTATGCCCGTCGCATAGGGCAAAATGGGGTAATATGTCTAAACTGAAAAAAGCTCATTGACAGTTTCTTCTAACAGTTTAAAGAACTGTTGTACAGCCACCTTGTTAAAGCCCATTGCACGGGCACCTGACGTAGCCTCGGGCTTTCTGATGGTCAAGTCTTTATGTCTATTAAAAAAAACCCGTATCCATCCCGTTCCAGCCATTTTAAGATTTTTGTTAAAGGGGTATTCAATCCGATTTTGTTCAGCAAGTTGAAAGGCAAGTTGCCTGCATTCTGTAATAGTCAGTCCAAATAATCTAATAATCTCGCTTCCATATCTTTAAGATAATTAACAAGTTCTTGTTCTTGTTGGGTAGTAAAAACGGGCCTTTTACTGCCCAAAACTTTTGAAACGGAATAACCTGGAGTATCTCTTTTTTTTGTACTTAGACACCATCTATGTAGAGACAAAACCAAAAATATTTACTGGAAAGTTGCATAAAAATAGGGCAAAATGGGGTACCCCGTTTTACCGTACCTGCTGGTACCCCATTTTGCCCAAATGCGAAGACTTTTAGGTTATGACGTATTTATTTTATTAGAAGTAATTTTTTTTTAACACAATAACAAAGAAAATCTTTAGAAAACACGCACTTTTAGTTGGCATTAATATTTTTTAATAATAAATTGGTTTAGTCCTACTTACGATGAATTTATTCTCCGGCGATATTGAAACAGTGTTTACTAAAAAGGCACATGTGCTAACTACAACGATCGGCTAACAACTACAGATTTCTGCTTTATGACAAAGATCGTATGCCCGCGTGTGTAATATAATTTTGAAAACGTTGGGTAGATAAAGCTAGTGGTATAGAAAAAAAACATGGTACCCCGTTTTAGGCACCTACCCCGTTTTGCCCGCATATCCCCTAGTTATTGTATGAAAAAACTCAACTAAAAATAAATAACACTTAAAAATCACTTATAATGATCAAATCAAATTTTGATTTTTTTTATGTTTTCAGAGAGTAAAAAAACTGAAAGCGATTTATGCAAAAGAAAACAATAAATTAATATAAAGGGTCGCTAAAAAGTATGGATAGAGCTAAATATTTTCGGAATGGTTTAGCAGAGCACGTTGAAATTTGGGAAATAGTTTACCAATTTTTGGTCAAAGCTCAGGCGGCAAAAAGCTAACGATAGATAAAGACAACAAGTTCAAGGCTAAAAAAATTACATTTTTCAAAATTTAATTAGTTCGACTATTCAATTAACCTCTCTTTCTTAAAATATTAAACATTGAAATAGCAGAGATTTATTTTCGTATCCTAGCAACAGCAAATTCCAGCAAATATTCCACTTTCCACTCGTGATAAAATATCGGGTGTTTCAAAAATGTGTGGCATAATTTTAACCACGAATACCCCTCTACAAATGAGAATAGAGAGCACAGAATTTATTGACCTAACTCAAAAAATAGAAAAATTACAGCTTTCCAAAAATCGGTATGGAAAATGATTTTTTGGAAATATTTTTGTTATCGTTTATCCGATTATTATGAAACTTTGCATGTCAAGGGACAAAAAGACACTCTTTGTTATGGTGTAAACGGAAGTCTTGTAAAAGCTATAGATTTCCGGTGACAATGGGACCCTTCCAGTTTTTAGGTCATAACTCTTTTTTTCAGCCTATTAACAGATATTTTTGATGCCAAAAATCAAAAGCCCGATCATTTTTTCATAAAAAAAGTATTCTTGTTAATATCGCTAAAATGTACCGTTCGCGAGTTATTTCGGTGTAAACAAAACTCTACACCGCGCTACAAAATCAAAAAGTATGAATTTTGAGCGTACCATTGGAAACAATCCACTACGAATGACATAGCTGGAGATAGATACAGTTGGCCGTGGTAAACAGAAACTGCTAGTGACATCTTTTGGTTGTATGTTTTGTTTTTACTTAAAAAAATACAGAATATAAAGCAATCTTTGGATATTTAGCGCAAAATATTAAAAAACACTTTTCAATCAACTTTCACTAGTATTGTTCAAACAATTTCCCAGTTAATTTTTCCCTTTCGAGTTCGAATTATTTGTTACATACTTTGTTCGTGGTATGCTCTTTTTATTGTGTGTTTAAATTTTGTTTGGTTTCGTTTTTTAGTATCTACTTTTAAGGTAGAATTTTTCAAGTTTTGAAATAGGTACACTCTCCTAAAAGATATCCAGCAGCAATGCTCCTCAAGAGAATCTTGAAACTACTGGGTAAGAGTCCGGAAATTTGGGGACATCTGAACTGCGGTCAAAATTTGAACAGGTAAAAACATAATTAGAAAGGAAAATTTTCGCTTTCGAATTGCGGTCTGTTTCTAGAACTAGGGGGAATTTTAAGCTCTTTTACAGCTAATGTCATCACACTTGGACGATATCACAAGGGTTTTTCAATGTAGGTTTAGACTATGAGAACTTTTTATTGATTGATTCTAAAAACACATTTGTAATGAGAAAAGAATGATTTTTTAGGTAACAAATAAATTTTGACTGAACGTCTCTCTAATAATGTGTGAATTTGACCGCAGTTCAAATAGAGGTTCCGTCAGTCTGGATAGGCTAAAACACTTTGTACCGTAATTCGATGGTATAGTGTATTCACGCAAGTGTTGCCGCTAAGCAATATAACGAAGCCGAGGGTGACCACCCAAAACATTTCGCCCTCGATTTCGCCACTCTGAAAGTATTAACGACGTGTTTTATCGTGTTTTGTGAGGTTTCTTTATAATTTAAATTAAATTTTGTTTTAGGTAAAAATGAGATATACTAGAATACTGGTCGTAAATAATAAATCCAAACACACGATTAATAATTGAAATAATTAATTTTTAATAAAATTAATAATCGTGTGGTTTGGATTTATTATTTACGACCAGTATCAATATCCCACGATGGGTACCCACAAAAGATATACTAGAATATTTCAAATTTCAATACCAATTTGATTCTCTAAAATAAACAAAATTCTTTATTCAAAATTAAATAATGAAAAATTAAAACAGGTGTTTAGGGCTGCAATTTAGGATTTAGAAAAAAAAATTTAGAAAGAAATGTTGCTTCTTGCGAGAGCTAGTAAAAAAGATAACATTTATGTTATCGATGAATTAGCACAACAAGCAGGGCACAAGGTTTTGCGTTTACCTCCCTATCACTGCCAATTTAATGCAATAGAATTAATATGGAGTCAGACAAAAAAATATTATGACAAACATATTGGAAGAAACGGCTACAGTGAAGAAGCTGTTTTGGCAATGTGGAATGAATCACTGCAGCAAGTTCAACCTGACAATTGGAAGAATTGTTTTTCCCACGTTGAAACTCTCTTAAATCAGTGGTGGCAACGAGAACAATTAATAGATGAGGTGGAACCATTAATTATAACGTTGGGTGACGACACTTCTTCATCCGAAGAATATTCTGATTARCCGTAGGATATTACATACAWGTATTGTATTTTTATTATTTTATTTTAGAAAACTAATGTTTGTTATATTTTTATATTTTTAAATAAATTTTAAAATTTGAGTCTTTACATTTTTGTTTCCACTGATCCGGAATTCTGTTTCTCATTTGAAAGTTTTACGTCACTATCTTCCTCTTACTCCGACAACATACAGTGACATGGAAAAACAAGGATAGACATATTGAGTAGGTATCAAAAACCCTCGATTTTCACAACAAAAGAAACAGGCATGAGCGTTCGGTTTGAAGGTGATTATGAAGATTTACAAGGGGTACGGTTTATGGCTTAGCGGCAACACCAGCGTGAATACACTATATATACCAAGAAATTTTTACTCAACATTTGGGGGGATTGGTAATGAGACAATAATCAATAATCTGATTCCAAAATAAAGTATAAAAAGTTCAAACAAATAATTTACACGATAAAGTCTTCGCAACAGTTTTTTCGGCTAAAGAAAACTATGCAAAAGTTTTGCGTGATTCTATCAACTTGAAAAGGCATGAAATCTACACATCAAATATACTGCTCTTTCACGAAAACCGACTGAAGAATATATTAGCAAATCTGTAGTGCCCAGCAGTATAACCATTTATTCTACAGTCCTAATCTATCTTCTTTCAGTTATATTTTGTTGGCAACTATCTTGAACGGCAGGATTTTTTAAGAATGCAGGAGCCACCAGTCAAAAATGTAAAAATCAAATCCATTTACTTAGTACTTTCAGTTAATGCTATCATAATGTGTGGTACAATTTTGTTAAATTCATAAATAAACAATTTAAGTCCATTGTATGTGCTTCTTTATGTCTTGATCATAACCAAAATATTATTATTAAACACATATAACTGATTTTATTGAAAATTTTGGTTATTTGTGTTTAAATTGTAATAGGAAAATTAAAATTGAATGATAAAGAATTTAAATTTGCCGCCAATTTTAGTTCAACATACAAACAGGAGACGGCGCCAGACTCGAAATTTTGACGACCGGAAAATTGTGTGTTACTTGATTTTCTATATTGAGTATGTTCTATGGTTTCAGGTTTTAAAACGTTTTCTGGAGACACTATCAAGTTTTTATTACCCATGGTAAATGCTGTATACAGCAACTGTGTACACATATTTTTTTTTCTGTCTGGCCGCATCTCAATGTCCATTTATCTCCTACGTCCCTGACCAAATTGGACGTAAAATTATGTCAATTTTTCAATGATACAAAATTTATAACCCTAAAATAATTTTTGAAATAAACTTGACATTAGTTGCTATGAAAAATTTTAATGAAAAAGGATAGAACGTATATACCTTATCCACATAATACAAAATTGGCTCGGTTTGACGTTCAGTGTCCCAACTCTTCAAATATAGGAACTCTAATAGTAGGTAGTAAAAGATCGAAGAATATTTTTATTCATAGTCATTGCGCTTGCGAATAACATTCGTGCTACTATTCATAAAAATATTCGACAATTTTTGACTACTCGTGGTATTATAACTGATATTTTTTTTAAATAATGTATACATCACAGAACTCCGAAAATGCTCTTCTAAAAAATATTAAATTTAACCCTTCTTGACATTAAAAAAATCAAGTTCACCTTGAATCCCCAGAACAAATGGAGATGGAAGTTTGAAAAACATCAGAGGCGATAGAATTTAAATACATTTAAGCATATACCAAATTTTAATTTTTATACAACTGCATACCTACATTGTATTAAAACTTTTTTTGTGTTTTGGAAAAAAATTATTATAACTACATATTTTTATTAATGTCGTGATTTTGAATTCTCTAAAGTTGATCACCCTAGTCACCCTGTCAAAATTAATAATGGAAGTATTTATTCACCCCATTTTATAGAACAATAAGTTTTAGTCAACCTACCCCCTGTTTGGCGTTAACCATACAACGGGTGTTTGATTAAATTTGGCGTTATAATTGTTGGTGGTGACCATGAGTGTGTTGTGAACAAACCACAATTTTTTATAGGCCCCGTGAGGTGTCAAATATCAGATTAATAACTTTCAATGCGATGGTTCGTTCACAATCAAAATTACTACATGGATACCTTTGACGCCAAATTAAAAAAAAAAAAAACGTAAGTAATCATGGTGTAATTATGGGAAAAACATGTTTGCGATTTTTGAATTTTATATTAAAAAAAACTGAATCTGCAGTATAAAGTTAACATAAATAAACCTTTTCGTTGTTCCATATTATTATGGTATAAACTACATTCAACAATTTACAATCGTTAAGTGTCAATATCACCCTAGTATCACACACAAGTGATAACAGAACTGTTAAGAGGTTATAACAGCCCGACTTGCGTTTTAACGCCCGACTTTTTGACAGCTTTGACAGTTTACTTCAAATAATAATATTTTATATATTAATAATATTAATAATATTATTATAATATTATTAATATTAATAATAATTATTATTAATAGTAATTTAGTACTAATATATTGATAATAATAATAACAGAAAACGTGGCTGTTAAGAGCCATAACAACCAAGAAAGGATTAAGACCCTCCTTCGTCGGGCCTCAAACAACTCCCACAGTTGTTGTGACCTTCTCAACTGGCCTGAATACGTACAGTCGAACAAAGTGAAAATGACGCCTCAATAAACTAGCCCCTACTGTGGGTGCCCTTCTAACCGCAAGCAGGCAGGATCGTAAATTATCGGACTGCAAACTTGACGAAGTTTCAAGATAAATTCCTTTAGGAGCCGATTTACAAAAATCGAAATGAAAATTTAATTCAGAACTAATTGGAATTAAGTTGCTATTTATTTTTCATTGACAAACGTCAAGTTAATTAGATGAAAATGTTGAGTTTTTTAATGAAAAATTTAACAAACAATTAATTCTTAAAACAATTATGCATTAATTATGACATTGAAGAAAAAACAAACCATTATTAACTTAAAATTTAACTGTTTCTTCAAAATAAAATTAATTAACATAATTTTTGTAGGAAATAAGCTTTCTCTATTTTTAACTTGATGTAAAACAACAAATAAATTAAAATTAAACGTTTAATTCCACGTGTGCGTTTGCCGTGAGTGAGCACTCAAAGCGAAATAAAATTTACTTCAGAATTAAACTAATTCGAATTAAGTTGCCATTTATTTTGCATTGACAAACGACAAGTTAATCGCGAATTAAAATTTAATTGCGATTAACACGTTCTGTTAATCGGCCCTAAGTTTTCTATTAGTTTTGTAATTATCATTGAAAACGATTCAAAATTATTTATTTAATTTAACCAGAAAAAAAAACCGCAAAATTGTTTGAAATTTTTTAGTTCTGCTCCAAAATTTAACAAAAACCATTTCTTAAAGAAAATTATGCATTAATAAGAT
>NW_025401063.1:11969753-12074947 GCF_015345945.1 Tribolium madens
TTCTTTTACAGAATAATTTTTTTCTTAAATTCAATGGACCATAATTATCCTGGTATACCTAAATCTTAAAACAACCACAACAGTATTTATTTTAAATAAGTTAATTAATACGAGTAAATTTTTTCACCAAAATTTTAACTTTTTAATTTCCATTAAAAAAAACAAACTTTATGTACAAATGGTTGCCATGAACATAATAATAAGTAATAATAACTCCGTATTAAAGTTTTATTTATTTTATTCACAATCATTAATGTAATATGCTGATTACTAACCTTTTAAAGGGTGGGAAACATATCATTAAATTTTATGAGGAGTAATAATATTACTTCTCTTGAGTGGTAATATGCAGGACAGAAAACCTTAAAATTACAAAAATACCGGGAATTTTTTCTTAAAAGTTACGCATAATATTTCGCTAAATTAGTATTTATTTCGTTGCTTTGGTAGCAGTGTCTCTTACTTCCGAGGAATATATTGTTTCATTTCGACGATTTTAAATCAGATTCACACATTGGGCCGTATGAATAAAGTTAAGTAAATGCTTCTACTTGTAATAGTAAAAGATAGACGTAATTTAGATTTTATGAGAAAGAAAGAGACAAAATTATAGTAAAAGCTTTTGCTACATTTTATTCATACTACCCATTATTTCAATATTTTCTTTGACATTTCTGAAATGTCGAAAATCAAAACGCCATTTGGATGGCCTACCACGTTTGGACCTTAACTTTGTTAGAATTTTATTTTACTCAAATTATTGATTGAAAATAATGTGATTGTGAATAAAATAGCATACAACCCTCGGTGGTAATGGCATTACCCCTTGTGTTTTATACATAAGCACTCGGGGTAATGCCATATTTACCACCTCGCTTGTAATGTACTATTACATACTTGTACTAAATATGTATTATGTGCAATAAAATACACATGAAGAGGAATTTCTACTACTTCAGTGCGTATTTATTATTTTTTAAAAGTGAAATGAATTTTGGAGTTTTACACTTTAGGAATTTCATATTTGAATGCAATATTTTTAAACAAAAAAAACTGCTATCAAATCATTGTGTTGTTGAGATAACTATTAATAGTGGTTTACGTTGAAGCCGCCGGAGGTAATAAATCCTTATCCTAATGCAATATCTGATACAAACTGCATTTCACGTTGTTTGCAAACTAGATTTAACACATGTCGTTATTGTGATTAACAAAGCCTGAGAATCTTATTGTGGCTCTCAGCCACGATATTTTGTTTCAACTAAAATTAGAAAAGTTTTTTCGTTAAATTTTCATCGATTTATTCCGACACAGGTATAATTGGATGTAACATTTCGCCTAATTCAGAGGGAACGCAATTTATCAATTTATTTGGGTAAAGCAATCTGAGTGCTTTTGAATATTCATAAACCCCAAGCCGAAAATTCTCAATACAATTTTTCCAAAATAGTTGGGTATTAGTAATCCACCTTTGAAGCATTAAATAAACATTCAATTCCCGGTTAGCTTCTCTAGAACTCCAGATTTGCACCGGTGTTGAAATTTGCGATTAAGCGAAATGCTTGATGTGGCCTGATTAAATATTAACATAACAATTCTCTTTTTGTTGGCAGAAATATTTTCATTATCTTACGAGAAACACTCATTTTTGACTCGTTTTGTGTTTACCGAGTTCTGTGAGAGAGAAAATAACAAAAATACCACTTCAATTTCGGTTATTATTTAATTTTCTTAGAGAGCGAATTTGTGGTTGACTGACTTGGTTGCAGACCGTCTATTTGAAAGTAACACAGCTTGCATTTGGAATGGATTTTGTCGCAAAATAAAATCTATATAGAAAAACAAAGACTACTATTAATTAATAAGAAGTAATAAATTTGAATGGGATGGAACTTATGGTTTTGTGGGTGAAATATGTGTAATAAAGGCTTTTCATTTTTCCTTTTTTGAAGTTAATAAATATTTTGCATTTTCCGATCATTTTTGGTGATTCATTCTTTCCCATTCTTGATAAACCGGCAACCTTACATTTTCTCTCCCTTGACAGCCATTTCTTTACGCTAACACCCTTCATGTGTTATTTGCCTCTGTTGGATCGACTTGCTATAAATCACCGTCGTCACATTTCTCTAAAATTTCATTTTCTTTTCGTAAAAATGGGCACTTATCGGATTTTTTCTCGTGAAAAGATGTCCCTTTATTTGCTTAGTCGCCATGACTTGCGGTGCGACCCCGAACTGCATTTTTCTCGTTTTCTCTTTGAATCTTATTCGTATCTCTGAATTAATGGAAGCGAAGCGAAATTAAGCCAATTATATTAAATTGATTTGAGAAAAAGAAAAGATTGGATGAAGTCCTTTGTGGGTAGCTTGGATCTTAAACGAAGGGAAAGGATTACCTGTTGTCTTTTTTATCTTACGATTGAGTGTTTTTTTTGTCTTGAAATGTCGCTTGTTTTCTTGTTTATCTTGTCTAGTCGCGAGAAAAAAAAGCGAGTTTACAATTGCAACGACGAGATGCAGTCGCGGAGCGATCCCGAGAAACATAATATTTTCGCTTATTTAATTTGTTTAGGAAGAAATTGGAGAAACATTGAAGTTTACAATTGGACTTTTTCAGTTTATTTAATTTTTAAGGAAATTGCATTGAAATTTTAGTGTTTGCGTTTAACTGTAATAAAGTTTCTCTAAAAATCTCACTGTTCCGATTGGTTTGGTTCCAAGCGGCCACTTTTCACATATAAAAGCTCCATCCTTTAGAACTTTCCATTAAAATCTTTCACTAGATTAAATCAAATTCAATTTCCGCTCACATTTTTCTGATAATATATACAACTCGAAAGGATCGACTCATCACAAAAAAACACAGAAAAGAAAAAATTACTCACCACAGGCCAAAGCCACAATCCAGATAATTCCGATCGCAGTTTTGGCTCTTCCAGTTGTAGATTTGAACTTCAAAGGAAAGCAGATGGCGTACCAGCGATCGATTGATATGAAAGTCAATGTTAATACCGACACCGTCACGGATACACTCTGCAATAAAAATGCAAATTAGTTAAAATCCTGGAAAGAACCTTCTATTAACGTCACTTCTTTCGTCTTAAAATTTAATTTCTAACAGCGCATTTTTAGTCAGGAGATCGTTTAAGAGCTAATTAATTACGTTGATTAGCAAGGAAAGTGCATCAGCACGGTGCCGACCAAAAGGTTTTGCACTGCAACATTTAAACAAAAATGGCTTTAGTCGAGTCAAAATTAATTAGTGCAAAATTTAAAAAGTTAGTAAAAAACTTTTAAATTTAGTCTTGAAAGTCGACAAAAATTAAGTCAAATGAAGCCGTTTCTGTTCCTATCACAACATCTGCATGAAATAGACAAGTTATAAAATGTTTTCTTTTGTGCACTCCTTCGCAAGAGTTTTCAATAGTTTTTTGACTGCACGTCATTATTTAATTTATAATGGGTCACCAAATTGCGAAGTGTGATGAAAAAGTTTAATTTTGTTCGGTTGGCAAGATTTGAAACTGAATCAGTAATCTCTTTAATTAAAAAAAGCTCACGCACTGATGACAAAAGCACATGCATTTGCTTAAAATTGTAATCTCCATACAAATTCTAATCTACCAGCAAGGAAACTTCCCGTGTAATTATTTTTAATTAATAAGAATAAGACTACCCTTACAGTTGCTTTCATTTTATTTGAAAAGTAAACTTTGTGTATTCACGGATCGAGCCCTTTCAAAAAGCACAGATTCTTAACAATTAGGAAGTTAAAAGAGCTTTTGTTTAGAAAACTTTTAACAATATTTGACGTACATGTATTGAAATTTTTTCATTAATAAAATTAACACGTCCAGGATGGAATACCTGAAATTTTAAAATTAAACGAGCTGAAAAATGTAAACAGACATTTTTATTAATGAAAGATTCTGAAATTTCTTTAAAAATTACAAAACGAGTTGAGACAATTAATCATAATTTGGGAACAGCTAATTGGCGTACGACTTTGTGTTGGAAAAATCAATTTGTATGAGAACTGAAAGGTGTTCAGACACTTCTCGTAATTTCCGTTAAAAGCGAGAAATTAAAACGAGAGTTGAAGAACGAATCGATTTCAATAATCTCGTGGTTTACTCAACGCCAGTAAAAATTCTCTCAAGTATTTTAATTAAAGCACACAAACATTTCGACTGAATTATTTCAAAAATCGGGTGGATGAAATTTATCACACCTCATGTTAACAGAAAAAAACTGATAATGGAATAAGATTTTCTATGATGGATCCACTCACGCCCAGCTATCTGAACTTATGACAAAAACTCACCGAAGTGTGTCAATTTGTCTAGCTCAGACGGGTAAGGATGTCACTGGCAAATTGCTCGGAATTATTCTTTGTGAAAAAAGACTCCGAATACTTGATTGATAATTAGGGAAATGGGAGACAAGTACGTCGACGCTTCTCACACAAGCATTTATATTGAATTGGTTGATAAACAGCCAACAATCTGAACATGTGAGACTGCTAAAATCATCCTCTCACAAAGTTCGCGAGTTTGCTTTAAGTTGAAATTTAATAAAACCGCCGATCGCTGGGAAACATATTCATTTAGAATTTGCAGTGTTCTGTTGCTTAGTTAATTTTATATTCATTAAAAAAGTTTAGCGTGGAGACACTTTAAAACAGAAAGGGCAATAAAATGGGTCTAATAAAAATCGATACTGCCGTAATGGCTACCATTTGTAGTTAGTTAGTAATGAATAGGACAATTAACACGCCGGTTTCAGTCTGTTGCAATCAACAAGAATCCTTAATTACTTTTTGCGTTTCCATTCCAGTTTATTAAAAGAGTCATCCCAAGTGAAACGATCGGAAGTGCAAAATCGTTTTTTCAAGATTAATTTTTCAATAAATAAATAATACAGTTTAAATGTAATCAAAAATAGCGGCAACATAATTAAAACACTCTTTTAAATGAAAAGAACTGGTTTCTTTAAATTGATTACATTTTCATTACAAAGCAAAATTTTTACCCATATAAATACTTATAGATAATCAAACAAAAGTTGTTATTCCTCTGAAATCTTAAGGAATTGAGGAATTTAATATTAAGAATATTGAAAACATATTTTTTTGCAATAAAAGACGAAAGCAGTGAATATTAAATTATTTCGTTTATGAATTTGAGAATTTGCTAAACGATCAATGGACAAGCGAATGTTTCGTCTAAGATTTCAAATAAATTAAATAATAAATAATACCTGCATTTTATGTCAAAAACACTTTTTTGACTAACTTGAATTAAAAAAAAGCGAAAACGCTTCGTTTCATGGTAAACTCTATAAAAGGTTCATTACATGTTACATGCATTACATCATGTTTCCATACAATGAAAATTTGTAGTTTTCTTTGTCACTTGTGAATAAAAATACGTTATGAATCTCTAAATTTTTTTGCGACACACAATTTTTCAAGTGTGTTCTTTGCTGCCCACTTGAGAAACATTATTCTTTTGATGTTTTTCCTGTCGCATAGTATAAAAAATTCTATAAATAAGTTTTAACATTTTTTCGGATCGCTAGCGCCGCGTCTTTATAATTTCAAAATGAGCCAAAGTTTTGAAAATGCGACAAATAACAAATTGGCTCACCTCTAACAACCCTATTAGGAAACACCAGAACTAATGTCCAATTTGTCGGTGCCTTTTCGAGCGTTACGCCTATCGATTGTATCACAACAGAGTTAAAAGAAACTCGAACAGCCATTCACGCTCAATAATGTAAAGTAGCGAAACATTAAAGAAAACTATTTTTAGTCCGAGTTTTTGCATCCCAAACTGGCAACTTACAGAATCGTCTTAATCTAATTGTAAAAAACTTTTCGCATTCAGCACTTGAGATTTTTCTATTTCGGTTAACCGAGGTGAAAAAATTTCTTGAATTATTCATTCCGGACCGATTAGTCGTTGCGAGTTTCACACTTTAGTAAGTTTAATCGAGGTTGGAAGCCATTGGATGTCATTAGTTTGAAATAGCAACCCGAAAACTCGAGTTTTTTTACGTTGATTGATACAGTTGGGAATATCGCTTTAGAATCATGAATAACAGAAACGCGACAGTTTCAATTTCCTTTTGATATCTCTAAATTACATTACAAGGGAATGGACGTTATAAGTCCGAATTGGAACTCGATTGGTGTTTTGTAAAGAACGAAACTACAAGTACCTATGTATAGATTAATTAGCGCTTTCTTGAGAATGTTAGTCCTCTTTGAAAGTATTTACAAAACAAGACTGAAGTGCTTGCGTCATTAAGTCGAGTTGTACAGCTATTGTACGTGGAAATGCACATTTTTCCGGGCCCCTCCACCATTGTGACTTTTATTGCTGAGGTAACTAACCTGTTTGGAAAACAGAGACATTTAATTTAAAATTTTTGGTAATGTTATAAATTATTTTCACAAGCAGGCAAAAAACTAACTCACAAACCACACTAAGCCAACCTCATATCCTGCGATGATCGTTTAATAATTCATACATGACTTGCGTCTCACTTCTCATTCTTTTCTCCGTTAGCACCTTTAATATCTTAAGAGCAAAAGCTGACATTGTGCTTTTACACGTTGGAGATATGAGGTTTTCATAAATAATACATAACATGACTTTGTATTTTTACAGCCCGAAATAGACTTCTGCACTTTCCAGGACTGACCAAACGGGTCTTCTCAAAACACTTGTCGCTTGCTATTTTACGTTAAGTATGCCTTGATGATTTCATGAGTTAAGAACTGAACAGGCGACATTAAGTCTCTACAGAATTTCGTCGTAACCTCGTTTCAAAACTTTCTCGACGCTTTATTGTGGGTTTTAGGACATAAAGACTATAAGAAAAACATTTTCAACAGCTCGGAGAACTTGTAGAGTTAATTGTCAAAACACTTGTGTTCATAATTAAATAACCATTTTTGTTGAATCTAAAACTATCAGAATTTTTCTATACAGTATGTAAAATAGGCTAATGAGTTTTGTTTGAAAAGCTAAACAATTTCTAGGACAAACTTGACCTCAATTTTTTGTGATCAACGAATTGTAAGCACTGCTATTAAGCAACAAATACAGGGTGATTCACGAGGTATAATGAGCCTGGCCAAATTCTCGATGCAACCAACATAAATATTTTAACAGTAGATTTAGAAAACTAATTTATTTCACAAAAATATTACTCACCTGTCACTGTTTACGGCCTCATAGACAATAAACCAGATTTTAACAAAAAGACAAGCGCAATTTATAGCTTTTGGGTCATTGGACATGTCAGATAATTTGGTAACACAGTCACGATTCCATTTAATACTTTGTAGAAATTTATTTTATTTCGTTTCTCCTTTGATTACACTTAATACAGAAACTGAGACGAACTTCATTTTAAATTTAATCCACCTGTTGCCCCTTACATCCCTTCTGTTCAATTGAATGCTGACATTTATACATTAGTTGCATTTCATCTCTCTACAAACGTAAGAAATATTGAAAAGCAACACGATATTTTCTTACAGTTCGATTAAATGTTATTCATGTGTGTCGAAACACGTCTTGCAAATTACAGATGCAAATTATTCTCCCGAAAAGCAGTACAAAAATTGATAATGAGTTTATTCTCGTTAAAAAAGTAATGGATTCTTATATCTCTTATCAAATCGTTTTAAGCCACCCTAATAGCGGTGATATTAATAAATTGGCCAATTATGCCACTCCTAATAAGCCAGAGAACTTGTATTTCGTAAAGTAAATTTGTCATCTCGGAGTAGCGAAAAAGATATCCAAAACGTCAGAAGTGCCGTTTCATTACCCTATTCACCAACAATGCATATTTTGGTAACACAGAAAACTTTGTCTTTGATCAAATTTAGCAAGCCCCAAACATCCCTTACCTCGAACGAAATCTAGCAATAACATTTTGTGCTAAACAAACTCCAACGAGGAAGGTCGAATTAACTTGGACGTTATTTAGAGTTGCACTGCACATTTGAATGCACAAATTTAATTAAAAAAGCACCATAAAAAAAGGCAACTCCCGGTTAGCATTTTAATTGGGAGATGTTAATTCAAGGAAGCTTCATGAAATTTTCCTTATGAATATAGAGAATTGAAACGTCAAACACACTCCTGTTATAGCCTGATTGTTCAATTGATTTGCATCGATTACCTTGGCTATATTTAGTTAGCCATTCATCGATATGTACTTAACTTGAGCTTTGAGGGAGAGAGTGCTTTATGGAGAAATCTACATTTTATGATCCAGGGATTGTAAAGAAGGCAGGCACCGTGTGGTTTTTATTGATAGTAACAGGTAGCTCTCGCATTTTTCTCGCTTTCAGAGGCTAGGTTTATGTAAATATTAGAACATAGTCTTTAAGGTGGAGGTGGAAAATTGGAAATGGAAGAATTGACAAATGGCAATCCATAGGAAGGTTGAAAATTTTTTTTGGTACTAGTAGTTGTTAAGAAAATACAAACGACTCACAAGGCAATTTAAAATATTTTTTTTATGTTTTTCATTAATTACTCGTAATTAGTTATAGAAACTATTTAGTTTGATTATTAGTTTAAGAAATAAGAAATTTGAAATAATGTTAGAGTAGTCTCATAATTTCCAAAAACTAGAGCTTGATATTAGCAATAAATTCTGCTATATGGCACAAAAATTCTCAATAATTTTGGAGGACCGTTTCTTGTGAATAATTAATCAAAACAAGGTTTCTCAAAAAGATGTAACAAACTAAGACTCCACATTTTTACACATTATAAATATTTCTTAGAATAAACTTAAAAATTCTGCATTACAATTCGCAACGGCTACTCTGTTTTTAACACAGTTATGGCATAATATTTAAATTATTATCCGTGGCCACAATTCCTATTAATACATGTACCTATATGTCAGTATTGAATACCAAACCGCTTGATGTGGCTTTGACGATTGAGTGATTGACCAAGTAACATACGCGGAATTTAATCATAAACATTAATTTCAGTCCTATTAGCAATCTGTTTGACATTTTGACCCTATCTGGAAGTTTTATTCATAGGTGTAAAGCTTCTTATAAACATCTCTTCTTAAACTCTGTTTCAATTAATGAAGTAACTAGACTGGATTTAAACCGGATTTTGTGCGAAAGCTTTCCTTTTTGAATTATTTACGGCATTAGAGTTAAAGTTTGTTTAATCTCTTGTTAAAACACATTAGAGGTAAGACGTCTTTCAACACAGATAACGACACCGACACTAATTACGACTTATTGAAATGAATAATATTCTGCCTAAAACAATCCAATTAGTCCCACTTGAGTCCAATGTTAAATTAAGCCAAAGCAAGTCCATCCCCAACAAAGTTGAATCGCAGCGTCACTTATTGCAATATGAAAAGCTGGAAACGCTCACACAATTTATTAGTATCACACAATTACCGCCACTGAATAATATCCAATTAAGATGAGGAAACTAGCTCGACTTTCCGGGACTTCCTCGGTTCGTTTCTCTCCAAAACGCTCTTTCATTTCAACTTTTCTGTGAACTAGGGATTGTATGCCGGATGAATTATTTCGTTAATTAATCTTGAAACGTGTGGGTTGCGTGCTTACATAAGGGGGAAAGAAAATATAGGAAGGGTCTCAATATTACACTAGTCTCCAACTCTTTGAAATAACTAAATATTTATTCTAGTATTTTCCGTATTAAAATTGCATGAAAGAGAGAATTCGTAGAGCAGTGAGTTACATATTCAGAATATTACCCTAATTCTAGAACCTTATCTAATTTGTTTGCTAAGAATGTATTTATATTTTAAAATTCATAACAAAGCTATACCTTCCGTCAACTTTCAAAATTGTAAACATTATTTACGTTACGTAACATTCTGTTTTTAGTATAGTAATGGTGGATGCGCCGGGAAAATAAATTTTGATTATATTTGTTTAAACAAATAGGTTTTATATCAGCACTTTCGTTTCTTATACAAAATAATAAATCATTATCATTATTGTATTTTCAGTGCGCAAAATAATAGATGCTCCGAGAAATTGTGTATTAAATATTTTAATTCTATATTTTTTGCCAAAAATTTAAGATGAATTGAAATTGCACCATACCATGAATATAATGCAAAATTCCTTCTATTAAGTGAACGTATTACTTGAGAACTATGTTGCGATGGTCTGTATTATGTCAGCACATTAAGATACAAGTTACAGAAGGCATCAATACAAGCAAAAATTTGAAAATGTTTAAATTTAGCAGTGTTATTCATGAGGCCGTTAAAGAATGCAACTCAAACTAATGTCCACCATTGGATGTAATCTGGAAATGAATTCTCAAGGTTTTTTATATTCGCCACCAAAAATTCAAGAAATTAATAAGTTAATAAGCAATTTATTTTCAACGGCGTTGTCCCCAACATTAAAACTGTTAACGCATGCTAGAAAGCTGTTAACGCACCTAAATGAATTCGTTAATAGTCTTCTTAAAAACGCAAATTAGAACAAAAAAATGTTGCTTGATCGAAAGACTTTTTGTATTCATTGTATAAAAGAAGCAAAAAGCTAATAAAAATAAGTACTCGTATTATTATCTACTTTATGAAATACTGGCCTCTTAGTTTTGCGTATGATTTTCTGTTGAATAAAGCAAATTCGAAATTGATCAGCGCCATAGTTTAAACAAAAACCGAATTCAAACTTTTTGGACATTTAATTTTAAGACATTGCTCGATTAGCTCAAATCCCCGCCTGAATTTTGCTCGAAACCGAGAAAAATCGACGATATCTCACGACTAAGCTACTTGTGGGACATTTGATTGTTTTTGTTTCAGTGAAAAGATCTCAAGAACTTAATAAAAATCTAAATTAGACTTTGGAAAACTTTAATTGAACCAATTTTAAATTAGACATCTTCGAAAAGCAAATTTTTTTACCATTTTATAAAATAGATCTTAGTTTAACTAGTCAGAATAGGTCGATTTTCTTGACAACCAGAAGCATTTTAGGATAAAGCTTTAACGCACTGCACGTGTATGCAAGTGCGTGCATAATAATATTTCTTTATCAAAACAGTTTCTGTGTTGAGTTTTTTCGTGATTTTTTTACGCTTATGACAGTTTCCTTTTAGACGAATGCGTCTGCCCCAACTTAATGTTTTGTCTACAAAGATTTTATTTGGTGGCTTGATGTTAAACACTGAAATGCAAAAATATGAACTCCACATTTGAGGATTGTTCTTGTGTTGAAAGGTGTGAAGTGTGTCTGTTTTTTTAAAGATAAAGCCGAGGAAAGAAAAAGGGAAAATGCTAACGAAATAAGGATGCACACATAAATTTCTTTCGGTTGATTTTTTTATTTCCACCTAACAATAGGAACTACACAAGTGATATATTTTATTGCGTTCTTTTGTGGTGGAACACGAAATCTTTTTGGAAACGCGAAACGCGCAATCATGTCTATTTTGCTAGATATAAATACACTTAAACTTGTTTATAACGAGATGTTTGAAAATTCGATTTTTATATATTTTAAGACTGTTGTTAAAGTTTGAGCAAAAATTTTGATCGCAAATAATGTAAATATATTAAATAACGGTCAAACAATTATTTTAGCGTTCCGGTAATTGCATTTTCCACCCTTTTTTGTTGACCCTGATCCGTGAAAATGATTGTAACTCCCGATCAATCATTTTCCCCATTATTTCGACTCTTTCATTCAATGTTACGAATGTCAACAATGTCGTCGTGTCACCATTTTACAACTTTATTCAACTTTTGATCGATGACCACATCCATAAATGTTAGCTACCCAACATATTGTATCGTCTGTCGAATATTTACATTCGAGTCGAGCACGCAATGACTTTCTTTGTGGGAGCAAAAATCAGATGAATTAGCAGGAAGTGAAGGAAAAAATAAACAAAGTTTAATGAATTGTATCGGATTCTATACACTTAACTGAGCACAAGCACTGATACATTATTTATCAAACTCGCCTAGTAATAATTTATACCTGATTTTTTTTAAGAAACTCGGTACTGAATCAATAACTCGTCAGCCTTTGTATTTCTTTTCTAAAAAAGGAAATTTTAATTATGAAGTTGAATAAACACGAATTATTTAATTTCAACAAGAATAACTCAGGGTTAGTTAAATGAGTGATGAAATTATTTTTGACTCGGTTTAGGAGTGTCAAAATAATTTGGAGATAATTAATATATTACTCCATAGAATAATTTAATTGTTTGGAGCAACAATTAGGGAGGCAAGCAAATTTCGTTTCGTTTTGCGCAATTTATAACGTTAATTAATAAATTTCATTAATTAAACTCGGTGATATGTCATAATCGATTCTCTATATATTATTCTCCACACGCAGAATTTATAACTCTATACATAAATGCAAATAAAAAAATAAGAAATAAACTACCAGACAAAACAATCACGAGACACATTTATAAAATCGACAAGAAGAAAGTTCTGTTTTTCCAAGTGCTTATTTACTTTTCTGTCTCGAATTTATTAGTCTTCAAAGAACATTTAATTAATATCCAACAAATCAGGTTGCAAAAATCAATTCTAACTATTTCACCAAAATCTATTATTATTCTCCTCGTTGTCTGCAAACATACCGAATTTTTGATTCGTCGAAACTTTTTGTATTCCTTAAAGACTGAGCAATCATCATTTACACAGATTACCATAATCGAGCGTTCCCAGCCTATTCATTATTTGCAATTTTATAAAAAGCTTTCTATTTTATAAACGCGACGTGTAATTTTTATCTAGAACTTTACGAAATGATGATTAGACTCTTTTCTTAAAAAATAAATCATCTGAATTAAGGGCAAGGTACGGACTTCGTTATAGTTATTTTACCGTCATAAGACCTTAGCAAATATACAAAATAATCCACAGTGACTGAATCTAATGGCAATCCTAACTCCAATTTTTAAAGGTTACCATTGCAATACACAATTCAACAATCTTGAGGGGTTGTACGTCAAATATTTGTTAAGCAAAACAGTATCCGGTTGCAGTGTTTCAAATTATTAACAAAAATACTATCAAATCTGTTACCAACAGACTCAGTCTTTCTGGATCACTTCGTTTTTTATAACAGACAAGATTTTACTATCAATCAGTTGTTTGCGTATCGGCTGTGTCGTTCAGTACTTTTCGTAATACTAAAGGATATCAAAATTATACAAAATCGTAATGTGAAATAAACTCAAATATTGTCAAACTTAACGCAAGTAGCCTTTTAAGTGTGTCTTTTGTATAGCAACATGAGTAACAACTTCCATTAACAGCTTTTAACGGCCTAGGCTGTTATCGTTGTTTTAACAAACAAGAAGACAGTACGGATATGATCAAACAACAATCAAGTATCACGAAAAATAAATATGAGGCGTGAATGTCGTTCGAAATGCGGGAGGCAAATCCACAAATTGATCTGTTTTGAAAATACCATGAAAATACAAACCAATATGTAATATGTTAGCTTTACATTATTGCTATTTTAATTGTTTTTTCTGCATGGAATAATAGAGCAATTTGGCTCTAAATCTTTTGGTAGGGATTAGTTGTTCTACAGATATATTTTTCTTTTACACAGAAATCAAATGTTCGCGACTTTGTCAGTGCGGCGATTGAAATGGCACGACGTGTATTTATCATTTGAATCATGTCATTTCATTGAGAGCTCTGACATCTTGCTGTGCTAAGTGTAAGAATTTATTTACTTACTTGCTTAATCATTTAAAAACAATTTTAAATTGATCGGTAAAGATCTTTCAAACACTGTCTTTGAAAATAAATTAAGTTTTCAATATATTACGAGGATACAGGTCTTTCAAGACTCGCACTCCAGAGAAAAATGTCAAGTGCCGGCGACAATAAGTTACCAAAATATACAAACGAAGAATTTAATTCTACTTGCATAACAAAGTTGCGAGACTTTGCGAAAAGAGATGTTCGCGAATTGATTACAAAATAAATCCGATTGTTAGGCTTTATTTAAGCAGATTGTTATTACCTTTGAAACCTAGCAACCGATATTAATTTGCATTAATACTCGAGCTGCCCCTTTGAGTCTCGAAATTTTGTTAATGCAAGAAAAACTGCATTCCTAGTTTGCATTTTTTGTAACTTAAAAATTTATGGCGCAAGTTCTGAAAGATCCTGTAGAGTTCCTTCTGTTTCATAGTTTAAGCGTTTCGAAATCCCTTTTCCATTTCTATTAGGATCAAACCATAGCAATTTAAAACCAAACATTTCAAGTTGTTCTAGTATTCCCAAGCGAAATATCATTTCGCTCGTTTTATAATACTTCCCGACTGTTTATTGAAAAATATTATCTAGTTGTTATCTACTGCAGCACTCGTAGAAATTTATGAAGAGTCGAAATTGGATTTGCAATAGACAAAAAACAGAGTTTTGCACCTCCCAATCCTTACAAATCCTTAGCTTTGCATAAATCACATCTCTTTTGAAAAAAAAACGATCCTTCAGACTTCTAAGCCTACGAAGTAAAGAAGTTAGAAGTATTTAAAATAACTGAGTTGATTGATTCCAAGTTTTCCATACTATATTAAAGATTTGCTTTTGCTCATTATTTTCAGAAAATTTATTTACGAGGAATTTGTCGAGTTTTTCTCTATCGATCAATCTAATCAACTATTCATTTGAACAAAACACAGTTCTAAGCGGATTAGTAAAGTTACGGTGAAAGACTCAAATTGTCACTCAGGACTCGTCGTCTTAATAAAAAAAGTCGTGACGCGAAAATAGCCAGGTGCTGATTTCGCAATCGCTCTTGAATAAGAAATGACAATTTCCCAAGCTCAGACTTCTTATCTATTTCTCCAGTTAAATGTTTTTTCTCTTTCCTGGTGGAAAAATAATATTCCCGGATAATGAAGTAATTTCATCAATATTCCTACATAGGAATAAGTACTATAACTTGAACTACTAAAACCCTATCTTAACGGCTCATACGCTCACATATGCGAAACTTTTCATGTTTAAAGGACACGTTCGAAGTTTGTCAACTCGAAAGGATTGTAAATATTTGTATAACTTTATTCGCAAATTCAGGATGAAGTGAGACAGATTAAGCGAGTTTTTTTCATAAAGTGCTTCCACTCTGATAAATGACGCTTGATTTCCAACGATCAAGCAAGATTTATCATCAGAATCGCCAAATTTAAAGCGCACAGGTTATCATAATCGCTTGAAACGCGAACGATGAAAGAGACAACGATTACATGAGAGGGTACCGCACTGTATTCGTATAATTGAAAATTAGTGCAATAACACTACGATGATTACAGAATTTAATAGAAATTGTTGTGACAAGCTATTTTTCACCAGACGTGACCAAAGATTAATACATTCAAATAAATCATTAAGAAGAATAATGGCAAGAGGGTTTTATCGTATGATAAAATATGTGTCACATATGTAGAAATTTATTGAACTAATTATTTTTAATGCTTTATTTAGACAGACATCACGGTTTCACAAAACACATTAGTGGGTGTCACATCGACAAGTTGAAAAAGTAAAAATGTTGCGACATATTTGTACATCCGTGGTGGCTGGGTTCTCTTTTATTCTAGTGCAGATTGTCGCACAGTGTAAGTTTCAAACTCTTTCTATTTTTTCTAAATTTTAGAAATTTCAGTTCCTTCAAACGAGAGTTATAACTACATGGACGATGTTAATATTACTGGGCCTGTAGTTTTTCCTCCTGCTTATTACTTTAACTGAAAATATGTAGAAACTGTGAAGTAATAAAACAAACAAAAATTCTGATATTTGAAGCCTATAATAATAATTAATAATGCTGTTCATAAATATTGAAGTAGCCTTTATTTCATACTCTCCGGTAAATTAAGATTATCGGACACATTGTGAGTCCGGAAAATGGGCTGTTACGGTATTGGTTTCGGTAAGTACCTAAGGGTCCGGTAAATGGATCGGTAAGTGTAACCAAACAGAAGCAAAACCATGATTTTTGGTACATACAATAAAACTAAAAAAATTTTTTGACAAATTTTCTTACAACAATATGACACATAAAATAATCAGTATAAAATATGTATGTTAAAAAATAGGTGTTAAAAACATCTTCATCGTGATACGAGTAGTTTGTGACACGAGGCACCCAGTGACGAGTGTTACAAATGCACGAGGGGTTGTAAAGTAAATCTAGAAATATTCGGAAACAGAGTTAACCTCTTTATGAGTGTCATCAACTTCTGTTAAACCTCAAATGGTATGTTATCGAGCTTAATCCTCATCAAAGTATCTTAAACAATTCTCTTTTCAATACACCTGCGGTGTTAGATTTTGACATATTTATGGTAGGTAAGGGTGTATTTACGTCCCGCTGTGAGAGCAATAAAAGAACTTGACTCTGTTTTAAAATAATTCTAGATCTACTTTAACACGTGCTATTTATATTATATTTTCTATTGATCGCTTTTTAAATAAAATTTACTATTACTTTTGACAGTTAATATTGATGACATTTAACGTATGCGGTATCCAAATCGCTTGAAAATAGCTCAAATTGCATTAGTTTCGTTGACCTACAACGGCGATGGCAAAAGTATTGCATAAAATGTTGCCAAAAATAGTGTTACAAAGTTGCATTTTATGCATCTGTTTTCAGTTACACAAAATGCTCTTTGAGACACTGAAATAGAAAAAATAGTATATTAAAAAAACAAGTGTTACAAACACTCTCATTGTGTTACAAATACACAAGTATCACAATGAGAGGTTATAACACGCATTTTTTATACTATTTTTTCTGTTGGGCGCTTTTTAAATTGAATTTTTTATATTTGTCAGTTAAAATTTTAGACATTTGACGTATGCGATACCCAAATTGCTCGAAAATAGCTTAAATTGCATTAGTTTCGGTGAAATACGTTGAACTGCAACAATCTCTCATTTAAAAACGACACTCTATGGCCAGTGATGACCAAAGTATTGCATAAATAGTGTTGCATTTTATGCAACTATTTTCAGTTACACAAATTGCTTATTGTGACAAAGACTTAGAGAAAATTACTTTTTTCGATATTCAAGACTAGGCTCTTTCGTCGCTTCGTCCTTAAACATGTTATTCGTGCTGTATTATTTAACTTGTAGGACATATAAAATAAATTACTATTACAACTCTGCAAACTACAAAGTTCTTTTGACTTGTAGCAGCATTGTACAAACGTTCAAAATTTTTTGCGCGATCGACTCTATTCTATTGTTTACTACGTCTGTTTCCAAGACAGTAAGTTGTATTTACTCGTTGCTATCAAACTCGTCGGTAAGTATTTTGTTTATTGTTGTTAACGCGACAAGCATTCAAAAACGTCGCTAAAGTATTTTGGCGTTCTAGAACATTTTTTAAATATTTTTTTAAAAAACTAACAAAAATCAATCGCTCTAAAAATGTCATATGCATCACGAATGTTAGGGACTTACCGATCTCAGACAATTGTCTTTGATCGGTAAAATGTCTTTACCGTTCTTGATGCCTAATATATTATTAATAATTGGGTTACAAACCATATCAAAATTACTTCACATTTGAAAACTATAGTAAAAATAAACAGTCGACACAATTAGTAATTGGGGTAACACTAGCTATCACAAGGAAATGTTAGTTTTACAACTCTATTAAAATTATCACGAAAGCCACTTTGATAATTGGCAAAAATAAAAGAAATAACGTTGTTCCTAACCACATAACATAAACAGTAGCCTGCTCCAATTACATAAACTTCACTTGTAGGTGCAATAATTAGAATGACAATTGATTCGATTGTTTTTGACGAAAATATGGCCGGTTTCCAAAGCTACTAACCGAATTATCACAAATTACGTTTGTTAGAAGAGCAGACAAAAGAGGAATGTGATTCTGAGCGTAACTTATTAATTACTTAAGATTGTATAAAAGCGAAAACACTTTTTTATAGGTAAGGTTGCTGTCACACAAGTTTCATTTATATATAAAATAACAATTGAATAATTTATTTTTTCTACTCCTACGGATTATCGTAAATGTTTCCATGACGCTAAGTGACCTTTTATATACTTACATCTTGACAAGCCGTGACTAATATGCATATTAGTTACGTTGTTAATAGTAACTGTCGTATTAGTCAGTTAATAAGTCAGCTGAAGGTAGCTTTCTGTCATTAATTTCATTTTTAATTTAAATATTTTTTTGTGGTGGTCGTAGAAAAAACATAGTATGTAACATTTGTTTAAACTTCTCTAGGCATTCGTTTTATTAAACACTTGCTCCGCTACGCTTTGCTTGTGCCTAGTAAATCTTATGTCCAAAATGGCCTTTATAGCACTAGTTACATAATAAACTATTATCTACGACCATTAAATAATACGTTTGTTATTTACGTAACTATAGGAATGTACATTAGGCTACTCATAAATCACACTCGTGACTTATTATAAGTCACTAGTAAAAGTCACTAGTAGAAGGTGTTGTATTAAAAAAGATCGTAGAAAATGCGTCGTATTTGACACACACATAATGGCTATAACTCATTCGGATGAAATTTATACACGAGCAAACGTCTATTGTGTCGGGTTACTCCAAAAGTCAGATGGTCCATATGCGTTGTTTGCAGTAATCCTTCATTAAATCTGCAGTTCTGCAGTTGTATTATTTGGTCACAATCATGCTTTAAACATTTTTGTGAACTTATTTCATTATAGTACAACACTCTTGATCAGAATTTTCTGATGAAGTTCCCTTTAGAGAACTCGTTTATAAACTTATCACAAATCAGAGGAAAATGGGATTGTCTGGTTTTTGTGGTAACTCGACGATTTATTTATTATTTATTTTCATTTAGACACAAAAATGTCATTTTTTACGTATGCGGATAAGTTTATTTTATTACCTGTGCCACAGCTATCGCCACCTTGGCAACGTCGCAACTGTGTTTTTTGAGGTGAAATAGGTCAGCAACATTTGATTTCTGTGTTAAAGAAGAATCGGTTTAACAACTAAACCCTACTGATAAATTTTGAGCCAAGAAGCTTGACGCTTTCATACAAAAAAACATCGTGAAAAATAACAGCAGTGGCGACATGTACATGTACCTACCCATCATTTTTAATTTACCTGAAGAGATTTGCGGATAAAATGGTATATGTTATACGGGATAATATAGGTGGCTCAGCTAAATAACAAATAAATAAATATCTTCGTCACATAAAGTTCACTTCTACCCCTTATAACATAATCTATCTGCTATAGATTTGTCAACAATAAATTACCACCTAGGATTTGAACTTTTAGGAAAATTACGTTTAGCATGTTGTTTGTAACTAGAATTTTCAGAAGTAATTTTGAATGCCTAGGGTTGGTTACCCCTTGTTGTTGACGGTCGACGTTTTCTGTCAGCCTGCTGTCAGCTGTCAACTGAAATCTCCTTACAAGCTGACAGGTGACTTAACCTAAATTTTGACACTAGTTACGATATCTTTTGTGTGTCACCAAAAACCAACCTAATCAAATTTATGGCAACCTATTCACGAATATCCCTAAATCCTAGAGAGTAATTTCTTGTTGATACGATAATATTACGTATTACTAACGCGTAAGCAACGGAATTTTGTTTTAAAGTTGGCCTCGGCAGAGAAAGATACATAGACATAAGTCATGTGTAATTTTAATCCTTTAAAATAGTTCATTTCAACCGTCACTTATTTACACACGTTGAAAACATTACTTTTCTGAGGAAATTTTTTGGAGATCTCATGATTAGTTTAATACAGAGACAATTTGACCTTTGAGATTATGCGATATCACCTTCTGTGATTTTTTATGTCCACATTTGAAAAACACAATTTCCAAAACTCCTGTTGCTGATCTACGTGAAAACTTCCAAAGCTCTCCCTGAATCAAAATTCCGTTACTCACATGATATTTCTCATAAAAAGGCAAGAAATATTTTTATTGTGTTTTTGTTAAAATCTTTTGGATTTCAAAAAGTTATGTACATAATTCGTACAAAAAATTAATAACACTCACCTGGAAATAGAGAACGATCTTGCACATGGTGATACCAAAGAACCACGTGACCGTAACATCCCAGACAACCGACGGTGGCAAACAGAACAAAATAACAAGAAAATCAGCAACTGCTAAGTTCACGATAAAGTAATTAGTGACAGTCCGCATCGTGTGGTTCCTGTACACCGCGACACACACCAGAATGTTCCCAATAATCCCAATAATAAAGACCAGAGTGTGAAGAATAACCAGGATCCACGTCCAGCTCTTAGGCGCGATCAGTTCCCAAAGACTATCAATAAACTCCTGTTCGGAATACGTAATATTACCACTTCCATTGATATAACTAGCGTTGTCTTCATTCCAATCCCTTTTATCGCGCACAAGATAATCGAATTGCTCATCAATGTAGGTGTCGTTTTTAGATTGCGTTTTTGAAACTAATAACGAATTATTCGTTCGTTCGTGAGGACTTCTAATCTCTTCGTGAGCTTGAGCATGGGATAAGAGGATAGTCACGAGGAGGAAAACCAGCATGGTGAATAACTGTTTTTACGTATTTCTTGACTTGGAGACGATCTGCAAAAAAAACAACCATTATACTCCGACAAAAATTTCGGTATCCAAACCTACAAGTGATATTCCAATATTATAAGTCGACAAAGCTTGCCGATATTGGGTAAAGTTTTTCGGTTACGACTTGCGCAGCAATAAAACAGATAATATATTCTACAGCTAAATACTTTTCTTTAAATATTTAAATCTCATATAGACGAGAATATGTTCCTAAAGTCTCTACAAATTCTTCAAGTAAGAGACTGGCAAATGCCCTACTATTGTCTTGTCGAGTTACGACACGACATAAAGTTACTACATTGGAAAATAATTCAGCAGAACACAATTTTAACTTTCATCATTAATTATTATCCAGAAAAGAGCTTACAAATAAATAATTGACAAGGCGTAAAATTAATCATAACGTTTTACTGAAACCTTTTATTATTTTATTACCACTTTAAAGCCAACCTCTATAAAGCAGAGCAATTATCTTGTGATTGGCGACAATGGATGGCGCAAAAACACCGCTTTATTGAAACAATAAACATGAGAATTTGGCTTTCGTGTCGGGACACAATTTCTGTAAATGAAATACCATAATCGACAAGTTATACAGGGTGCGTAAGAACTAGCGCCCAGAGAAAAATGAAATGTAAAGTAAGATACCAGGAACATGAAAAAAATGTTTAAAAAATTCTATCTATAAAAATTTCGAAGTTACGAGAGTTTAAATTTTGCACTTTGACTCTATTTATTTCTGTTGGAAAAATTATTTTCCAAGTTTTCTTGCTACAGGCTATTAGAAAGGGAAACAAGGAAGCTGTATCCTAAATTGTAACTGTGTTCAATGTTATTTGTGGCTTTTATCGGCAAAGTTTTTGTACTTTTACTAAATAATTGTAAAAAAAACATATACAAGATCATCAGTTTCATTACATAGACACAAATAAATGTCAATCTCAAAAAATAATATAAACATAATATAATAAAAACCATTTTTTCCACGCTCCTGGTATCTTATCTTACTTGAAATTTTTCTATGGGGCGCGAGTTCTGGCGCATCCTGTACACTTGAACTGGGATGTGTGGACCGTATTTTAAAACTAAACCTGTTTTTTTCTCTTATTTTTACAAAACATTACAGTGGTCCGCCATTTCACGATTAATAATGAATGATAATAAAATAATGTTTCATGCATGCTCAATCGTATTGAGATCCGGCGATCGTGCCGGAAGCGACAAATGCTCAATTTCTGGTCTTTCCATCACATAACAAGCACGATGTGGATGTGCATTGTCGTCCAAAAATTGAAAATGAAACTCTAAATCGTTGCGACATGTGTCCACAATACCGTTATGATGTCTCTAACATAAGTTTGAGCTGTCACATTCCTTTTGCACATACAGAGTTCCGTACGGCCCCCAAAAAAAACTTCATCCCATACCGTAACTGTAACTCCGTGAGATGAGTACATATCGGTCATCAACTCTTCTACCTGGAGGCCTCCAAACACGAATAGTGCATCTATGATTATAGAGTGCAATTTTGCTCTCCTCTATGTAAGTATAGTACAGATTTCCATTCATCTGGTCGATTTACTTAGTCTTCACAGCAAACTACTCTAGCATGTCTGTGTGCGTGTGTCAATAAAACCGTCCTTCCATAGAACAATCTTTTACATCTTAGTTCTGTCTCCCTCATGCGATTAAGTTTTAGCTGTGACACTAGTTCCAGTGGCGTGCAATACTTCTGTGTTTGCAAGTTACAATGAGATCGCGGGTTCCTACGAGCCTCCGTAATCATCAAAGAATCCTTTTGTACACTTGTAGTCCTTGGACGACATTATCGATATGCTTCCAGTTTCTCTATATTTTTGTTGTAGTCGCGAAACCACACTGTGAGTAATATAAAAGAATGTTGACTTTTTATTTTAGCAACTATACTTGCATAAATAAAGGATACAGTTTCCCTATTGTCTCCTCTTCTAATAACCTGTAGCAAAAAAATGGAAAATTATTTTTCCAACAGAAATAAATAGAGTCAAAGTGCAAAATTTAAACTCATAACTTCGAAATTTTTATAGATAGATTTTTTTAACCTTTTTTCCATATTCCTGGTATCCTACCCTACGTATACCATTTTTCTCAGGGGCGCGAGTTTTGGCGCATGCTGTATACAGGGCAATTCAGATAAAATAATGAGCCTGGTGATCTGGCGATGCAACCCAAAAAACAAATTTCACCTTGCACCCCTTTCTTACCCCAAACGGTACCAGAAATATTAGCTCTGTTTCAACCGTACCCAGTCTACCCTACTTCTTGTTGTCAACATCTTCAGCCTTGAGAATTGCAAAAATTAAGCACTGTATTTGCGCGCGTATTCTATCTTTGCAGCATATAATATTTGTTTGAATCCATGTGAGACATTTTAACATTTTACTCTCAATTCATATTGGCACTCTCACAACAAAAATTTAAAATGATTCAATATAAAAAAAAAACTCCCACTTACTCAATTATTTCAATAATTAAAGTATTCATCCGAAATGCAAGTTCTGCATCTGAAAAGGTTTTGTCACATCTCGAGATGTAATAACTACGTAATGGAATTATAAATTAAAAGATTTTCAGTGGGTTTTGTGCATCTGAATTAATGTCAGGTCCAACACTTTTTAATAAACGGTTTGTAAAGAGGGTTAATGGGATCCAACCGTTGTTCTAATATTAAAACTGAAAAATTAATTTTGTCTCCCGCAGTAAAACCAGATTATTCTAACTAAACAGAGTACCAAGGATAATATTTCAAGTTTTTAGTCGTAAATTAACTGAAAAAACTTTTTTCATTAAACAGTAGTCACGCTCCACTCCGATTTCCAAAGCAAGAAAGAATGCTCGCGGAAGTTTATCTCGCAATTTTGATTTTTCTCGGAATTGATATTGCTTTTTGTGAAAAGGGTCAAACTTCAACCCTTCACCTTATAAACTACCTACATCCTAATTCTTTTTTAATTCCGTCAAATATCAGCAAGCAGCTGTTCAAAGTTCCTTTATCCTCACAATTAAAATGTTTTGCGTCAATCGCTGATCCATTTTTAATCACGCCATTAGGATTATTACGGTCGTGTGTAATCCATTATGATGTTAATTTAGTCGGAGAAGCAGTCTTTCAACTAATTAGTGGCTTGCGAAAGTTAATTCGGTATCAAAGCCCAATTAGAGGTTTTTCTTCGAGTGAAAGACACTAATTTGGGTAATTGTGTATTGCATAATCGCGCGTGTAAGACGCAAGCGCACCGTGCACCTTGGTGGCCAATTGCTTTATGTGTTGCATAACCCAGAAATGTGATTTTTATACGAAGCATTTGTTCAAAAATCTTGTTTCATACTTAATACTTAAAGAGCTCGTCGAGAAACGTTGGAAAATCGCATTTTCGACGAGTTTGTGGAATAACTGCATTGAAAAGTTCATGCAACATTGGCATGATTCAATTTAATAAACTCGATCTGGTCTTTTGTTAAATGAAAACGATCTTTGTTCTACGGTTTTACTTTGAAAGAAAAGGGTCGGATATTTGATATTTCATGTGTGTGGAAGGGCAATCGGGTTAAGTCGTAAGTTTTCTTAAATGGAAACGCTTTGATGTTTTTATTGGTTTGGGAGGATCTGCAGCTTGAGTCAATTGCAATTCGGAGTAACACAGCCACTGAAAAACGTAAAGAATTTTGATTTTTGTGATGAAGTAGTCTATTCATTTTTGCCACATTTTCGTCAAGTTCATTACACATATTTCTTAAAGAAATGCGGTTGTAAAAAGTTCACACTTGTAAAAAAAGACGCTTATTTACTTCTTCTATGACTGACAAAGTTTCAATGCATTTAACGGCAAAACAAATTAGCAACCTTCGACTAGTACTAAGGAATTATTGAAAACAGTCTGATATAATAAAATTTAAGACAAACTTAAATGCAGATTTTCATTATTCATAAAGTTTTAATCAGCTTTATCGAGCTTGGAGAAGCAGATACGCAACGATGGCACTCGTAGAACCACTCCTACTCGTAATATCTAAACTCGTTCATAGGGTTTAACAGTTAACAGTTAACGCAAACTCAATTGCGTTTCGCAAAATTGACTTGCCTGTACGTAATAGATAATGCTAATTAATATTATTAATAATTCAATTAGGTTGATAACCTGGCCAAATTTGAGCTTTCGTATAATTTATTGTTAATATTCAAAATTGATTAAATTGCCTACTTAAAGCGTGCCGGGTCTTGCAATTTAATTAAAAACGGAACCGGAAAAAATCTCGGATTTAATTACCATCAAAAATAATAAACGTGCCCTCGAAAATAATTTGTTGACAGGGATTAAAAACCAGCTTAATCGCCGAGAACTTGTTTCCAACAATAGTCGCAAGTCCCTTTCAAATATTTACTCGAGCTTCAATACTGCCAGCACAGTTTACTTTTTTACAAGAATTGTTGTTTTAGAAATCCGATGAAGTACGGACGAGCTCGCAAAGGTGAGTCTGAATGTTAACGAACAAATAGAGGTTTCTCGTTGCTTCTAGAAACTCGTATAGACTTTTTTGAAATTTCGCAATTGTGATTACACAATTATTATTGGTGCTTTCATGAGATACGGTTTAAGAACTTAAAAAGCCGCTATCAGTTTTATAAGGTGAAAAACTATAGGTACAATATACTATTATATACTATACTATGTTTTATTGCTGTTTTACATTTTAATATGCCAAGAGCAGACTGCCACTACTGTCGGTGGCTATAAACCATTTTAATTTTGTTAATACTTTATCCAGGGTTTAGGTGATTCAATAATTTTCCTTGGTTATGAAAAGGCAATAAGTTAATATCACATATTATTTATCTTTGCTTCCAACAAACTTGTACTTTGGAAAAACTTTGGTCAGATGAATTTTTTTCTATTAAAAAGTCATTTTGCCAAATTTGGCAACAACCTATCATTTAGTTATTAAGCAATTTAAAAATTGCTATGCATTTCCGATGTAGGAAATTGCTTCCTGTTTGATTAAAAACCAATATAATTTTTGATGTCAGCACTTACAAGCAGAATCTGTTTTACAATCTAGATTTTATGTAACAATAAAATTTATCTTTTATTTTACAAGCATTTTAATAAAAAACTAATAAAATTCTAAATGATTATATTGTTTTGTCCATCATTTGCATCTTCAAATGAAAAAAACATGTTTTTCATTTTAGGCTTTATTACTGTTTAGTGTTTTTTTATAAATCTTTCACCTACAGCAAATAAATCATAAATGTGCTTTAAAATTTTTCTAAACGAAATTTCCCTACATTTCCGCCCCATTTCGATAATTTTTCCATTAATCCGTCGCCGATAAAAATTGAAAATTTCAAGGATCATTTACGGGAAATTCGTAATAGGTGAAAAAATTGTCTGGAAAATATTACTTTTGCTACCTCACTTTCGATTTCGACACCAACACCAATATTCAAACGATATGTTAAACACTACATTTCATTAATTAAATCCGAAAGTTCAACCCGAATTACTCTGTCTCAGATTAAGCCGTTTTGTCATTATTTCCACTGAATCCCTAGATTAATAATTGGTGCGACACTCTTTTTTGGTCGACGTATGCAAATGATAAACGTGGTGAGGACGCCGTCAACATTAATCCGAGAGAAAGTTTAAAACGTGATCTTCAAGTAAATGAATGAAAGCAAAATTGATGTGGGTACCCGAAAATGTTCTGAGGAAAAATCCGACTTGAAAAAATGGACATCTCAAGTCCTGTCATCCGGTTATCTTTTTGTCATAAAAGACCTCAAATCGGTTAATCGGTACAGGAAACAACATCAGAGGGCTTCAGAAGATACAGAGCTAGACTAGGCACAAGTAAAGAATTTATGTGTTTAATTTGGATAATGCCAGGAATGTTGGTAACCCTGGATTACGGAAACGAAACAAAAATTAATTACCACCAGAGGAATAAAGCGGTTTCGTGCATCATTTACGAGGGAAAATAGGGAAAAAGGATGTTTTAGCAATCTCACTAAACTCGATAAAAACTACATCATCAATATCCTTTCGTTAGACACGCCACCAGCTTGTTCTTCATTAGCATACATCACTTCCGGACATATCTTGCACCGAAATGAATAATTTATAAGTGAAACGTAGCTTTTTCTCATTTTTTCGAATAAAAATCCTTTTAATTCGCTGGCGAATACGTGACATTTTTACAGAAAGCATTTGAATATATGTTGGTACACCTGTGTCCACTCATGTAATATATTCTTTGAAAAATCACTCCAACATCTTTAAATGTCAAAGTCCCAAAGTAGTCTGAAAAAGCACAATATAGGTTACTCCCGTATCCAAGCAAACTCCACGAATTGTTTTCATCCCATTCGATACAATATCTCCATTGTTTGTCTTCTGTTGATGTCTATGTGAAAAAATAACACAATCCTTTTTGTGTTTGGAGGAATTTTTCCTCAGTTAAACCTGTTTGCGAATTCTAATTCTCAATCTTTTCAGGAATGCACAAACAAAAACTTCATTGCAGTTATAAAAATCTGGTGTGAACATCACACGACTTTCCTTATCCTTATCCTTTTAATTTTCATCTAGCCAGCTGTGAATTTTCCATGTAAAATAAAAAATGCCGCTTTACGAAAATAGGGGTACCTACTTGTTTTAACTCAAAATTAAAAAATCGCCGTTTACAAAGCGTATATAAACTTAGTTTCTTCCAAAGTATACATTATTATCAATTATTATTGGAAATTAGTTGAAACAATAAAAGTTTAATTAACAACAATTTATTATTAATTAATAAGTGACACTAATGACAGATATAGAGCTTTCAAAAAAAGTAGAGCGGCACAAATAAAGTTACATGCAAAAAAATTCCAAAGCTGGCTAGATGAAGATCATTTATAACCACTCTGTACTTTCAACCGTATAATTTTGCGGCGGCTTTACGGCCCACTTTTGGTCTTTGCGGTCGAACGGTGCGACCGAGTTTTACCAATTGTTTCGTGCTACGTCACCTTGCTACAAGTAACTTACATACCAAATTTTAAGTTTTTAGCTCTTATCGTTTTTGAGATATGCTGTTTACAGACAGACAGACACACACATACACGACCCAATGGACCAAACCAACTTTTTTAGTGTCTCGAAGCTATAATTCGTCCAGAAATGTAAAATATAGGTCAAATTTCAGCCGATTACAATACTTTCCTTATAGAATTCAATCTTGTTTCGGTTGTCGACATAAATCATGCAATACAGGTTGTCTTAGAACTCGAGCCCCAGAGAAAAATGCCTAGTAAGATAAATAAAAACAAAACAAAAAAATACGTATCAATGGAGAAAATTGTACTTAGTTTTAAATACTTTTAACAAGATCTTTTTTAAATATCTTATAAGATAGTGATCGCAAAAACCGGCGCGATGAGCAAACAAATATTAGAATGGTTTGCTACCTTTATTGAAATTGTTGTTAGAATGTTGAGAATTGCCTTTTTCGGTAAATTTATGAATAAAAGTTTATGAATTGTGTTTTGTAGTAATTAGTTATGGTTGCCTGATGGCGCAAAAAATTTAAGCACATAAAGTTTTAGTTCCAGGTTTGTAAGTAACAACGATTAAAAGATAAGTTTACAATATGAGAATATGACAATCCAGCAAAAATTGGGCTCACTATTTGTACGCTTTTTTTTTAAATAGAAGTGTACATGCTGTTTGTGTGCAAAATAATTGTGCAATTTAAAGACTTGAGTTCTGTCAACCAAATAACTTAACATATAGCCGGATACGTAGTATACTAGTATAACGAAACGAAGTCCCTTGCAGTGGATTTACAATATTGCCTGACCAAGTTCCAAGCAATCGATGCTCGTTTGATGGTAATTATGCTCGATAAATTTTAGGGCTTATGTAGATTTAAAAAGTCTATCAATTTTAGATAAACTTCAGCTAAATCATGCAGGAATTAGGTTACTTAGATCGAAATAATGATAAATGGTTCAAATCGATTAGTTGCACAATTTAGTAAGTCAAATCAGAGTTTTTTATGCCCTATGGTTGCTACTCTAGTCATTTATCATGGAAAGGTCGTACTGTTTTTATAGTTTGTAGTAAAAATCCCTAAGTTGGTACTTAACTAAAGCACTTGCCGTTAACTAAAAAACATAAAAGTTTTGAGCGATTGAAACCGGAATAAATAAAGTCCTTGTTTACAAACTTAACTAAGCAAAATTAGTTTGATTGTTTAGTTTGGTATGTCTTGATGTACTTATAGATATTGGTCCTGCAGTAATAATTTCAAACATAAATTCTATAGATTGCTCCAATAAAATGTACATTTATCAAGTGAATACAAAATGTTTAAGCCAATGAGACATTGAAATTAGGTGTCATCATAAAATTTACCGTTTTTCACTCGAATTGGATGTCTGTATCTGTAAGCGTCTCTCTCATCCTTTTAAAAGTCTCACATTAAACGAAATAGATTATTTTAGTTTTATTAATTATTGCTTAGTTGAAATCGTTAAAGAAAAAAGATTACACAGCTAAACAAAAAAAACACAATTCAGCAGAAAAAACACACCTTAAGAAAAGCACGTTCTCTTTAGCACAACATTCTTTAGTAAACAGATAGCACTAATAACGAAAAAAACGGTCAGTGAGAGATGAGAGTGCATTGGCGATTTGTGGCCCATTTGTAACAAAAGCCACCATAACAATCTCTTGCCTACAAAGAAACGTGCAAAGAAGGCCGAATTAATTATTCCTGTATTACACTACAGACTAATTAGAGCAGTTTGTAACCGGAGTATCGTTCCACTAGAGAATTTGTTGTGTTGTGCGGAAAAAATGGATAATGTAGTCATGCTTTTTTGACAGATCGCATTGGAAAAAGAGTGACACATGAAGTGAGGAAATAATGGCCACTCGTCATTAAAGTGGTGCGTCCAATTTATTATCGTGCGGAAAATAATTCAAATCGATGCAAGACTGATGAAAAAAGTAGTTAAAAAAGGTGTTTTTGATGAAAATCAAATTATGTCCAATCAAATTGACGGTTTTGGAAGGCTTCGCCTCCTCAAGTAAAATTAATTCTATTATTTACCAACTAACCACGAATAGTTCATTTATAGAATTTCTCAAACTCAATTTTACTGGATAACAAATAAATAACAATAATATTATAAAGGGTGTTTTTCATAATTTTACGAGGCCTGCGCCTGTAAGATGCAATCAATGATACATATTCCGATACAAACTCGATTACAAATTTTAAAAAAATTGGATAATCGTCTCTAGTTTGTTCACCCTTTCAAAAATTACAGCGTTTTTAGTTAGTTAGTGATTAAGATAGGTAAACTAAAATGATATTCATGCCGTTTCTTGATAGAACAAATGATAATTGTTTCTGAAAAACTGTAGTTTATGAGTAATAATGAAACAGTGATTAGTTTGACAACTACTGTTATGGGTTTCCAAAAATTAAATAATTAAATGTGTATTTTTTGTATTTAGTGTTTTGTGACTTTTGTAGATTTGGGTACGTACATTAAGCGCAAGCCTCGGAAAGCTTTGTGAAACACCCTGTAGATACTAATCTGAAACTGTTTAAAAATCTGTTAAATAATCATTTTATTACTATTTAGTTTTTTTATTTTTTTTGCATATTTCAAATTGTAATAATAAGTAGTAATTTACGTTATACCTAAATTAAACGTAGTTATTAAAGTGAACTGTTTTTAGTAATTTTGCAGTAAGCAATAACCCGCAAATTTAACTAAACAAATCTCAAATGAGAGTATACAGAAACCCACAGCTCTTGAATTAATACAAGAGAATGATTCACATTCTTATTTTTTTCTATTTATTTCGAACATTAAACGTTATTTTTTGAGTGACATTATTTAAGTCCCAGCATTCAAATTAAAAAAAAATGTTCTGGTATTAACACCAAAGGATTCTTTGACAAAAACTCTTAACTAAACTTCCAAGGTACGGGCAACAAAGTTGTGGGAAGGCATGTTAATGTCACGCATTTAGCACAGATGGGGGTACATTATGTTGAAGCTTCATTTATTTCATCTCTTAGCTCAAGTTCATTAAAAATTTAATTCGTCGAATAAGAACGTAAATCTAATTGGATAAAGGGTTGGATCCATCAATCAGACTAAATGGTTGTGGGATTTGGGAGCAGGTGAAGGGTGGTAATGAGACCCGATTTTTCCGCGTGACACTTTTATTTCGTTGCCTTGATCAAGCTGTTGTTTTTGCAAAAATCACAACAATAGCATTGATAAACATAATAATACGAAATAAAATTTTAATAGCCACCTTAATGATTGTTTTTTTCCGATTAATCAGCACCAATCAAGTATTTACCTTCGTCATCGGTGGCAAAGATAGTTCATGCACCAATTTCCGGCGACTCTGCTTCGCTTCCAGACCGCCACATCCGGCAAACTTTAAAGTGAGTGGAAAAAAGTTTGCAACTTCCGACAACTCTCACACAGCGTCCTTTTCATTTTCTTAAAACTTCTTCCCAAATTGGTGCACCTCGAGCTGCTGCTGGCTGCTGGTGGGGGTGCCGAATCACGACTGCGACTTCCACGATATGTTGAGGCACAGCGCGCAAAATCACCGAATTTTATTGCAAAATATGAATCGTTTCGAAATTGAAGTTTTTAATAGCGACTTATTCAAGAATTGTTATGTTTGCAAGTTTACCATTGGTTGGGTCAGCTGATGATTAGGCGATTAGGCATTATTTGTAGCAAAACAAAATTAACAGCAACTTGCACGTAAATCGGTAATTATCGTCTGCAGCCCACGGGTAGGGGTATACTGTCGATCTTCTTTCATTTCGGAAAATTGCTTCTTTCACTCCTTTGATTTCTAATCAAACCTCATCAAAAGCAATCAAAAATGCCGAAAATTTTTATTAAACAGTTCTGATTTTACAACTTGATTAGTGATTATTATTGATTACACCAGTTATACTTGAAATAATGACATTTTTTCCTTGTAATTATTCTAATCCTCCGAGTCAATAAATTAATTCCGGTATTATAATTTTCTGCACAGTGATTCAAATCTAAATTACTATTGATAGTAAGTGTCCAAAGTCAAACTTTTAAACGACGTTTTCACCCTCCTCGTTGTGAAAAGTCCCTTTCGGTTCGTTCACTTTAACGTTACAAACTTTCATTGCATATATCTCTACAAGAACTTTCCCACTGGGAGACCAAGATGAATGAAAATGTATTGAATAAAAAAATAAAAAAGACATTTCAGCTTTTACCAAGAAATTAGATAATAATATGTATAATACGAATATATGAAAAACTTACCCATAAATTATCAAAATTTAAAAAAGTTGCCAAAGGTATGGACTAACAGCTTCGTTTACACACCGACCTGCGGAAATCAAGGCTCTTCATTGAGGGCCCAGACTTGACACGCAGTGAACGCCTGATGAGTCTTGGGAGGAAAGACCTTCAATTAATCGTGAGCTTGTACACAGGACAGGCCTATTAAAACGACACCTGCATGTGATCGGCCTCACAGATGACGACCTCTTCAGGGGTTGTATGGAGGAGGACAGAACTCCACTCCACATTCACTGTTTCTGTCCAACAAATATCTGGGTTTCTGATATGCCGGTCTCAAGGTAATTAAAAATGTTACAACGGGAAGTTTACTGAGTTCATCAGAGCATAGGGCTTTCTTTGCAGTTTTTCTGGCTCTACCTGGAGGTTGTGCACAATGGGCCTTAGGTGCCACAGTACTTAGCTCGCCTAAGCGGACTCCTCCGGCTTCCATTTACTTTAATTTTAAGACTTTATTTCTTCATGCAATTATTTATTACAAATCAATTTTTGCAAATAAAATACAGTAGAATCTCATATTCCGAGAACGTCAACTATACGGTGTCCGGATTGAATTTACAATAAGAAAAAAATTTTATCTTTGATTTTGCAAAGGAAAAACTTTTTTTGCTTCTCCTGAAACGAGCAAATCTATAACTAAAATTTCATTATTCTGAATAAGTGGAAAGAAAAGTTCAGTTTTCTCTTGATTTTGGACTTATTATAATTAGTCAATAGTAGTGTTTTACTTCCTAAATAACAAAATGCATTTTGTTTTTTGACGACACGTATAGCTTGTTCCAAATCTGGTGGCGTACTTATCTTAACTAAGTGGGAGCACTCCAAGTGTCTTTTCTGTCACTGTCAGTTCGCCACCAGATATGGAATAAGCTCTACCTACCGTTTATTTGTTGCATTTTTTACCAATAATTATATAGCCATTTCCCAACCCATGTTTTTTTAAATTTTCTATTGCTCGTTCAGCAACTTCTCTAATAAGTTCACTATCACTATTAATATCGGACATTTTCCTACAGATATAGCCAAGGAACAAGCATAAACGACGTGACGTTATTTTAAGTATGTCCTTTGAAAAAAGAATATTTTGTTTATTGCTCATTTAATAAAAACGTAAAATGCAATTTCAAAATTTGATAAATTCTTTATTGACTTTCAGTTTTTTAAGAAGGATGATTGTAAATAAAATAGTATACAAACCTCGTGATCGTTCTTCAACGTATGTTTATTGCTAACCACTGAACTTCGCCCATTGATCATTAAATTTCGCCTTGATAATGAAGCACCTTCCACCTCGATATGTAATCTACTGCTTACGTTTTTTTTTTGTTTTACATTTCTAAACCTTTTTCTTTATTTCACGTCCCTGAAAAAAAAATAATAACTGTACAAGCAGTCTTTCCGACTCTTATATTCCCGTCTCCATGTTCCTCTATTTGTGTTACTCTTGAACTCCTCTTTGTTTTATTTGGAGTAATTTTATTCCATCAACTCTGTTAATCACATTAGTGAACTTACGTTAACTAGATATAGTTTAAGCATCATCAAGACATCACACAAACCTAATTACCTCAACAAACTGCTTTTGTGCCAACTAAAGTCTGTTTCTTTAAACGGAAATGTTGAACAGTCTTAACGTTGGCATCACTAGCAAATTCATTTGTGGTAATTTTATAGCTATTAAAACAACAAGAGTTTCATTGACAGTTTAAAAATTGGTTTAAATTTGAGCGACCATTGGGGTGCAAGAATTTAATAGACAGATTTTAAAAGTATACAAATTTTAAACTATATCAAATTTTTTTCCAGCACTACTATTGGATCAGAAATTCTATTAAATTCAGAAATTATTATAAAGAAATTTGACAAAATAATATCAAAATTTATAAAATGCCTAGATAAGTGTTGTTATTCACGACCTACTTTTTACATTTATATCTATCTTTTGCGTTAGACTTGCAGTACGCAATACTAGTGAGTTTTTGAACTTTTGTAATTTTCTCTAATTGACATGATTTTTTTTTCTGTCAAAACATTTTGTCTGTTCAAAAACATATGATGGCAATACCTCTGTTTATGACAGCATCTACTTTATACAGGCTGAGTCATTTATAATAATGATTCTGACCAATTTTTAGACGCAACCCAAAATACATTCTCACAGACAACTAGGTCTTTGTTACGTTTTCAAATTTTAAATCATTAAATTTAAATCAAAATAACTATTTATATGTCATTAATTAAATTTGAGAGTGTCATAAATTCTACGTTTTTGAATTTAAAATGTACCTACTCAAACGACAAAAAAATTGACATGATGTCGATAAGTGGAGAATGTTTCAAAAATGCTGTGACTAAATCTGTACCGTCAAAGATAGGACTCCAATTATAATAATAGGTAGGACTTCAATTTATAATAATTATCAAAGTTATCACAGGTATATGTTTATATCTTTGAAAAATTTCAAATAGAACATTAATTAACGCATAGTGGTATCTGAGAATGTATTTTGGGTTGCGTCTCAAAATCGGTTAGGGTCTTTATTATACAGTATGTTCCCGGATTGAATTTACAAGAGGAAAATTGCAAAGGAAAAACATTTTTTGCTTCACCTGAAACGATCAAATCTGAAATTAAAACTTCATTATTCTGATTCAGTGAAAAGAAAAAAAGTTAATTTTTCTTTTGATTTTGGACTTACTAGTGACATCATTGTCAAAAAATAAATCCGCTAATGTGATAGGATTTAAAAAGCAGAGAAAAATTATTATTATTATTATATAAGTCCAAAACCAAGAAATAAATTAACTTTTCTTTCTACTGAGTTAGAATAATGAAGTTTTAATTACAGTTTTGCTCGTTTCAAGTAAAGCAAAAAATATTTTTCCTTTCAAGTTTTGGAGTAAAATCAAAAAAAAAAAATTTTTCCTCTTGTAAACTCAATCCGGGAACATACTGTATATGATTCACTCTAGCAACCGGGCCTTAGTGTTGGAAAAAAATTAAAACGTCCATCAACTTTCAGCTCATTTCAAATGACTTACTCAAAATTTATTACCAGTTTTCATAATATACCTACCTGTATGTAAAAACTTTTCAACTTAAAAACATAATCATAATTTTTTAACGAAATTCCTAAAGTCGGGTTCACAGTACTGTAATGTAACGTGTAATGTAACGCAAATAATAAACCGGGTACACACTCCTATAATGTAACTTGTAATGTACGAATTCTTGGAGTGAATGCTGTGTTCCACAAACACCCCAGTCTGTTATCACTTATCTGTTTCTTGCAAAGATGCGATACAAGCCGCTCGCTGAGCATTTATTCCGTCAAAACGCTCGTTGCGAACGCCTTTGTACTCGCATTAAATACTGATGGAACGCTGCGAACCGTTCGTTGAGCATTACGCGTACACACTGACGAACAGCGCTATACTTTACATGTTATTCTACGGTAGTGTGTACCCGGCTTAAACAGGGACAAAAACAAAAAACAAACCAAATTGGTGGCCAAGAGATTATAGTTATTAATAATAATACGAGACTTATTTACTTATTTCTTCGAAAAATTATATTGAATCTTTTACAACATGTCGTCAAGTCAAATGTTTTTAAAAAACTAGCTTTTGTCTTTCAACGCAGTCGCTACAAGCTAAGCTGCTACCAATTTTCTGAGCAGACTTTTGACTCCATTTAATTTTCGTTTAATTAAAAATAGACTTTACCATAATTCACATTTTTTCTCAAATCTGTAGGTATTATGCAAATAAATCCAATAATCCTTTACAGGTGATAGCCAAAGCGAATCGATTTTTATAGTCCGGCTTTAATTCATTATAAAATCAATTAGCTGTATATGCCAAAGCAACGATTTTAATCCAAAAAAGCTACCAGACGAGGTTACTAAACAACTCTCGGAGCCCCTGTGTACTCGATAAGTGTTGAGTGGGGTTTCTCAAATATCGCCGTCAATGGGAAACCTCAAGAATCAACTCCAAACAAGACTTTCTCTTGGTGGTGATGACGTCGTGTTCGAATATTGCAATATAAATAAGTTGGGGCCTTTTCAAATTAGCATTTCTTGCTCAGAGATAGATCAGGGGGAATTGAAGCGTATATCTGAATTCGATTCGCCAGAGGGATGCAATCGCTTATCGTGACGGTTATTCCGAAAGACTCATCAAATTTAATCATTTACTTTTAGCTCTGCGGGTGATTTTTAAATTGCTGGTTACGCTAACCGATTTCGTTGTACCTAATTCGTATATGAAAGTTGTAAATAATGTACTTTGAAAGATTAATAAAGAGAAGTATTGATTTTGGATCAAATGGAATCGGAGAGATTAAATAGAAGGAATGTTGGAATATTGATACTGGGTTAAAACAGTGTTGGGAGAAAGCGCGTGCCGTCCGCTAAATCGCCAGTATTAACCCCATCCAGGTCGATACTACAGCTAAGTCTATAAGTTTTAAAAACTGTTTATAATGTACACGCAGCGAAAGACGAGTGCAAATTTGAAAAAACACAACTTAATAAATTTAAACAATCAAAGAGAAAAATAGTAATAATAACAGATAGTATTTATACAGAGTGATTATAAATGATTTTCATCTAGCCAGCTGTGAATTTTCAATGTAAAATAAAAAATGCCGCTTTACGAAAATAGGGGTACCTACTTGTTTTAACTCAAAATTAAAAAATCGCCGTTTACTAAGCGTCCACTTCGAAAATAGAAATAAATTATAAACTTGTTCTCTTCCAAAGTATACGTTATTATCAATTATTATTGGAAATTAGTTGAAACAATAAAAGTTTAATTAACAACAATTTATTATTAATTAATAAGTGACACTAATGACAGAACTAGAGCTTTCAAAAAAGTAGAGCGGCACAAATAAAGTTACGTACAAAAAAATTCCAAAGCTGGCTAGATGAAAATCATTTATAACCACTCTGTATTATCTATACTATACCTACTATAACTATACAGGGTGTTTCACATAATTTTACGAGGCCTGCGCAATCAATAATACAAATTCCGTTACGAACTCGATTACAAATTTTGAAAAATTGGATAATCTTCTCTATTTTGTTCACCCTTAAAAAATTTCAACGTTTTTTGTTGGTTAGTGATTAAGATAGATAAACTAGAATCATATTCAGGCCATCTCTTGATAAAACAAATGATAATTGTTTCTGGAAGACTGCAGTTTATGACTATTAATGAAACAGTGATTAGTTTGACAACTACTGTCAAGGATTTCTAAAAATTAAATAATTAGATGTGTATTTTTTGTATCCAGTGTTTTGTGACTTTTGTATATTTGAGTGCATACATTAGGCGCAAGCCTCGCAAAGTTGTGTGAAACCCCTGTATTCATATTTGCGTTTTTTTATAATCCAGCCTGATTGTATTTTGTTACAATCTAACTTTATTTGATTTGTAAAATTTTGTGCCCCTCGTAAGTTTTTGTCAATTTAGCAATTTAGCCGCAATTTTTTTTGTTTTTGATTTTCATGTTTTATCCTCATTTTGCAAATTTAGTAGTTATTTTCGTTACAAGTACCTAAAATATAAATAATTTTTGGGGACGAATCGTTGCTGTTTCCGGACGAGGCGAAGCTGAGTTTGGAATAGCAGATGAGTCCGTAAAAACGTTTTAAGTACATGTACATACAACATTTTTTTTTGTTAAAGCTCCCAAAAAACGAAACATTTTATTCTTCGAATTAGACTCAACAAGGCTTAAAATTGCTTTAAATCTGACGTTCAGCTAAGGTATAAAAATCGTGTAAACCAGTGTTATTAATTAAAAAAAAAAAATTCGCTAGCGTATTGAATAAAGTTATTAAACTTGATTTATTTTCTTCTCCGCACTTAAGTGTGATAACTACAACAGAACGCGCTAATATTAATTACCATTAAAAATTTAAAGTTTAATGTTTCAACCAACATCACTTCATCAAGAAACGTTCAAATATTTAGAGCGGTGGATATACAGGGTGTCAGAACTCGCGCCCCAAAAAAAAAATTTCAATTAAGATAAAATACTAGGAACATGGAAAAAAAGCCACAAATAACATTAAACAAAGTTACAATTTAGGATATAGCTTCTTTGTTTCCTCTTCTAATAGCCTGTAGCAAAAAACCTTTAAAAATTATTTTTCCAACAGAAATAAATAGAGTCAAAGTGCAAAATTTAAACTCTCATAATTATCTTTGAAAGTTTGGTAGATAGATTATTATTTTTAACATTTTTTTCCAAGTTTCTTACATGACACTTTTCCCTGGGGCGCGTGTTCTGGCGCACCTGTATTCCCATAATGTAGAAACGATTGAACATCTAATATTACTTCTTATAACTCATAAATCAGTTATAAAAGAAACAAAGAAGAAAACAAAAACGGATAAGTGTTAGGAAATGAAAATGGAGGAATTATTTTAAGATAAACGTCAAAAGACGGAATAACTGGAAATGAATTTCAAACATCTACTGCAAACATTTATTTAAGTAATCTTTGTTCAGGGGAATGTTTTAGCCTCATTATTAAATATTTTGGGAATTTTGTTTTCAATTATGTGTTTATATTGTCTGGTTCACGTTTATTGTGTAGTTTAACCAAACATAACATTTTAGCTGTACATCAGGGTGATTCAGATAAGATAATGAGCCCGACGTTCTGGCGATGCAACCCAAAAAACAAATTTCACGTCTTGATCTAATTTTAGTTACGATTTGCATTTACAGTTGGAGACAAAATACTTTGGTCGTCAATGTCACTTGAGTGACACTAAATGGTAAAGCATGCTTTAGGACTGTTAACCTTATTTTTAGCTACTGTCAAGTTGTAGGTACATATTTTTGATAGAAATATATAATAGCTGTCATTAATTTGAAATTGTCATTTATTTTAACGTTAAAGGTTGAATTACATTAAAGTGTCAGAAAAGTGACGACCAAAGTATTTTGTCTCCAACTGTACAATCCAAGTTACCTCATGTTGCTCTGACAGTGCAATTTATGATTTATAAAAAAAAACTATTTGCCTACCTTTAATATTTCATTCTTTCATACATTTTGTATTGGGTTAACGCTGCAAAGACTGCGCTAATTTCTCTATTATTCCGCGAGAACTTAATGTCACTAAATCCTCGGCACTGATGTCAGAGTGACATAAAATGATAACTTGGATTCAACTTGCAAACCCTAATTTAAATTGGATCAAAGGTGTAAATAAAAGTTTTTTGGGTTGCATCCCGAGATCGTCATGCTCATTATCTTATATAAATCGCCCTATATTTATAGCTACATAAAACTTCAACAGTGATCTAAAATGCTAATACCCTAAAGTGATATTTGAGTAGGCACCACGCAGAGTGGTTACCTATTTTAAATTCAACATGGCGTCACTTTTAATCTCTTCCGAACATGTTTCCATACGTACAACAGGGATCTGAGATTATGACTCATTACCTAATATTTACGACAAAATTAAAATTATCCAAAAACAAAAGTCACAAATAAGTATTTATGCGATTGGACACCTGTTGCATAAGTTAGATGAAAAAAATAAATTAGGTGGACAACCTGTTGATAGGCGAGTTTCACGGTAAAAGAGCGGCATCTCGCGAGACGAGTAGAGGACGGGAGAAAATTTCTGTAGATTTATAGGAAATCCAGGGTGATTTTAAAGTAGGAAAGTCTTATTTTTTTCATACAAATCTTAGTTTTGAGCTTTGAAACTAATGAAAAATTAAAAAAAAAATTTTTCATGCTTCAAATTTATAATTTTCAAATCTGTTGTTCGTCATCTGTGTATGATTTTTTTTAGCTAACCATGGTACATTTCTTATTAATTATTGAACATTTTAATTTTGAATAATACCAGTAAAATAAAAGTTTTAACAATGTTCACAATAATTTTGCATCATATTCTTTACGTACCAAATAAAAGCTTGAAATATTAAAAAAAAATTGTTTGTACTTACCAAAATACACAATTAACAAAAGACGAAAAAAAAACCATTTGATTTATGCTTGCTAATGGCCGTTTTTTCGTTTGGTATGGGTAAGTGTAAGGAAAATTAAAGTACGCTACTGATGACATGCAACCCCTACGTCAAGCATGCGGCTTACAAATTTGGTGTTACTGGGCCATTATATTGGTGTGTACCTCTTAGAAAAATGGAATCTACCTTTACTTTTTTTCATATTTATCCAAGCTGAGGTTACTAAAAGTATACAGGTGCGCCAGAACTCGCGCCCCAGAGAAAAAAAATAGAATAATCTGGTTTTACTGCGGAAGACAAAATTTATTTTTCAGTTTTAATGTTAGAAGAACGGTTGGATCCCATTAACCCTCTTTACAAACCGTTTATTAAAAATTGTTGGACCTAACATTAATTCAGATGCACAAAACCCACTGAAAATCTTTTAATTTATAATTCCATTACGTAGTTATACATCTCGCGATGTGACAAAACCTTTTCAGATGCAGAACTTGTATTTCGGATGAATAAATACTTTAATTATTGAAATAATTGAGTAAGTGGGAGTTTTTTTTTTATATTGAATCATCTTAAATTTTGTTGTGAGAGTGCCAATTTGAACTGAGAGTAAAATGTTAAAATGTCTCACATAGATTTAAAAAAATATTATATGCTGCAAAGATAGAAAACGCGCGCAAATACAGTGGTTAATTCTTGCAATTCTCAAGGCCGAAGATGTTGACAACAAGAAGTACGGTAGACTTGGTACGGTTGCAACAAAGAACGGTTGAAACAGAGCTAATATTTCTGGTACCGTTTGGGGTAAGAAAGGGATGCAAGTTGAAATTTATTTTTTGGGTTGCATCGCCAGATCGCCAGGCTCATTATCTTATCTGAATTGCCCTGTATACAGGGTGCGCCAAAACTCGCGCCCCTAAGAAAAATGGTATACGTAGGGTAAGATACCAGGAACATGGAAAAAATGTTAAAGAAATTTTATCTATAAAAATTTCGAAGTTATGAGGGTTTAAAGTTTGCACTTTGACTCTACTTATTACTGTTGGAAAAATAATTTTACAAGTTTTTTTGCTATAGGCTATTAAAAGAGGAAACAAGGAAGCTGTATCCTAAATTGTAACTCTTGTTCAATGTTATTTGTGGCTTTTATTGGCAAAATTTTTGTCCCTTTACTAAATAGTTATAAAAAAAACATAAACAAGATCATCAGTATCATTAAATAGATATAAAAAAATGTGTAATGTCAAAAAATATATGTCAAAATTTTTTGACAGATAGAATTTTTTAAACATTTTTTTCATGTTCCTGGTATCTTACCTTACTTGAAAATTTTCTCTGAGGCGCGAGTTCTGGCGCAGCCTGTATATCACCTGTTGGATGCAGAAATAGCTAAAGTCACAAAATGTAAATTTTACAGGAGAGCATTTTTTTTAGTTTGTAAATAATAGAGATTGTTAGTTTGAAATTAGTTTAAATATCTCTTGGTATACTATTATAGTTGGACTTAAACTAGTTCTGCAGACAGACACAGCGATCTGCGAGATAGTATTTCAAGTCCAAAACCGGCAAAAATGGACTTAAGCTAGTTCTGCATCCAACAAGCGATATTAACTTACCAAAAATGAATAATCACACAAAGATCAGCTTTTACCATAAAATCTGTATTTTTTTCTGCATTACTATGTTAAACATTTCCCTTATTCTGCACTTACTTAGCGGAAAATGTATTTTCTTGAAATAATTCATAACAATAAATATTGAAACAAACCGGACATAGTATATTATAATACTAGTTTATAAGTAAGTCTTTAAAACACGCACGACGGGTTTATTCGTTAAACTTGTTTCCAAGAACCGATTTCATGCCTATTTAAGAATCATATGACATATTTGACATTACCATGACAAATACTTAACCTTTACTCGAAAATTATGACAAATCCGACTTACATACAAAAATAGTGTCTATATCAAAATTTGAATTTTAGAAGTGTCTACGTAACACACTGTACCAGTATATTTCGACTTCAATGGTACATAAAACTTTGGTGATTGTAAATGTACAATACATTTTTCAAACAACAATAAAACAATAAAATAGTCTCAAAATTGTATATTAGATATCATTTCCGCTCTTTAGAAGAAAAATTCAAATTGGTTTCCCTTCCTCTCTCCTACCTTCTGCACCATTTCGATCCTCTTTTGCTGATTGTCAATTGCAGCATTCAACCTTTTGATATTTTTCATAATTTCCATATTTTTCTCTTCAATTTTCCTGACATTTTCTTCTGTTACTTTCAAACACATTTCAGTTTGTTCATTGATTTCTCCAATTTGAGCTGCCAACACTTTTCCTCTGGCCGCTTCATCCTAAGACACATTCTCAAAAAAAAACACCCTACAGTTCTACAAGACACAAACCTCAACAGACTTCTGAGTATCAAGCAAAGCAGCTCTCATTTGGTCATACAGTTCGGAATGCTCCGATTTAGGAATAGCAATCTTTTCGGCGTTTCTCTTCTCAACTTCGGCCTTATTCGTATAGGCCTCTTTCACAGCTTTGAGAATCTCAGAAGCGTGATCGCATGCGATTTGGGCGCCCTACACTCAGAAAATTACAACTAAAGTAAAGAAAAAAAGAATCCAATACTTCGACAAGTTTCTTCCCTTTCTCATCTTCTCGTCTCAACTCTCGCTTCATCTGCGAGGCGATGTTTTCGTGTCGGCGGTGCATTCTTACTGCTATTTCTTCCTTATAATCAGAAAGTAGCTTCAAGAATCTGTAAATCAGTCTAAAATTTCTGAATCATTTCCATTAAATTTATTACTTCTCTATCAGAATCATCGGATAGTTATCTCTTAATTTCTCGAGCAATTTTTTGTTGGGAATTTTATTTATAGCTTGCTCCCACATTGCAGGAGGTAACAAGAACTTATCTTCTGGCGTTACGGAGGTTTCAAAGAATGATTTTGCAAGAATGCCTTTCTCTATTTCATCTAGAAGTTCTTCGCGTTTCATAACCTAAAACAACTTTCACACAACCGGAAACCCAAATTCGGTCCATGTCACTTTATTAATCCTGAGCTGAATGCGATCATGTAGTACTAAAAGGAGTTCATTTCTTAAATCTTTAGCATTCAGGTGTGCGAATGGCTCGAACTGGCCACGATCCCTCATATCTTGTTCCAGTTGTTCCAAGAGACCATTAACAGTGCCATTTTCACCTGATTGTATCTTTTCTATTGTAAAGACATGAATCAAGAATAAGAAACGTAACACTAACATATATCACTTACCGTCCAACTCATCTTCAATATTTGTCAATAGGACTTTATAGAAGGTGATAACCTTCTCCCGCTCTTTGGGATCTTTCCTCCTTGCTAGTATTTTCTCCATTTCATAGTCGGGCACCTCCTCCCTAAACTTCTGTTCCATATGCCGGTCAAAAACACTACAACTTCACTCTTTACTCCTCTCCAAGTAGCCCCAACTCTCACCCTTCGCCTCCTCCTAACCACTTCGGCTCTTCTTCGTCCAAGGAGACAGCAACGTACGCAAAAGCTCCTTGTCCTCCTGGCAACGTCCTTGTAGCTACGTAAGTTCTCCCGGTCTTTGCATTTTTCGCAGCAGTACCAACATCAGCATCGTTATCCTCCAACCATCCTGGGGCCAGCATTGCTTCTCCTTCAGGCTGTAGTTGAAACACTTGAGTCGCATTGGCCACATCTACTTCGTTGACAGGAACTTTAAACTCATTGCCCAAAATTCCGGTTTGCATGCATAGAATAAGTTGTGAGAGGTAGATGTTACGTCCTCGTTTTTTTTCGACGCTTTGGCAAGGTTCGCCGCATAGTTTTAGCAGCCATTGCTAAAAAAGTAAGGTTGAGGAAATTTAAGGCACTTGGAGGGACTTACTTCGCAGTGGTGACGAATGTCTTTATCGCGGATATGTTTAAAGTAGGTACCGACGAAGCCGAGGTAGAAGACGAAGTCTTCGTCTAATTTGTTCTCGATCTCCATTTTGCTAGAATTTAGACGAGAGTTTGAAAGATGATAAGGATTTGACAGGTGCTTGGCCAACACTGATTTTCAAACACGTCTAATAACAAGATTTTTGTTTAAAAAAGACTGCGGCTAATTACAAAGATTAAGGCCGTTTTCACATGACGCGATATCGCTACCATTTACAGCGCTTGTGTGTGAGAAGGGCTTATTGAAAAGCATAGAGTTGTGGTACTACGCAATATAGCAACGATAGCACGTCGTGCGAACACGGCCTAACAAGGTAGATTTTATTTTAACCAGAAGTAGACTCAAATCAAGTAATTATACTTCGGCGTCCAGTCCGACGATATTTTACTTGTACTCGTAGTAGGCCTTCCGTGCTACCTCCGCCACTGTGTTTAAAGAAATTCTCCCACTCCCTCTGCACCCGTCGTTCTTGCATTCATTCGCGTTCTGTCATTCGCATGGGGGTGTCGCATGAATGGAGAAATTGGGAACATAATTTTAAATTTCACGCTAAGCATACACCCGAGATAGTCAACAATAATGTCAACCCATATATGGCAAAAATTGCATAAATAGCATACGCAGTTTTGTGAAACGGTTGACGATGGTGACAGTTTAAATGTATTATAATTCGTTGATTTTTGTGTAAACATCGCGTTAACCTTAACACAGAACCTGGATATTTAGGTAAGTAATATACGACTTTTAGTAAATTGCAGTGATTGGAGCCCGTGGAAGGTCAGTGGATTTTCCCTGTGCAACAGCGTTGCTTACCGCAAGAACCGCAATAAGAGGTTCTTCAAATTTCCAAGAGATCAACGAAAACAGCAGCTTTGGAGAACAATTTGTAACATCGACCCTGGCGTTAGATGTGAAAATTTTCATATATGCGAAGATCACTTTCAAGTTCAGATTTTTTAGGTATGGTCGTTCACTTTGTCCTTTTGCCGTTCTAACAGCTGGTGTCTTCAATGACCGGGTTAATAAAGAACATTCTTATTGTACTGTAGAGCTGAAGTAGAAACTAAAAACTTAGAACATTCCTCTTGTGATGCTACAAAAAGTTTAAAGGTTCTGAAATGTTATGTGAGTGAAACTTCCTTCATTAGCGAAGCCAGATTTAGCCCCTGCCCTGAATGAGCAATGTCAAAATTTTGAATTAGTTAAAGGAAATTTGCCAATATATATAACTAGATGAGGGGATTTCTACTTATTGCGAAAAAAAAACAAAGGTACGTTTTCTTTTTTGTTCTTCCAATTGTTAACATTATATTATTTTCCGTTTCTGAATGGTGAGAACAATTTATGAAAAATTCATCAGCTTTTTACAATTATCTTCTACTTATCATTAAAATTTCGATTAGATGAAGCAAATCACGTTTGTGCCTCCGTAAACTGTCATATGAAACTGGGAAGTATTTTTTTAAATGGAAAATGTGTTTAAACGACTATTCTCACCTGAGGATGACCACTTTGTGGTTGAAACACGTTGTGTTTTAAATACAAATTTGGTGTGACGGGTTTAGTCGTGTTTTTGTTCATATATTGAAATTAAGTTGTACATGAAAGAATTACATAGTATAGTAAAATTCAGGAGGGTAGACCGGTGCGTCATCAATTTCATTTTTTCATTACCAACTTAAAAGTGAAATAAAAAATTCTATCACAATGTAAATTGAAACAATTAAAGGGTCTCTAAGGATGGTAGCCTTGTATATTAATTTACATATGCACTTCAACTGCACCACTTAAATGTCATGTTCGAGTAAATTTGTCAATTTGAGATTGACAGTAACATTATTGTCGTCGTTGAAAGTCTTTTTGGTATAATTTGCAAGTATTTTTCGTTTATTGGTTGATTTCTTGCTTCTGTTCTACGTCTCGTTGCTTTCTTTTAATAATTCCTTACGATGAAGTAACTTCCATGAAATTAGGCAAAAATGCACTTGTGTTAGTGTAAAAAATTTAAATAATGAGGGGTCACCGATAAAAATTAGCCCCCCATCATCGTTTATTTATTCTATAAAAAATGGGGCCAATCTTATAAAAAACCATTCAATGCTGTTTTAGTACCTACTTTACATATTGTGTCTGCTATGGCGCAAACCAGTTCTCTTTAAATAAAATTGAGATATTTGAGGTAAATATGAGAGTTGTTTAAGAAGTATATTATTTAATGAAGTAATTAACAATACAAACTGAAATCGACGCTTTATTTTGACTCTCACATAAGTAACTTTCTGGTTTTCATAAGATCAGAATAAAAGCTTCTTAACGTTTATTGTTTCTTTCCGCGTGATGTAAGATGCGACTTTGTCTTGTAGACGTCTTGAATTTCAACTTTTTCTTTTTTCTTACCTGGAAGAATGCATAAGATCGTCTATGGTTTTAAACCCTTAAAAAACTCAATGTAAGGAATTACTTGTCCATGCTCCTTATGTTTATGATGATTCCTATTTATGAAATACAGATTTTGCGTCCGTTTTCTTCTCAACTTACCCACTGTTTTTTAGAAAATCGGTTTTATACTAATGTACACTAAAAATTCTTCAACCGATGACGCCGAAAACACAATCTTAAGTGAAATAAGGAAACTCGCCAAACGACAAAAACGTTTGGAAGACCGTTTTGAACGGCGAGAGAAATCCCAACAATTGTCCCACGACTACTCCTATGATAGAGGGCCTGATCACACTCTGCGCGAGGTGACGAGCCCTAGAAGGGACTTACAAAACCGTTCACCGAGCGTGACGGCATCAGAGGATTTCTCACCCGACACTCTTCGGCGCAAGAGTGACTCTCTGGTCCTGGAGATCACGACCGAAGAGACATTAGACGGCAATGAACCAGGCACAGAGGAAAACACGGGATCGGCACTACATGGAGACTTATCTAAAAGGTTTAGTCATGTTCTTCTCAACGGCATTTCAGATGCTGATAAAGAACAATTGCTTTAAAATTTAATCCGCCGACCACCTTAATCGAATTGTTTCCACCGGCTTTAAATCCATAGCTAGCTCCCTTTCTCAAAACAAGGTCAGAGAATAGTTACGTGGATTCGCAGAAACAACTAGGTTCGGGACTAGCAGCGCTGGCGGAAGCTATAATTTTTTTATGGAGCCTAAACATGAACACAATTCGGAGAGAACAAAAGAGCATGTCTTACGAATTTTGATGGATTCTGGGAAAATACTATGCAATTTATTTTTCCACATGACGAAAATTCCACAGAATCTCATTTTACCGTTGTTAAATAAAAACATTAAAGACGCGGTAGAAAATTCTCCTCCGAGTAATTTTCTTTTCGGAAATGAACTTTCCGAACGCATTCAAAAAATTCAAATGCTCTAAAAGAAAGGAAAGGAAATAAAATCCACGGTGCAGATTCCCGCATCAACTAAACAAAACAAACCTTCTTTTAGATAATCCAAACTCAAACAAAATCTTAAACGCAGTGCAAGGGTATAAAATACCTTTCGCAAAAACGCCGCGCAAATCACATGAACGAACACAATGCCGTACCGACCAAAATTTGCAACGTACATTAGAAGAACTAATAAGTATTGGCGCTGTGGTAAAAACCACACCATCAAGTCGTCAATTTGTTTCCACGTATTTCACAAGGGAAAAATCAGACGGGACCCATCGGTTTATTTTTAATCTTAAAAAACTTAACAAATGCGTTAGTTCAGTACATTTTAAAATGGACGACTATCGTACAGTGGCAAAATTATTGACACCGAATATTTGGATGGGCACAATTGATTTAACTGACTCTTATTTACTCATTCCAATTCACAAATCGCACCGGAAATATTTAAGATTTAAATATAACGGGCTTTTCTATGAATTTTGAGTCTTGCCTTTTGGGCTGGCTTGTGCACCTCTTCTGTTTACAAAAATTACGCGATCAGTCTGCACATTCTTACACAAAAAACTATTAAACTATTTGGATGACTTTATTATCATGGGGAAAACATAACAAGAATGTCAGACAACCTTTAATTATACAATCAGAACTTTGGAATCGTTGGGCTTTATTACAAATTATACAAAAAGTCAAGTCAAGCCATCCAAAGTCTGTCAATACTTGGGTTCTTTATTTGATAGTCAAAACATGACTTTATCATTACCTCGCGCAAAACGAGAACAAATTCTTCAGATGATCCTCGAAATCAAAAAACGTATATAAAACAAAAGAAAATGCGGGTGAAAAATTCACAAAACATGCGGGTGAACTGCTAAATCTTCAGTATTTGCCAGATTTTATAATAAACCATTAACGGATGATTTTGCTTTTGGAAAAAGCGTTTTGTTAGGATCAACTTTAAACACTTAAGTTCTGTTTTATATGTAGTTACCCTTTTTTTTTAACGTTGCGTTTTAATAAATCCTTTGATTCAAAACCACAAATTAGCACAACCCATTTCTTTAAACTGCTACAAGTAAAATATCTTCGGACTGGACGCCGAAGTATAATTGTAATCGAACTTCACAGTTGAGACTGATTAACCAATTATGCCATTCGTAACAAATGGCCGTTATAACAACAGTTGACAACAATATGAAGCCGTGGGTGAAAATTGGAGAAGAGAGGAAGCCGCAAAGACAGTCCAATGAGGAGTTGCGTCTGCTATACAGGGTGTTATGTAAATAGACCAAAATCTCTTAAGGAATTCTTCCTTCAATCAAGGCTGTTAACGATACAATGTATTATTTTTTTATGTGTTAATTTGCAAGTTATAACTTTTTTAATGGGAGTGATGAAAAGGAGCAATGCTCGTATGTATCCAGCGATCAAGATAATTTGTAATCGACTCACCTTTGCGTCCGAGAACGTATGTCTAGCTGCACGTGAAACGTCAAATAAAATGACAAGTCAAAAGGTAAAACGGCAAAATGGGCTGGAATTAGTCGCCGACGTACGAGTAGGACCGCTTTTTTTTTGATAATCACCTTTTTGATAATGCCATTTTACTTTTCGACTTGACATTTTACAGATATATGTTTTCGAATACAAGGTTGACTCGATTACAAATTATCTTGATCGCTCGATATAAACTTTGATGCGATCAGGGACGACGCAACTGGGGTGGTCCAAGGGGTGGTCATAATTTACATAAAAAAACAAATAATAATTAAACCAAAGTTAGCTTTTTGATTTTTTGATAAATGTTTAAAGTTCTCTCGATTTTGAACCAAATTAGCCGGTACCCGATTAAAAACAGCCACAAGTTGTACCTTAGTGTGAGTATTATTAATCTAGTTCAAAATTGTTTCAGATATCGAATTCGTTTATTAAAATTCCCATTGGACCTTTGTCTCTTCTACACTGCTTTGTTTTCTTTCGTAAATTCGAAATCCATACAGAGAAAAATGCCTTGTGCGGTAAGATACCAGGAACATGGAAAAAATGAAAAAAATTCTATCTATAAAAATTTCGAAGTTATGAGAGTTTAAATTTTGCACTTTGACTCTAGTCATTTCTGTTGGAAAAATAATTTTCCCAGTTTTTTTGCTATAGGCTATTAGAAGAGAAGACAAGGAAGCTGTATCTTAAATTGTATCTCTGTTTAATGTTATTTGTGGCTTCTGTTGGCAAAATTTTTTGTACCTAAATAATTATAAAAAAATATATTCAAGACCATGATTGTTCATTAAATAGACATAAAATAATGTCAAGTGTCAAAAAATAAATGTCAAAATTTTTTGACAGATTGAATTTTTTAAACATTTTTTGCATGTTTCTAGTGTCTTATCTTACTTGAAATTTTTCTCTGGGGCGCGAGTTCTGGCGCAAGAATAAGACCAACGATTGTTGCGATATAACACCTTATTCTTACAGCGGCAAAACGATTTTGAAACATTTCGTTACAAATCCACTTATTTTTAAATAAGTAATGATTATTTACATCTACTGACGCCATTGTTTTGACACTGACAGGAAAAAAATGATTAGAGTGTTTTTGGTCACAAAATACTAGATACATCATCTTAAGCAAATTCGAAGAAATTTCTCTGATTGGGTAATTTGAAAGCTTTTTCTCTTAAATATACTACAGTCAAAAAAAATTATTCAAAAATATTAAAAATCATACACGTAGGAATCGTCACCCAAGAAATTTTGGTCTATTTACATAACACGCGGTCTTTTTTGGCCGATGAGGTCGTAAACGAGATGGAGCTTTTCAACACGAACAGGTACGTAGGTAAGTATTAGACAATAAAAGGTGAGTTATTTATATGAGTCATTAATTCCTCACTTTTCCCCTTGAATTCAAAATGTACTCAAACGACAAAAAACTAACATGATTTTGATATAAGGAGAATGCCACAAAAATGCTGTGTCTAATCTGTACCGTCAAAGGTACACCGTAAAACGCCTACTATAAAAACTGTCAAAGCTATCGCAGAGATCTATGTTTATAACTTTGAAAAATTTCAAACAGTACATCAAGTAACATATAGTGGCATCTAAGAATGTATTTTGGGTTGCGTCTGAAAATCGGTCAGAGTCTTTATTATATGTGACATGTATGTGACTCAGTCTAGATTTCATGTAGATCAAGAGTACCAACCTACCTAGTCACAGATTGGGCTTCATATTTTTTTAAGTTTGGAAGTGAACTGGTATGAAAACACTGTGTACTACTTGTATGTAGATACAAGGTCAGATAGATATGCAGCTACTGCATTATTTAAGGTCTTTTAGAACCATTGACATCCTACTAATGGACTGCGATTGAGCTAAAAATTTTGTTGTCAACATGGTAGGCAACACATTAAACTCAATGGTGGCAACTAATGAGAGAAAAATGATTTTTTTTGGATTGCTAATCTCTATGTGTGGTGTTGGGAATTTATTTAATGATGTTAAAAACAACAAATATTCAAACCAAGTACATTTTTACCTACAAATTCAAAGTCAGGACCACATCGAACTTTTTTTTTCGCGATACGATTCAGAGGAGGATTCAATAATAATCCTAGCACTGCCTAATTTGAATGGGCTTACAAAAAGCTTTTGTTGCACGCAGTTTATTATAATATCATTATCAAACGGTATTCTTGTTTATATAATGAATTAATTATAATACTACTTACAATCACAGTGATTCATGATTGTACTTGATGTAAACAAATTGAAATATTGTAAATTTTGTGACTTTGTGACCAAAAAATTTCAATGGCAGTTTATTTATTAAATCATTTTTGTTTGAGCATTTTAAAACGTAAAAAATACCCGTCAATATAAAAAGTAAAAAAATTTGTTCCTATTCTGAATGTCTTATACAGAGTGGTTATAAATGATTTTCATCTAGCCAGCTTTGGAATTTTTTTGCATGTAACTTTATTTGTGCCGCTCTACTTTTTTGAAAGCTCTACTTCTGTCATTAGTGCCACTTATTAATTAATGATAAATTATTGTTAATTAAATTCAATAATGTATACTTTGGAAGAAAACAAGTTTATAATTGAAGTCTATTTTCGAAGTGGACGCTTAGTAAACGGCGATTTTTTAATTTTGAGTTAGAACAAGTAGGTACCCCTATTTTCGTAAAGCGGCATTTTTTATTTTACATGGAAAATTCACAGCTGGCTAGATGAAAATCATTTATAACCAATCTGTATATCATTAAAATACAGAACAATGAATTATTGGAATTATTGCGTCTGATTACCCCAATTAGAAAACAGATTTACTCAATTTTTGGACACAAATAAACAGAAAATTCTAATTTGTATTACCTCAAATTATAACTACAATAATTTCATTATAAATTCAAAAGCGATTTTAACAAATTAAAGTCATAATTTACTTTTATTTGCATTATTTGGTATTTGCTCCTATTAACTCCCATGTATTTGACGCGATTAAAGGCCAGTTGTGACGTCACAGCATGTCTATGGACCACGTGACGCCTGCTGACAGATTCGTGAGCCTGAGCAATCCTTTACGTCTACCATCCTTGGGTCCTGTTAGGTTTGATTAATTGTTGATTGTGAACCCGGAAAGGAGTGAGGACGCTCTGACGTCAGGAAGGCCGAATGTCGTGCATTTCTTGAAGATGAAATCCAGATGTGGCGAGAAACTGCAGTAATTTTCTGGTCATATAGGTTGTCGGGGAACAGGTGGTCGAGATAAAAAGCGCAGAGGCAGAGAAGTCAAGTTTACTTTCTACATCTGTTTGACTTGTAATAAGTTTACTCAGTTTGTATAAATACCTACCTTTAGTTTAACGTTTAAAACATTAGGCTTTTTCTTGAAATTTCCATTTTGCTGAAATCTTTTTTTTCTATTCACTTCTCTAAAGAGTCACATTTTGCACTGCCAAATAATATGCAAAGCATCATCTTAAATATGACTGACTATTCATTAGAAACGGTTTGGTGCACTTGTTGCATAATATACTATTTAACACTTATTTTTAAAACATCACAATCGCTATGGTAATGGTCCACAGTCGGATAACATATCATTTGACAATGCCTCAAAATGTACTAGCTTAATGGCAACTCAGTGATCTCACTTCAATGTTCAAATTAGTTTAAAGTGTGTGTAGTCTACCTGTTTTAAAACTTTTATCTAAAAAAATCTACTGTTTTAAAATTAATTAAATAATTAGGATAATTTCCACTAATCACTCATCTAAAAACCAACCGCAGTTTTCAGGCAACAGTTTCACACAATCGGAGTCAGTTGCATGGAGCCACGTGGAATTTAGATAAATAGTACGCAAATTTTGTTGTTGTAGTGATATCCAGCACGGTAGTATAGACCGCTGCAGACCAGGTTAGACCGCTGCTGCCTGTAACTGTGAGAGATAGATATACGCAGTAAGTTGTCCGGTGTTTAGTGGGTGTTTATGAGGTGACTAGACCGGGTCAGATAGATTACGGCAGGTTAGACTTGCGCAGACCGCTGCACAATGGGTTAGACTTGTGCAGACCGTTGCAAAGTAGGCTAGACCGCTGCGAACCGCGGTAGACCACGCTAGACCGTTGCAGACTGCGGCAGACCGTTGCAGACTGCGGCAGACCGTTGCAGACTGCGGCAGACCGTTGCAGACTGCGGTAGACCAGGCTAGACCGCTGCAGACTGCAACACAGCAGGCTAGAACTTTATTGGGTTAAGTTTAAAAAATTACGAATTTTTGAGTTTTTGAAAGTGAGCGGTAGTAAAATCGCAAAAATAGCCAATTTACTTAATGTGGTAAAACGCACAAAATATGATTTTTAGGCGTAAAATTAGGCGCTGAACACGATGCAACAGGTTACAATACTCTACGATGCATAGTTTTTGAGATATTAGCAATAGGCCGCACTGCGTGTCAAAAATAGATCAAAATCTCGATACGAATAAAAAAAAAATACTTTTAAATTGATCCATATAACGTTTTTTTTTATATTTCTAGAGGTCTTAAAGACTCAAAAAAATGCATAAAAAGATGAGCGATATACTTAGTAAGAGGTGTGAATTCGTATTTTGGGAGCTTTAACAAAAAAATCTTGTATGCACCACGTACGGAAAAGATTTTAGGTGACTCCTCTCATTAAAGACTCGGCTCCTACGTCGCCTCGTCATTAATTCCGATTTGTCCCCTAAAACCCTATTTTGCGTACTTGATACATAAATAGCTATTTTTACATAACAATATGTTTATCATTATCAATATTGGCACATCTACAAATTTTGATTTTTTCATGAGTTTTAGTTTTTTAATAGTAAATTTAAAAATATAATTATTAATATTATTAATAATTATTAATGTTATTATATATTATTAATATTATGGAACAATCATTAGTGTCCAACATGAAAACATTAAAAAACAATGAAAACTGAAGAAGTTAACAAAATAAGTTTGTAGTTCCACATTTTTTCAAAGTTTCCTCCAATGTCGCACTGAGTCTTGTCTCTCTGTTGCTCCGATTTTTCAATTTCAAAGCTCGTAAACCCTCATTCATAAACGTTTTTTCGCAGGCAACCTTATACCACCGTGTTCGCAATAAAATTATCTTTATTTTCATATATAATTTATTGCGCAAGCAGATCGGTGCAAATTACTACATCGCTTCACCTGTTCACACCTGGCAATCCAATAGTAGTGAATAGAAAAAGGTAGGCAACCCAATTTTTTCATACTCCTTAGGCTTTCGATTGGCATTTAATTTTTCTGGTAAGCAAGTGGGTGAAGTAAAAAAAATTATATTTTTTTTATTTTTATTAAATCATATCCTTGAACATATTTTTTTGGCAACCCATTCGCGATACATTCCTTTGCATATTAAATTTGATAAAAAATAAGTTTCATCCGGTAAGCAGATGGGTGAAGGTCGACCCTAATTCGGATCTGAGACTATCATGTAGAAATATTATTGTACCATGACACTCTTTTTTTACTTGGACCATTAATTAAGACACTTTTACTGGTTTTTAAAATATGGTGCTCATTGTTATCCGCCTTAAAGAATGGCTTCATTGTGACACTTAATTAAATTAATACTTCTATTAATTATTTATTTAAAAATCACAATATTAATTTCGCTCACATTTGTGCTAATAAGGAAAAATTAAAACGTTCTTATGTTCAACTTTAATGCATTTTAGCGTTTTGTGCAACTATAGGTGTGGCACTAGAACGGAAAGGTGAAGGTTATATAGCTCAATGCTGCAATTTGTACAGGAAACTTTTTCTTTTTTAAGGTATTTAAACAATACCACGGTAGTGCGAAACAGCAGAAAAATGCAATTGCAAATCAAGTTGCAACTCTCATTATAAAAAAACAACAAAGAACGACTTCAGAAACTGTGATTTAGATGAACGATCGAAACTGCGATCATCGCTTGTTCGCTGACACGAGCCGCCACGAGGTCAAGTCAAGCAAAGAGCCAGACGATAGTAGTCGCCATGTTCTCGCGCGAGAATGGTATGAGACAACTGCCACGAAACGCTGACTTCTACTGTTTGTTGCTATGCAACCAACGGAAATACCGTTTTCGGGGGAAAGCACGGAGAGTGGGGGTAATGTGCCGCGCGGTATGAGAGGAGAAATCCAAGCGCGTCAGTTTACTGCGCAATTTCCCCTGGCCCCGGCCGCACCTATGCGTCAGTTGGAATATTTCACAAACTAAAGTCGCCAAGGGTTGGGTCCTAGTAACCGTTTCGAATATTTCCAACAAAAACGGTAGTGTGTAAAAGTGTGAATGAAACCATGGCTCAGAGGATGTGTCGATTGTGCTTGGGCAAGGGAGATTTGTTTTGGGTGTTTGACGATACAATGGATTCTAATATGACGGAGATTATCCACATTATCAGCGGAGTTAAGGTAAATATGCTTGTTTTGATAATGTAGATGCTGGAAACATTCGATACTTCATTTCGATGAAAGGTGGGGGTTAGTGACCTTGGAGGTCTGATGTTGGAGGGGAATGGATGTGGTGGGGATAAAATTGAGAACGGTTAGGTTAGGTTAACTGATTTTCTAACGGCACAAAGAAACCGTTTTGGTTACCGAAGATCTGGGAAATTTGACTTTCATTGTTTTAAGTTCCTGTTCAACCAAAACAGGTTTGACACCGTTGTGATGAAGGTTATCTGAAGGTTGTTTTTATCATAAAAAAGTTTGACTTGTGACTATGTGTAATTTATCTTGTCTTTGTGTAAATTTTGTATGCAATTTAGGTATTAAGTAATCACGTGTTTACAAACAAAAATATTACTCAAAATAAGGAAATTCCAACGAGTGAACAGGCATCGCAACATCAAGGTCACGCCAACGTTGGTTGTCACACTAGGAGCAAGGTTATCGACTGGGGCCGAAACATAGATGAATAATTTATATAGGGTATATAGATGGCGTACTCATGTACAACCTTTTGAACTCGTATTCAGCAGCGCCTCTGTAGTTTGGACGCTGAACTATAGAGCAAAATGTGCCTTTTAAATGGTAACAATAATGTTAATTGAGTATTTAGTAGAGGGAAATAAGTGCTACTGGCATCTTATTAGAGATTAAACAAAGAAAATAAAAGATTTTTTTAAAGTAATTTATTGAAGATATTGAATCAAATTAGTTAATAAGGTGGTTTCATACTTATAGGGATTATATTAGAACAATTATGTTCAAAGAGGAAGCATAAACAGTCTGGGTTGTCGAGTTCTTGTCACAAGGGTGCCGGCCGAAACAAATCTTCACATTTTTTCCATCAATGTCCACATTTTCATCACCAAAATTCACAAATTGTTAGTAAAACTTCCTTTACTTGTACACACAGCCCACAATAACCGAATAAAAATCACAACTACACGTAAGCACTTTGAATTTCTATGAATGATGTCACCGTCAAAATTTAATTTTTTTCTATCAGAAGTGTCACAGCCAACCGCTAAAATTTTAAAATTTTGATACGAGCGCCTCTGGTGTTTGGACGCTAAATTAAATAGATACACTGAATTCACCAATCTAAGAAACCATACCATGGGCCGAAATTTCAAATTAAGTTGCAAGCGACGCAAATGTAAGTTTGTGGCGCAAATTTAGCAGTGTTAGAGTTCCTATATTTAAAGAGTTGGTACACTGAACGACAAACTAAGTCAATTTTGTGTTACCTATGTGTCATTTTATATTATGTTCTCTCCTTTTTCATTAAAATTTTTAGTAGCAACTAATGTCACGTTAATTTCAAAAATTATTTTAAGGTTATAAACTTTGTCCCAGATCTAGTCAGGGGCGTAGGAGATAAATGGACATTGAAGCCAGGCAGAAAAAAATGATGTGTACAAAAAGTACACATAATTAATTGCTGTATACAGCATTTAACATGAGTAATAAAAGCTTGATAGTGTCTCCAGAAAACGTTTTAAAACCTGAAACTTACGAAATTATTAGACCTGACCTGATAGATAAAATAAAATACTCCAAACAAGCGGGGCCTACTCTTTTAAAGAGGTTCCACTTGTCTTACACTGTTTCGTGTATTGGGGCAACGTGGCACAAAAAACAACTCACAGTTTCTTTATGTATTAACACAATAGCACACGGCAGAATTGGTCAGAATTTCAGAAGACAGAGGTCAATTTTTATTTGACAAATTTATTTGGCTTTATGTTAAATTTTACTGCCCCTGATTTGTATCCAATTTTATTGTTATTATAAAAGAAAAATTAGAAAACTGACATTCAGTGTCCCAACTCTTCTAATATAGCAACTCTAAGCAGTATCATTGGTTGCTGCTATGCAACTACGACACATACACCTTTGCAACCCAACTTGAAATTTCGATCTCGGTCCGCTGTCTCACGGAAATATACCTAACGGTTGAAAGTGTTTTAAGCATGCTTTGGAGCTTTTTGTATGATTCATGTGTCCTCATACATAATGATATGGGGCGGTATGACACATTCCCTACTTATTTTACTTGCATTATTTGTAATTGTTTTTTTAATACAAATGGCAACATCACCTTGTTCTCCTATCTTAATATAGTCCCTGTCCAAATTATTAGACTCCTTGGAATTTTGAACACGCAGGAAACGTCTGTGAACGTAAAAATGAATTAGGAAAGGAAAAAATTAATTAATCTCATTTTTCCAACACTATTATCTTATACAGAGTCAGTCACAGGAGAATTACTTCTGAAATAATTTAGGCAGCAACCCATTATACAATTCACATAGGCGTCTAGCTTCCTCATTTTTAAAAATTATAAAATTGAATCCAAGAATACTTTGCATATTTTTTCGTTTTGACAGTAACAGTCAATTTTTGTTAATACAATGCACCGCCTCCTTAATCAAATGTATCAATATCCCGCCTGGGCATTTTGTAAAAAATGCATTGGAGCAGTGATTCCGATTTTTTATTAGTTACGGGGGTTACTAAGGAAAAACTGAATGATTTTTAATTATTAACGAAAAATAACGCAATTAATAAACGCTGGGAAGGAAGGATACAACAAAACAAGATACGCCAGGGAGAATTGATATTATGAGGTTGAACCCTTTAAGCTAAAAAACTGGATATGTCAAAAAATTTCCCCAGATTAAAGCGCCAACGGGAATCAGTTGAACTCACAAAATGCCCAGGCGAGAAAAAGATTATTTCTATGGAGACGGCGATGATACAATGTATAGGAGAAAATCAGCAAAGTAGCTGACCTCTGGTGTCCGATTTGAAACTATTCAAATGGGGAAAACACATTTTGACAATATCAGTTTTCCATTTTTGTCAATTTGACAAGTCAATGTAAATGTGAGTACTTGCAAGCGTTTTTGTTCCGTATCTCATTGCAGAAACTATGTGGGTCTATTTCGGTGAATTACTTTCTAAAATGGAGATTTCAACTTGGGCTATTATTGTTTTAAATAAAAACAATACTTTTAAAAGGTTAGGTGACAGATTAAATAGAACTAAAAGTTGTCACAAAATTTTGTCAAAATCCCGCCAAAAGTCGCCGCGCCGTCGTCTAAGCTACGCGCCAAAATTTTTAGTACCATCTATTGGCGGGTGATTTTCTCCTATTATTAGACAAATAACGAGAAAGTGGACATGCTCTTAATCCATGGAGAATGCAAGAAAAATGTTTCTGCGGCAACAGCTCTGTACTTGGAGAGGTATCCAAATCGAATGCATCCGGTTCCTGAAACATTTAGAAAACTGGAAGCCAAGTTACGACAAGATTGGACCTCAATGAAAGACCCTGTCAGGGGACTGCTACTGGCCCAGAAAATGAATTTAGAGTCCTTGAAGCAGTGGACAATTACTTGTCATTTTGACGACATCACTCATTTTCATCCAGCTCACATTGATTACTGAATTTAAATAAAATATTATATCCAGCTACATACGCTAAATGTATTTTTGGTTGCAAACTAATTAATTTTCGAAGTAACTCTCCTGTGACTGACCCTATACTGTTTCTATGGAGCATTTAAGCTTACCTCTTATGTTGCCTTTAATATACGCTCTTCTATAAAATACGTCGTGAATGACTATATACTTTATAGGAGAAAATCAGCCACCATAAGATGGTATTCTCCCATTTGAATAGTTTACAAGTGTTGATGTGCCAGATGTCTCCTTTCTAATTTTGCCCCGTAGCTTAGACGACGGCGCGGCGACGTTTTAGCGGGATTGTGACGGCATTTTTTTGTGACAACTTAAAAGTTTTATTTAATCTGTCACCTAACGTTGTTTAAAATAATGTTGCCAAAAGTTGAAATCAAAAGCAAAAACGCTTGCAAGTACTCATATCTACATTGACTTGTCAAATTGACAAAAATGGAAAATTGATATTGTCGAAATACGTTTTCCCCATTTGGATAGATTCTAGCCTGTCACCAGAGGTCGGCTACTTTAAATGTCTATAAGTATAGAATAGTAGATTTGTTATTAGGAGTAAAAGTGATTGTTTATGTGGCGAAGCTGAACGTTCATTTTGCCGAACGGAGTGAGGCAAATGGATTCAGCTGAGCCACATAAACTCACTTTTACTCCAAATAACATATACTATTTTATCTGCAAACGATTCAGATGGAGAGAAAAGAGCAACACACCAATAATCAAGTAAATTATCTCAATAATCAGGACGCTTTGCAATAAAATCATAACAAACGTCACGCGTCAGTTTCGGAATTTGTGNTAAATTATCTCAATAATCAGGACGCTTTGCAATAAAATCATAACAAACGTCACGCGTCAGTTTCGGAATTTGTGTTGAGATTTCGAAAGTGTTGATTGATTTAACTGGTGAATAACTGGTGTAGTTTATAGTGCAAAATGTCGAATGCTGATAATCTACCTTGTACCTCTCCAGAAAATGCTGAAAAAGCGAAAGGGACAAGAAAGAGACAACAGTGGTAAATGTCAAAGTAAGTGTCAAGTAAAAGTGAAAAAGCCTAGGCGTAAAAACAGTGTTTTTACTCCATGTCTGAAAAGTAAAACTTTTACCTGTGTCATTTAGTCATAAAAGTGGTCACTTTTGTGACGTTTGCAGATAAAATACGATTATCTTGGCATTTTGTCAATTTTGACATTATTTTGACATACTTCTTTATAATAGTTTCTGAATTTAGTAAAATTTGTGATTCAATATTAGTGTTGCGAAAAATTTTGAAGACAATACAAATTTTATGGTTTAAAACTGTTGTTGTCTGAATACACTGGCGGACACGGAATTTTGACGATTTGTCATTCGACTGACATAAAAATGTAAGACAACTAACCTCACTTTCGGTTTTTGTAATTTTTGTCCTGAATAGCTAGAGAAAAAAATGACAACAAATCAAAATAATTTATTGAACTTATATAAAAACACGTATTGCTGGCATAATTGTTTCGGAAAATCGACGCCAAAAATAAATTTCAACAAAAAATTTCAAATTTTTGTTTCAAACGTCAATTATAATGACAATAAAGCGTGGCTTACATTTGATGTCCAAAATTCCGTGTCCGCCAGTGTAGTTATAAAAGAATCATTCATCACAATGAGAAGTGAGTTAAAAGAAGCCCTTCTACGACACATGGAAAGCATACCTCGTGGAATGCAGCCTTTGTTAAAAACCAGGGGTTTTGCACATCCTGCACATACATACAAACTAATAACTAAACTAATTGATAAGTAAATGGATAAAAGTTTCTTAATTAATTTAGAATAAATATGAATAATCACAAAACAAAAAGTGAGTCTAATAATTTGTTCCTTATTATTTACATTTTTGGTAGAAAAATAATCTATAATCTTGATTTGCCGTCTTTCGGATACAAAGATTAATTGACTGCTGCCTTACTTACTTTCCTAAAAATCGAAACAGGCCCAAGCATTCCGCGTTCATTCTTCCCAGAATTGTCCTGTGTTACCGTATTTATAATTTTGATTGTTCCTGTTGTTCGGTCTGTTATAATTTCCTGAAATGTGGGAGACATTTTCATTTCTCGTGCAAAGCATGCCTTTCCCAAATTAACAGCGAATGTAAGTTTTCATTGATCTTTCAGACACTCTGCTCCTCGCTTTCGTGCCGCACGGTCAGCAAAGACCTCGTAGCTGTCTTATACCTTAGGGCAGTGAGGAACATTTCGCGACACAACGGTTTTTCCTCTACTATCGTTGTCTTTAAACCTTTCGGCTAGCGTTTTACTTTTGGTGGCACCTTTACCACACCAATACCGCCGCAAAACAGGACTGCCATAGGGGCGGCTGGTGTAGTAGCACTGCAGAGCCGCAGCTCTTATTTGACGTACACCAAGTGGCTTCTGAACCCTCCAACTTATTTTCTATTTTTTTTCCTATGCTGCACGAATACAAGAAATTGTGATTGCCAGGAATCACCATAGTTTACTCGCATACTGCCTTAGTCAACAGTGTTGAATACTGCGATCTGCGCATGCGTTTTTGGTAGTTCTAGAACTACAAAGTAGCATCCCCAACAATTTCCGCCTAACCTCCTCCTCATTTAAAACCCTTTTTTTGAATGGAAATCTGTGCTGCAGTATTGATAGCACTCAGTCTGGTGTTATACGTTGTAAGGGAAATATGTCGCCGTTGGAACGATACGTACATTCATTGAATGCGTACTAGCATACTCAGTCTTACTCCGGGCGCTGTGGAGGTCTATTACGTCGCCGACGGTATATTACCATCGTGGATGTGGTCCACAACCTTAATAACGTGAAGAAGTTTTCATCGTGCTTTTATGAAGAAAAACTTAATTTAAAAGTACAGGATCGGTCAATGCCAGGGACTACAATAACTAAAGCTGGTGTAAGTCGCAAATGAGAGTTTCATAGTGAAATTTATTTGCCAAACAATTGAATTTGTCGGTGCAGGACTCTTCCCCTTATGCTGATTTTCTTTATCTTTAACCATGATGATAAAAATAAAAAACAGATTCCTCTTCTAGAAGGTTTAGTTGCCATCTTTCGAAAACGAAGGTTACTAAATCGATTACTGACAATACAAATGTTGCCTACGTATTAGCCAGGTCTTCCCTCGTTTTTAAAACGCGTCCATAAAGTTATATAGGTTGCAAGACAACTACAAATCAGTAGCGAGCCGCTATTGTCTCCCCACCTTATCCGCCGTGACCATTCACGATTCCTCCAGACTATCACGACAAACGCGAAGGGTGGCGAAGGCGTCGAACCAAACGGTCCAACCGAACCAATTCCAACATCGCTTTAATAATTATACTTTCGAGTATTATTTCGGTCTTGAAAAGCATGGATGAAGTGTCTTTTGTGTCTACAAAAAAAATCAGTTTTTAATACAACGTGGGGGCCAAATTTGCATTACGTGTTTCAAGTGGTATGCAGGTATGACCAATGTAGCTGATTTCTTGTGTTGTGGGCATTATAAACTGCTATGGTGGCTGTGTCAGCGATTATTGTGTGGGTATTAAATTTTATTTTTTTTTTCGAAGCGCGATTGTTAGGAGATATTGAATAGTCTTCTACCAAAAATTAGTTAATCCAAGTTACAGCTTGTCTAAAATAAGAAAGGCTCTAAGTTGCGGGTGTGTAGTGGACAAAATAATGGTGGGAACAGGAGCTTCACTTTTTTGTATAGTGCTTTTAGTTGACTCTGTTAGGTGTGATAATAAAATCATTTTTCAATTGTTGGTATAATTTTCTGAAAACAAACTCAAACGCTAGATACCAACTGAGAGTTAAAGTAAACAGTCTTAGAATTTCTGGTTATGGGGAGTCACAATTCGAAACTCAACACCCAACAGTCGTCTTAAAAGATAGCCGTATGTGTATGTTCGTTAAGGATCATAGTCTAATGCTACTGAAATTTGCCTACTATCTAATTCAGCTCAGTTTCTTAGAAGTGGTTTGCATTTTACACAAAATTTCCTCCATGATGACATTTGTCCGCTTTGCTACAAATATGTTTTTTGTTGCTCCACCTTATTTTATTATCATACCGGACAGTCAACTAAAAGCACTATCGACAGTTCTGTTGTTCACATCGGACAACTTCCGCAAAAAGTATAGTCTATAGAGCAGTATGGAGTTTGATCGATACAAAAATAGAATAAAATTGTTTCGCAGACCTCACCCCAGCTAAAGCGGTTGTCCATCACTCTCTTACCGGGACTTGCTCTTTTTATCTTCTGCGCATCTCGCGGCTTTTCTTCTTCTAGTGAATCTGCAGTCCTAATTTTGTAATTGCGATAGATTGAAATAAATGTCTACATCATCATATTCTGACTGCTTTAACATTTCGTGCTTGTCAAATAAAACTTTGTAAGCAACCAAATTGAAAAAAGATATGATAAAACTGTTACGGCCAACCGTTCACAATGAGGGTTCGCACAGGTAAACGGTGCCCTAAAGAGGGACTAACAAGTCTTTTGGCTAATGCTTTGCTTGGAAGTAGGTCAGTGGCTGGACACATTTACCTTAGGTGACATTCCCATAGGTATCGCCAAATTCTATAAAACGTTATAACTTGTCGTTCCTTATTCATACTTTAAGAGCTATCTAAGTAACGAATGACAAATGCGATTTTAGTGTCAAAAGCACCAGTATTTTTGGCTCACTGTACTATAAATTCTCTAAACAAAACACTGGTACAGTGTCTTCTTTTTTATTTTTCAGATATCCCGAACGGATAAAGTCACACAACTGTTGTGCAGCACGTGCCGTCAAATTACGTTAAAAACATACAAGTTTAGAATGACCTCAATGAAAAATGATAGAGATCTAAAGGTACAATTTCCATTTTAAATGATTTTAAGTTCTTTTTTCAATTTTTTTCTTTCTGTTAAGGCGAATTACGTCTGTCCCAACACGGTTCCAGCAGCTTCCAACTCTGCACCCCCTGAAAAAGACACCTTTGCACCCAACAACATGGCTGAGGCTCCCTGTAAAACTGTCGGTTCTATCAAGTACAAACGTGCGCATCCTTCAGTCAGAAAAGCGGCCCATGAAAATCCAGGAGTGATAATTCCAACAAAATGTTTAAAACTGCACATCGGAGCATATATCACATTGCTGACGGATGAAGTTGACGAATGGTACAAAGAGCGTAATTATAGTGACGCCGAAATCGCAAAATTGAAAATACAAGCATACGAATTGGCAATTAGCGATGATAACATCGAGCCTAAGAAACGAAAATTGAATCCGAATGAGAAAAAATCTAAGAAGAGTTCGACTGGAAGTTTAAAGGGAAATGGAAGACTAAGTGTTGATTCCGAAAGTTCTCGACCGGAAAGTGCCTGTTCGAATAGTACAGACAAATCAAACAAACTGACGAAAGGACAAAGTGCAGTAGGTGTTAAGATGGACGTTCGGTTTGTGCGGGATAATCTTCACACTCTTGTTGGAGATGTTGATAAAAAGGTATCACCTGAAAAATCGGACACTAAATGTGTTAAAAACAAAGTCGCGGCTTGCAGTAAAACAGAGACTGCTGTTAGTGTTGAAGTACTTCAACGAAAATTAAATACTATATGTGCTGGAAGAGAATCAGTTGACAATCCAGTTAGTGACACTAACAAGAATGTACTTCGTCAGAATTCTGATGTTAAATCGAATAATCAACTACTTCTTAAAAATGGTATGGCACAATTGGGGCCTATTCTGCATGATGTACTCAACAAATCGAAACAAATGGATAAATCAAATGAAGGAACAATATTAACGGACACTCTTCAAAGGACAGAATCTATGAAACACAAAATCGAGGTTAATGGGAATTTACATCTTGATGTATCTTGTCTAGCCAAAAATATCAAACCAAAAGAAAATCAAAGAGAACCATCTCCTACAAAGGAAGATTCTGGCTTACTGACTAAACCTGCGGCAGCTTTCACCGATTACACATGGCTTGTTCTTTCCGATTCGGAAGACATAGAGAGAGGGGAAAATTGCTCAGACAGCGATCCTGTAGTCCCAGATATCGATAGTGGAAGTACTTCAAACGATTCTACAAAACTGCTTGCAAATCAATCCACGAAACTGCCCGAAAACACTGATAAGGCTACATTCACAGAAGCTTTGGATTTAGTACCGAAAAATAGTAACATGCCTGATTTGTCGTTGGTATCTCTCGTTCCCAAATCCCACAAACTATATACTTGTAAAGTTTGTGATTCGCAAAAATCTAGTCTTAAAGAACTCAAAAATCACGAAAGGAGAATTCACACGAAATGTCCTTTCTGCAGTAAAAGATTTCGATCATTAGTCCATCGAGATGAACACGTTAGAACAAGCTGTCGCATAAATAAAAGTCCAGTGAAATTAAAAATTCCGAAACTTCAGTTAGTTAGAATTGATGAAGTTGAGGAAATAAAAAAGAAGTATCTTTTTGATTTAAAAACTGGAGAAGTAAATGAGAAGGAAGAAAATAACGCTGTCGAAAAAGAGAGTGACAGTGATGATTCAGAAGGTAGGCTTGTAATTTGTGATCCGGCAACAGTTAAAGCCATTAGCGAATTGGAAAATTTTATTAATGAAACTGAAGTCGTCCCAGATAGACAAACGCCAGAAGTAGTGAATAACGGACAGATTGACGACAATAACGACATCATATGTATTTCAGATGAAGAAACCGAAACGCCTGCAGTACAACCCAACACGTCTCCACAAAGCTCCAAAAAGCAAATGATAAATGTAGTAAGCAATGAACTCCTGAAAAAAATCAAGATCCATGACACCGACGTTAACATTCTAAAACGCATTTTATCTCTTTCAAAATCAAACGTAGATAAGAAAACCGACAACTCCTCTCTTTTGGACAACCCCATCGTGAACGGGAATACCAACCGGATCAAAATCTTCAAAAACCTCCGCAAACATCTCAAACGCTACAAAATTCCTATCCAAGTTCAATACGGGCCGACTGTATCCGTTGAATACAAACCCACCAAAGCACCGCCTACGAAAAAACGTAATGACTTGTGGTTTACCGCAATACCCCGAGAAATCCGACCTTTGGTACCAAAGCCATCTCCAAAAAATACCCTCACTTATACCTTTTTCAACGGTCAAGCTGCTGTAGTGACAACGACCTCGAATCAACTTGTAAACAACGCTTCGCAGAAAGTCATCACAAGTCCCGTAACAACATTAGCTAGCACGTCCATTCTGCTAAACCGTACTCAGAATATCTGTACAAGCAGCACTAATAACAACATTACGAATATTATCCTCGTTCCAAGTAATTTAGTGTCGCTATCGACCACACAAGGAACTTTTCCTGTCTTAAGTCATACTAATCCGGTGACTATGCGGAATGACCAACCGAGTGCTAGTACGATTGATTCGCTTCGTTCAATAACTGATGCGTTGATGCCACCAAGTCGTGTATTGAGTGAAAATTCTAATGAACAGAATACTTCAAAAGAAAAGACTCTTCAACCAGCTATTAGGGTTAAAAATCTCCAAGAATTGTCTTAACTTTTGTAATTTTTATTTTTACAATAATAAATAATAATGAATGCGTATTTTGAGTATTTTTATTGAGAAACTTGGGCAAAGGGTAAGAAAAACAACGGTTTAATATTACAGCATTACATTTTTCACAATAGATCTTCACAGTCTCACAATAGTTCAATTTCATTGTAAAAGTTTCAAGTAACAACAAAATATTAGTATAACAAAATTATGGCAAGTAACAAGAAGTTTTTGTTGGTGTTTATTATTTTTCTCAATTAATAATCTATCAATTTTTTACTTGTTATTGACTAGTAAATAACCATTAAGCTGCGTCGTCTCGATAGTTCTTTTATTTTACTTTTTTAAGAAATCAAAGTGTTGCCATATAATCGCCAGAAGTGACGTCAAAGTTACTTTCTGAAAATAAAATAAAAGAAATATCTCTAAAAAAGACTCATTCCCAAATAAAAAAATATAATCGCATATTTTTATTTGGGAAAGTCGCATCACCGATTCAACTTATTGCCTATAAAATTTTACGTACCTAAAAACTCGCAACAAAACCTAAAATTTTACAAAACAATAAATTACAACGTCAACAACGTTTATTGCACACTAATAGATATTCAACAAAAAATGAAAAAAACAAAAATAATTCGTTACGTAATCCTAGAAACGTTCGTTATGCAAACAGGAAACGCCTTAATATCATCAAACAATAACAGATTAACTAGAACCGTCATTGGACAATTTAAGATCACTCTAACTTGTACTCTAATATTTTTTTCGTTTTGAAAATAACTTATTTCAATGTTTTTTTATTATTTTTTCCTCAAGTTGTCAGCAATTCACGTACAAAAGTTACATAAATCGCTCACTTCCGACATTTAGTACTTGAAATGATATAGACTAGACAGACCACGCTAGTCGTTAAGATACGAGTAAAATAAAGAATTTCGTTAATCTAGTTTGAATTGCTTAAACATAGGGCCATTTCCTACCAGAATGTATATCCCCCATCGGAACCTCCTGCCAGAAAGGAGTTTTTCTTTTGTCCTAGCGCCACTTGGTGGCCCGCCATCGCCGCTAATTGCGCGGCGGAGGGCGGAACTCCAGGTGGGGCTGGAGGAAGGACCGGCTGGGCCATGCCATCAAACCTCGCCCCGGCGTCGTACCCATTCTAGGAAGAAGTTAAAAACCACAAGCTCAGTCAAATTTACTTACTGGTATCATGATTGTGGGCCTGAGCTGGGCCGGTTGCATTGCATACGAGTACGCGCCCAAAGAAGGATAATACTGCATAGGAGCGTAAGTAGGGTACCCAAGGTAGGTGGGATATCCGGCGGCGTACATGGTGCCTGGATGGTACATCTGAAACCAGTTTCGGGAGTCACTTCGGTTTTTTTCGAAGTGGAAATGTCTTACGGGCTGCCCCACTATTGCAGCTGGGTGCGATAAGGCCTGATCGTAGGTAGGGGGAGGCCCTTGAGGATAAATCTGTGTTTGGCCAGGTATAACATATGGGGAAGCAGCTGGTAACCCAGGAACTACTACAAATAGAGCAACAGAAAGTGGTCTCATAGTCGAAATTTCGAAAGATTACCTCCATATGGTTGTGGCGTCGGTACAGACTGGTTAGCCTGCGGTGGAGGCTGAGGAGTGAATGTCTGGGCAGATGATGGTGGGGGTACGGCGCCCCCTATAGCTGCAAATTGAATTAAATACGTTAAATATTCGAGCGTAAAGCGCCATCAAGAAAAATAAAAACCAAACCAAATATTTTGTGATTTTGGTTATTTTTTTGGTTTTAAATTTGCAAATGATTATTAACTGATCAAAATAAATCTAAAATGAAGCAAAGAAAAGAAATTAATGTTCTTTAGTGGAAAACACTGAAAATTTGTGACGTTGCTCCAAGATATGCAAAAATATTTTCGATTGTGGTTTGTGGTAAGTTTACAGAATAGGAATATTTTTGCACAAATTTTTCAGATCGTATTTTCGACTAGATTATACAAAATACTTCTATAACTATTATATACATTTAGATTATTTCCGTACTTTATTTATAGAAGAAAAAACATTATATTTGAATGCATGCATTGAATTCATTCTGCATCTTAGGAAAAGTTTAACTGGACTTAGGATAACATTTATAAACACTTGAACTACTTTTATTTACGTTTGTAGAAAATGGAAACACCATCATGTGCCATCCTAAGAAACTCTAGACAAAATTAATGCAGAATGATCTTTGTGTGCATAAAACATGCAAAAACGTAAAATAAAAAAGAAAAAAAGTGGAAAATACACTTCTCAGGTTACAAAAAAGAGATTACCAGAAATGTATTTGTTGTAATAACTATAAAATAAAATCATGCAAAAAATAAATAGAAAGACAGTTTCAGCAGAAATTTTACACCCGTGTGGCCTCTGCTAAAACCGTTGAATAAGAGCATGCGGAATATCTAAAAACAAGCTTATTGGTTGTTTTATTTTCAACATTTGGAAGCGACACTTGATTAAAAAGAATCAAGTGGAATCATTAACAAATTTTTTCCTTTGATGAAAAAATCCGTTTTTAGCCTCTTATACGAATTTGGAAATAACTTCATGCCCTAATATGTACACCATAAGGCATGCAAAAATAAAAATTATTAGATAAGTGTTTTGGTACATTGCTTCGTCGGATAATTAGTTGTACCCATTGAATCGTAATTCGAAAGCAATTTACCCTAGCACCATGCACAAGTAAATACTATGTTCTATCAAAAGAAAAATAATTACTTAATCTAGATTAGTCACATAATATTAATAAGGTAATTCAAACATTTGAAATACAAAATCCCGTAGACCTGTGGCAGAATACGCCCCACTTATCAGAGTTTGAAAAAAAATTAATTTACATCTAATAAGTGAAGCTGATTTTATGATATATTAGCGACGTAGAGGTGCTGCAGCGGTTTTAGCCAACATTGTAGCAAACACCGGGTGAATCCAGTAAGTACCACCCTACACCCACACACAACAAAAAATATGTAACAACACACTCGGGCCTCAGTGTTAATTAATAACCACGAATGCGTGTGAGATCTAAATAAAACGCATTACGACTTGAATTTGCTTATATTGTGACAAGTACATAAAGTACTTCTAGAAATACATATTTGGAAACAGAGTCAAGTCATTACCCTTGCCATAAATATTTCGAAACCTATCACCGTTGGTCGAAATTTTGCACTTTACTGTATTCCGAAGAGAATTGTTTAGGATTAAACTCGGTAGCAGGCCATTTTGGGCACACCGAAAGGTGATAAACACTTATAAAGTGATTAACTCTGTTTTCAAACATTTTTGGAACATACGGAAAAATAACGTTTACCAAAATTTGTAAAAGCAATACACACTTTATTTGTTTTGTAAATAAAACGTGTTTAATCCTAATTCATGCTTAAGAATTTATTCTCCATTTTGTATTACTTGTCCTTGAGATATATTTGCTAAATTTCTTTTTCTAAAATTCTTCGCCTGAAGAAGATACAATAAAGGTATCGAATAGTCGCGACGAATTTAAGAATTTATGTTTCTATTAACTTCTTTTAATTAAAATAGCTAAGAGGGGTTTTATCGCGCTGCGTTGATGCAAGGAGTATTATTTGTAAAATACGACTTTACATACATTTCTAAATATGTAAATGTGTATTTTCTGCATTTTAATACTGAGGCACTTCATTTAGAAAAAAATTAAACGCATAATTTATTTCTAGTTGTATGATACATTTTTTTCGGCTTTTTAATTTTTAAACAATTACCGAGTTCTTGGCAATGATAGAAAATCATTCGCGGTAGACAATAACCGGAAAATGATTCATAACCGGACATGCGATTAAGATAAATCCAGGACCATTCTGAAAATGCTTCGCCAACAAAGCTATACAATCTACTGCGCATGTTACAATTGTTGACATAATTTAGTTACTTTTGCTGCCAACATAGACACAACCCTCACACTAGAGGTGGCGGGCTAGGGGCTGCCAACTTTGCAATAAATTAAATGGTCACTATGAATTGACCGCGACTTTAGATAGATATACGAGTTAAAGACATGGCGCCCACAAAAACGCTGGTTACGATGTATCAAAAATATAGAACTTCTAAAAATAAGTGAGAACAAAGTCAATTGCTTTTATCGGTTTCTGCCTGTTAAGAGCAATGTTACATACACAAAAGTAGTCTGATAACTATGGCATAATCTTATTGATTGCTGTAAAATTTTACAATATTGAAATGTCAATTTTACAAAATCGATATGTCATTTTTACCTTGCAGATACAAAAAGTGGAAAAAACATTTCATCGTTTAAGTAGTAGTTTTTGGACTTTTCGTTGCCAAATTTCTAAAAACTGTTGGCGGTACCGAATTTGTTCCTTTTTTGGTGTTTCATCTCTAAATTTTCTTAGACAATTTTTTATGTTGACGTTTAATGACATTGTTTTCAAATTAATTCAAAAAAACGGAACTGCCAACGATGAAATGTTCCAAAAGCACCTGTTCCAATTTTTGGCTTATTCGACAGAAACCGATAAAATCTTGAGCAAACCTCGGATGCAATAATGTCATAACAGCCTTAGATGTCTTAAAATCCTCGCTCACAAACTTGCTCGGATTTCAAACTGACATCTACAGCTATTATGACATTAATTACATCCTAGGTATGTTAATAGCTATACAAGGTGATTCACGAGGAATAATGAGTCTGCCCAAATTCTCGAAACCACCATTACTTTTCGCAAGTTGCTTTGCGACAAATGTAATGTTGGTTGCATCGAGAATTTGGTCAGGCTCATTATTCCTCGTGAATCACCCTGTAATGCACCCTAACAGCTGAGTATCAATTCCTGGCCTTAAACTGTTTAAAACCCGTTGCAGCAGGTCAAGATTTTGCGATTTCTTGCAAGCAGAGAGGGACTCAGGAAATTATTGGAGTCGAGAAAACTGTTATTTCTGAAAAATAAAATACTTTACAACCAATAAAAAATCGCTATTTATGTATCAAGTACGCAAAATAGGGTTTTAGGGGACGAATCATAATTAATGACGAGGCGACGTAAGAGCCGAGTCTTTGATAAGAGGAGTCACCTAAAACCTTTTGCGTACGTGGTGCATACAAGATTTTTTTGTTAATTCTCCCAAAACACGAAATCACACCTCTTACTAATTAAAAAAATTTCGTTACCCTAGTACACAATTTTATTTATTAGTCCGCAAAAACTGTTTTTGGGGTCGTGAGTACCTAAAATAACCGTTTTGCGTACTATTTTATTAAGTCCGGAAAAGACTCATTTTAGGGACTCAAATGAATCCTGTCCCTAAAGCAGCTGTTTTCGGGAGCGTATACAAAAAACATTTTTATTAATAGCTGTACAGAAAAAAAAAACCGTAGCATTTAAAATTAGCTATTGAATATCGTAGTTTTCATACATAAAGCTTGGCATAAAGAGAATATGGCCCTGGAAACCAGCCCAGCTGGCTAAGTTCGAAGATATTTTTATTGGGGGTAGGTACACCTGTACCAAGGATAATTACATCCATAATAGTCTAAGATCCGAATTAGAGTCGACCATCACCCATCTACTTACCGGATGAAACTTATTTTTTATCAAATTTAATATGCAAAGGAATGTATCGCGAATGGGTTGCCTAAAAAATATGGTCAAGGATATGATTTATTAAAAATAAAAAAAAATATATTTTTTTATTACTTCACCTACTTGCTTACCAGAAAAATTAAATACCAATCGAAGTGTGAAGTATGAAAAAACTGGGTTGCCTACCTTTTTCTGTTCACTACTATTGGGTTGTCAGGTGTGAACAGGTAAGTCGATGTAGTAATTTGCACCGATCTGCTTACGCAATAAATTATACAGGGTGAATATAAAGTATGGAACCAAGCGGTTTTATTTTTAATCATTTGCCTCCAGAAACAAATAATTAATATAAAGTAAAGTTATATAAAAAATGTGATCGTATTTTCAGAACGAAATTTTGTTTTGTTTTTGAGTTATACCTCAAAAAATTCGTAATGTTTTAAACTTAACCCAATAACGTTCTAGCCTGCTCTGTTGCTGTCTGCAGCGGTCTAGCCTACTTTGCAACGGTCTGCACAAGTCTAACCTGCCGTAATCTGACCGGACTAGTCACCTCATAAACACCCACTAAACACCGGACAACTTACTGCGCATATATATCTCCTACAGTTACAGGCAGCAGCGGTCTAACCTGGTCTGCAGCGGTCTATACCACCGTGCTGGATATCACTACAACAAAAAATTGTGCGTACTATTTATGTAAATTCCACGTGGCTCCATGCAACTGACTCCGATTGTGTGAAACTGTTGCCTGAAAACTGCGGTTGGATTTAAAGGATTTTTTTTTAAACCAACAGGATTTGTTGGAGACCAAACGCCTCTGAAAATAGAGGATGTTGTTCAGATGAATGAAAAACAAAAGGCTGGCGAATCTTGCGAATTAGAGGGTCTATTTAATTTTTATGAATTGGATTTTGAATAATTTTCAGCAATGAAAATAATTTGACATTACTTAAGTATTTTTGTATTAGAATATTTTTTTACATGACAATTCGTTTATCATTATCAATATTGGCACATCTACAAATTTTGATTATTTGATGAGTTTTATTTTTTTTTATTGAAAACACTTCTAGAGACTAATAGTAAATTTAAAAATATAATTATTCATCCTTGTGTTATGGAACAATTATTATTTAGTGTCCAACATGAAAACATTAAAAAATAATAAAAACTGAAGAAATTAACAAAATAAGTTTGTAGTTCCACATTTTTTCAAAGTTTTCTCCAACGTCCCACTGAGTCTTGTTTCTCTGTTGCACATCTTTATTTGCTCCGATTTTTCAATTTCAAAGCTCGGCAATCCTCATTCATTAACGTTTTTTCGCAGGCAACCTTATACCACCGTGTTCGCAATAAAATTATATTTATTCTCATATATATTTTATTGCGCAAGCAGATCGGTGCAAATTACTACATCGACTCACCTGTTCACACCTGGCAACCCCATAGTAGTGAACAGAAAAAGGTAGGCAGCCCAATTTATTCATACTCCTTAGGCTTCATACTTTCGATTAGTATTTAATTTTTCTGGTAAGCAAAGTAGGTGAAGTAATAAAAAAAAAATTATTTTTTTTATTTTTAGTAAATCATATCCTTGACCATATTTTTTAGGCAACCTATTCGCGATATATTCCATTGCATATTAAATTTGATAAAAAACAAGTTTCATCCGGTAAGTAGATGGGTGAAGGTCGACCCTAATTCGTATACTCTACTATAAAGCAATTGAATCTGTTCTCACTTATTTGAAGAAGTACTATCTGGTACAACTTTTCGTCATTCCCTAACCCATTACTACGCTATTTGCATCTCTTTATGATCAATAAATGTCATTTACTATTAAGTCATGGTGTCAAAATATCTGCCACCTTCGCGAATGTAAACGGAAATTTTCGGTAAAATTCGGAGTTGGAATAATGAGAAATGGCATATGATTTTTTAAGAACAGGATGCATTAGACAAAGCGTAATGAATTCGTGGGAAATGGAGAGTTGTATGCCATTATCTTTGCTATATTTTTTTAAGAAACGACTTGTGTCCATATCAGTATGTTGCCGTATCTTTAGCTGGTATATCGTATGAGTTTTCAGTTTTGGTTGCACTACCTTTGTTTCAATAGTGGAACTAAGCAACTTTGTTTTTTTTTATTGATAATTTTTTTATAGCAAATAGGCCTCTCTTAACAAAAACTGATACGAAATAATGAAACAGAGATAATATCCTCGAATATAAAAATTTAATTATGCTGCAAATACACATGTTTTCGATTTAAAACTTGTAGCAAGATGGCAAAACTTTTTAAACGAGGTAACTTTTATCAGAAGTTGGTGTTCCAGTAATCGATTTTATTATTTAGTTTATATTGTATATGTCTTGAAAGCATTCTGTCCGATTTTAAGTCTCGCTTGATGATTTTTTTTTCACAAGTTATGACCTTATGGACGCCAACGCAAAAGTAAAAATTGAACCATCTGTTGTCAAAAAGCCGTTGAAAACTGTGATTGGATAAATATGACCGCAAAGGGTCACGACAAAATGGACCCGAGTGGGAGTTGCGTATTTTTTGGACTTCATCATGCAGTGATAGACCACAAATGTCTAATGTTGGACCACTGAGAATTTTTACATCTTCAGCTACAGTAATTGTTACAACACTGCATTGTCGACCTGTACTGAACCAAAGAAAAGTGTGAAAAGAAGCAAACATTCTGGTTGAAAAAAATGCAGTGTTGTATGCAATCCCAACCAAAAATCTAGTGAAGGTAAAATCGTTGAGCGGGTATAACCAACAAGCATCAGCCACTGTTTAAAACACATGAAAATAAATATGTACTGTATCGTTTGCAGTCCGAGATCCTTTGCGGTCCGCGGCTCCTCCTCAGTCGATTTAATACCAGGCGCTGGAATAACACATCGTCATCATATAAATCGCCCTAAATCACATTCAGTTTATTAAAAACCCTAACATTTACCTACTGCAGTATTTTGCAATGTAGGACAAGGCTATTAAAAAGGCATGGGAACAGAATGAGCAAGAACATGGAAGTTACCTGACTCAGACAAAGATAACCTAACTGTTAGTATTGATTGAAACATCCTGCACGGAACTATGCAAAATTTTTACCCAAATCTGCCTCTCAGATTTCTAAATGGTTTTACTTGCAAAATAAACGGCGGATCGCGGATGGGGTCCTAGGCCATCAAGGGGATGCACAATGAGGCGATTCATACCCTCAACCACACCAATACCACAACTTACCTTTTTTATCGCTCATTTTCGCTGGCAACTCTACTAATCACAATTATTGTATGAAATAAATTACAATTATTAAACTTGTTTTGTGTAACTTCACCTCTTTTACCACTACACAGAACAAACGTCAAAAGACGCGCATGTGCACCGCCACCAACCCAACAAAATTAACAAATGCCTAATAATAATGATTATAAAAATAAGCAACATTATGTCCTATTAGTAAACTGGTATACCACTGTAGCAGCAATATAGAATACTTTTTGCAATTTCAATACATGGCGTGATTGCTGTTCCATTCCCCATTGGCAGCACTGTGTTTTGGCGTTTCATTGACAGCTGATTGGCAGATTTCTTAGCTCAAAATTTAACCAAAATTTTTGTGAAATGTCTTTACCAATTGGTCTTGTTTCACACACAAACAAAGTGAAAAGCTTGTATAAGCAAGCCTTGCGATGTCTCGAGGCTTGGTATGACCGAAGGTAAGGTATGTCCCGATATTATGTCTTACATAATCCCCGCTTCTTGCAGAGAAGTGTACAGATATCATGCCGTTTTGATGAGAAACCGCTTCGACTTAAATAAAGACATTAAAGATATGAGAATTGCTAAAGAATTAATCGCACAAGGCGAGGAGGAATTGTTTCAAAAACAGCACTGGTTGCCTAGAAAATGTGTGTCAAACCAATTGATTTTATTTTTTTAATTCATTTGTTTCCTTGCAGTCCCCCATTCTCCCGGCGGTGTTGCCTATGGTCGTGAGGTGATTCCCCCTGATTGGATTATCGATCACTGGCACCCTTTGGAAAAGGCACAGTACCCTGAATATTTTGCGAGACGGGAGCAAAGGAAACGGGAGTACGTGAAACTGTGGGAAAAGAAATTCGGTAAAAGCGAGGCTTTACCGCATTAAAACAAAATTCATTGTGTAGACATTTATTGAGATGCAGTGTAATAAATAGTGAAACTTGAAATAAACTTTCGTAACAGATTTCATGAAAATATTGCTTACTGATAAATGTAGCGTACACACAGGTTTGAATGAAAATATACAATAATTCCTTCGACGTTTGACATAATTTCTAGAAGTAGCTACAATTCACAACACTTTGAACACCCCTACCTCTACGTTATTGTGCCTGCACAACCACCTTAACTACGTCTAGAAAACTTTGTAATAGTTTCTTTGTCCAATGAATATTTTTAGTAGCAACTTTTAATACTGAAACGTGAATATTCAAACCATACTGGTGCACTTAACTGAGATTATTAGGAGATGCCTCTGCATTTTTAAGGCACTTATCTCATTGTGATGTTGAAGAAAACGTGATGATAACTATTGACCTATTTTTATTTAAAAATTGTTTCGTCTAGGCCATGATTTGGATGGAAAATCATTAATTGCGCCTTACACAAATGCAAATAAATTAGTGCTAAAGAAAATCATTTAACTTAGGGGAATCACAGATAAACAATTAACAAATCCACACAATTATCCATAGAGTTTCTCAAGAATGGTCGTGGGGGCATCTGCTTGATACCTCGATATTTGTCTCAAAAGAGCAAATTTTTTCATACGGCCTTTAGACGACTCCATGTCATACAAAGTACACAAATTTAAAAGCAAAGACTCATGGAGGGCGTGAACTGGATTCGATTCTATGGCACTTTCTAACACCTTTATGGCTTCCTTGAGGTGGCCGCCGTAGAGGAGGCATACCCCCATGTTGTTAAGGATCTGCAATAGAGGAAGAAGCATTAGGTAATTGATTATTAAGCGCAATCGTGAAAAACTCCACTTGTTGCAACTAAACGAAAAAAAAAAAACAATGTATGTTTTTAACCATTTTTAAGACCAAACATACTCTAACATGCGTTAGATATGATTTAGTTTGCGCAATAAATTTTATTAAAAATTAAATTGAGATATCAATATCAAAGTTTACCATAACATTTGTAGGGTCGAGAGTACTGGCTTGCTGGAAGCAGACGTAGGCCTCATCGAACGAATTCTGCGCCACGGCTAACAACCCCCGATCCACGTATTCCCTCAAATCCGTCGTATTGCCCCTCAAAGCCCTTGCTTCATCAAAACAAGTCTCTGCTCCAGCCACATCGCCTACTTGCAGTCTCAACCTCCCTAAAGCTGAATATAACATATGTCGTGCTGTGCCATCCCTTAAACCCATATATCAGAAACTTTCTTCCTCTGACGAAAATTTTACCTGTGACACAACTCCTCCATTACCACGATTGCCAATTCGTAATCTTTTAAAGCTAGAGCGCAGTTAACAATAGAGTGCATGACTCTAGTTTCACGCCCCATCCAAAGTCGGATTGAATCCGTACGATCTAATTCGCTGATTTCAATGGGACTGCCGTCCTCGCTCAGCCCTTGCTTCAAGTTATCCAACATTTGTTTTATTGTAGATTTCATACTGTACAGTTTTGTTAATGAGTCATTGGGTTTGCCGCAATGCATTGGCAGTTCGCTTAAAAGTAAACGAAACGAAAACGAAGCAATGGAGCCTGGACGACCCCCATACATCTCGGGATAAAACTGCAAAAATGCGATGAGTAGTGAAAATAGATTTAATTAAATCAACTGACTTGGTAAAAAACGTCCGGTTTGTCGAGCTGACCAAAAGGGGCAGCTTCCGATTGAGCAATTCCAAAGGCTTTGATTTTGACTAGAAGGGCAATACGGGTGAACCATAATTGCAACGAGTGAGGCGAATGTTTGCTAGGATGACCCGCACGGCCTCGACCCTGACCATAAATGGTCAAAAGTCTCGCAGTTAGATTAATTGCTGCTCGGTATGAACCTGCCTGAACTAACTCTCTCAGCCCCCTTTCATCCTGCGTGACGTCACTTTCAGATAAAATACTGCGTTGCGCGGCTTCTGCCTCCCCAAGACACAAAGTGACTGCTTCCCCAATAGTGTCGCCCTTTTTCAAATATTTTATTTTATTTTCCCCCTTTGGCAATTTAACTGTTAACATACCAAATCCTCTTCTAGTAGGACTCCAGGCATGGTGAGGAGTTCTCTGTCCGGAAAATACGTTCCGGGAGCTGCTGTGGAACACGCAATGAGGCACTGTCTGGTCCTCTCGTTAGGTATCCACGCATCTCTCCTGCGGTCCGATTCCGAACCTAGAGCCACTCTAGGACAAAAGCCATCCTACAAGAGTTAACCAGGATGTGGCAAACTCAAAACTGGGTCACTTACGTCGTTGTTTGGTGTTATGTCGAGATTTGATATCAAGCCGTTGGAGACGCTGTGATTGTTTCCAATTAAATCGAAAAATGATGTCGTCTGATCTTTGGCCTGTGGTGGCGTTTCGGCGAATATGCGACACACTTCTGGTTCATTTTTCTGAGCACTTGGGAGATTGTCATCAACTAGTTTAAGGTCGGTTATTTTTGTGGAAGCTTCATTTAGTTCTTCAGATAGGTCTATTGTCTTTACTTTATCGTCGGTTTTTTCGCCAAAGTATTGACTCAAAGACGGAGGCATTCTTTCCGACATTTCTATGAAATATTCACTAAATACTTTGATCTTTACACGGACCTATAATAAATAAATAGATAAATACGACGAGTCTGTTTACATTCGTTTATTAGCGAGTGATGGCGAGTGACATTGACACCCACTGTAGCCAATCGTAGAAAAAAAATTGCCGCTGTCAGATTTGTACCGGGCGATCAAAAAAAAAATAAATTAGAGTAGGCGTCGATTAAATTCTATCGTTGACATCACATCGGCTGGGAATTTGGGTTGGAAATTTTCCACAGAAACTGAAAATGACCATTCACCGTTTTCGTCTTGTACAGCATTTTTATAATAACTTGCAACAATAAAAATTTTCTGCTAAAAGAACATTATTTCACTCAAAAAAAAAAAGAATAAAACGCAAACTTGTCAGTTTCCGCTGACATTTGATGTAAAAAATCAGGATTTCCATCTTAATTACCGCCTACTCTAAGTATTTTTTTTAATCGCACGGTACAACAGTTCGGTTTTATTCACTGATAAAACAGTTTAATCAATCGATTATTGGAACCCCAGTTAGAAAAACGCTTTCGAAAGCAATATCTATATGTAGATATCTACCTACAGACCTGCAACTGTAGATCTATCTACAGACTTGTAGATCTATCTCCAGACCTGTGGATCTATCTACAGACCTGTGGATCTATCTACAGACCTGTGGATCTATCTACAGACCAGTAGATCTATCTACAGCCCTGTAAATCTATCTACAGACCTGTAACTGTAGATTTAGGTATTTACAGACCTGTAACTGTAGGTCTACCTGTAGATATATTTACAGACCTGTAGGTCGATTCAGATAAGATAATGAGCCTCACGATCTGGCGATGAAACCCAAAAAAAAACAAATTTCATTTACGTCTTTGATCCAATTTAAATTAGGATTTGCAAGAGTTGTAACCAAGTTTTCATCTTATGTCACTCTGACATCAGTGCAGAGAACGATCATTAGTGCCACTCAGTTCTCGCGGAATTTCGGTGTGAATCCAATACAAAATGTATGAAAAAATGAAACATTAAAGGTAGGCAAACAGTTTTTTTATAAATCATAAATTGCACTGTCAGAACAATATAAGATAACTTGGATTGCAAATGCAAATCGCAATTAAAAATAGATCAAGACGTAAATGAAATTTGTTTTTTGGGTTGCATCGCCAGAATCTCGGGCTCATTATCTTATCTGAATCACCCTGTATCTATCTATATAGACCTGTAGCTATAGATCTAAATAAAGACATGTATCTGTAGGTACAGACCTGTAGCTGTAAATCTTTCAATCAAGGTCACAGATTCCGAAATAGCGACATCAAAGGCGCCGCCGTTGAGTGAACCAATAGGGTAATTAGTAGTCAGAACCATTTTTTTACTTTCCCTATCCTATAAGTAAGGAAAGTAATGTAATCGGCTGAAATTTGACCTATCTATACAGCGTGTTTACGGTCTTGAAGTTGAAATTTAAATGAGATGATATTCACGGTAGAAGAAAACTAATACGCTACATAAAACAAAAATTCACGTTTTTAAAGGAAATTATTCATTTTACACTATTTGTTTGAGAACTGCTGCTTCGGCTGCAACAATGGCCATTAGTATCATTACGTTGTGTTTCACCATAAATTATAATCACGACAACCAATTTATTATTTTAATATTTTGCCACACATGTTCATAAATTTGGAGAAAAATTAAGAAAAACGAATCAAACCTATTGGAAACCAAGCATTCGCTGAAAGAGATTAAACAGAAGATTTTCGAATTTTGATAAAAACTCAAGCAAAAGCAAATCAAATGATGACAGTGTCAAAACTATGAAGTGACTTTTCTCTTTCATTGTCATGGATACGATTTTTTTATCTGTTGCAACCATCGCCGTCTCCATAGAAATAAGCCTTATTCTCGCCTGGGCATTTTTTGAGTTCAACTGATTCCCGTTGGCGCTTTAATCTGGGGAAAATTTTTGACAAATCCAGTTTTTTAGCTTAAAGGATTCAATCTCATAATATCAATTCTCCCTGACGTATCTAATTTTGTTGTATCCTTCCTTCCCAGCATTTATTAATTGCGTTATTTTTCGTTAATAATTAAAAATTATTCAGTTTTTACTTAGTAACCCCCGTAACTAAGAAAAAATCGGAATCACTGCTCCAATGCATTTTTTACGAAATGCTCAGGCGGGATATTGATACATTTGATTAAGAAGGCGGTGGTTGCAACAATACAATATTATCTGGACAAGGAAATAATTCCAGCGACCCTCAAACCGTGTACCAATATTTTGGATTTAAATAACATTCTTGATAATAACAATTGTGTGAGTTTTTTTCTCGGTTACAGTATTTCTGTATTCTTCTATTACCCGGTCAATTTTCAACTCCAAGACTGTAAACACCCTGTATTTTTACATTTCTGTACGTATTATAGCTTCAAGACACTAAAAAGTTGTGGCCGACACAATGTAAAACGGGCCTTATGCAATTACATTTGAGTGCAAATTATCAAAAAAGTTGGCAAATTTTTCAGAGATCTACATAGTGTGAAAAAGGTTGTTCCCAAAAAGGTTAAAAAACCATCAAAAGGAATATCTTGGTCTTGTCAATGCAGTGTCATGGTCAGTGTTAAAAACGAATTTGAAAAACATGGAAAAACTTGATAGAAGGTTGGAAGATGCCTGGCAATTATGAACTTGTGAACTGTGACAAAAACAATGTCAAAAAACTGGCATTTATTTAACAGGCAAAATTACATTATAAAAAAATCAATTTGTGTTTTTTTTTTGCACTCAAGTGTACCTGACTTTCGGTTTTGTAATTTTTATCCTGACTGAGAAAAAAATACAACAAATCAAAATAATTTAATTGCTGGCATTATTGTTTCGGAAAATTGAAGCCAAAAATAAATTTCAAATTTTAGTTTCAAATGTCAATAATGACAATAAACCGTGGCTTACATTGACATTTTTTGAATTGACATAAATTTGATGTCTAACATTCCGTGTCCGAAATTGTCCAATAGGAGAAAATCAGCCGCCAATAGATGGTACTAAAACATCAATAATGTTTTCCCCATTTGAATAGTTTGCAGTTGATGTGCCAGACGTCTCCTTTACTAATTTTGGCGCGTAGCTTAAACGACGGCGCGGCGACTTTTGGCGGGATTTTGACGAAATTTTGTGAGAACTTTTAGTTTTATTTAATCTGTCACCTATCGGTTTTTAAGAGTATTTTTTTATTTAAAATAATAATACCAAAAGTTGAAATCTCCATTTTAGAAAGTAATACATCGAAATAGACCCTCCCACATAGTTTCTGCAATGAGATACGGAGCAAAAACGCTTTCAAGTACTCACATTTACATTGACTTGTCAAATTGACAAAAATGGAAAACTGACATTGTCAAAATATGTTTTCCCCAATTGAATAGTTTCAAACCGGATACCAGAGGTCAGCTACTTTGCTGATTTTCTCCTATTGGATCATGTTGGCATATTACCACGTCGCAACTGCGTTTTTTTAAGGTGAAATAAGTCAAAAACTTTTGATTTTTGTGTAAAAAAAAAAAGGATCTCCGTCACAACTGAGCCCAATTGACAAATTTTAAGTCAAGAAACTCGACTCTTTTATACAGAAAAGACGTTCTAAAAAGTGATAGAAGTGGCGGTGGCTGTGGGTGGTCCGGCTTATAGTTTGTTAAATGTTTTGTACACCATGACATAAATTGTAAGATTTGTCGTTTTCGATAATTAAATTCAGGGATGCATGATCTGAACGGCCCAAAAACTGAACTCAAAATACAGGGTGATTCTTAAATAGACCGACAAAAATTTATCACATCTTCCTACGGATAAATGGAGACAAACTTTACCCTTTTTATGTTTATACATTTTAGGGGCAAAACCCCCTTAATCCGTGCCACTTACGGCGTTTATGAATTGTTGCAATAATCAAGTATGTTAATACCATGGTTACAACTACCTGTGCTAACATATCAGTGGCGTAAGCTTTACTTGGAAAATAACTTTAATAAATTTTATTTGAAGAACGTTTAAACAAAGAATTTTTTAAATATTTTTTCCAGCATGTTCTCATTTGATACTATCAAGGATAAAATTTTGTCGGTCTATTTAAGAATCACCCTGTATAACCTTTGAAGAGCTGTGTAGATATATCTCGTGAAAAAAGGCTCAAACAATTTTTCGTCATGGGAACTCAGTTGGATGTCCTTTATCAGCACCCAAAAGATGGTTCATTAGTAAGAGGTTCAAGTCGATAAATGTTTTTTTTTTTAATGATTGAACATTGAACCAAATTGTACTAACAACAAATTAACTGAGTCGTTCCATGCTTGCTGGTCGTTGAATTTGCAGAGCTATTTATAAGGACTGAGATCAATACTTACCTACATGCTCCCTCAAATCCTAATTTACAATGTAAATACATAATATGAAAAATCCAAATAAAAAATGACTTTATTAATACGCAACAATCACTATCGGATAGAAACTTATAAATACGATAAATTATTCTTGAAAGGCAAATACATGAAATTACTTGAAAGTTTTAAATAGCTAATCCATATACTGACACAATGCAAAACATGGTCTTGTTCTCCCAACGAACGGTGCAACTCCCATCCGTGTTATTATCCCAATAACATGAACTGGCGGTGTGCAAACCGGCCCCATTCTTCTGCATGATAGTACATGTCACAATATATTTGTATGGTTTCATCAATTTCGTTAATTCTGATGTGCAACACTCCACGACCGAAGTCGTCCAGTCGTTGACTTTATTTTGGGAATATGCATTACCTCCTATTACAGTTTCTATCGCATCTTTAATGATTTTACTCACATCGTCGACCACGAACTGACCCTCCTCTTGTAGGTCTTGGTCCAACACTTCTTGATTGGTTTTCTCCATGATACTAGAATTCTTCACATTAATTCTTGAAAAATACACTATTTTATATGTAACTCACTGATATTTCGCCTCAAGCGGCACAAGAAATGACAACAAACTCACCCCTTTTCAAAAAGCGGAAACGTCAAAATCATGTCAAAATTGACAAGGCGTGGTAATACCAACCTAACGAACCGTCAATGAACATCACCAAAAAAAATATTAACCTTAAATTAAAGCTATTAAATATTAACATTACGAAGCAATTCTTTTCAGGACATCTCAATGAAAACAATGATAAATTCTTATTTTAATAACATGCAATAATTATTCACTCTTTTTTGCAAATAGAACAAAAAAATGTTAGTATGTAGGTGACCCACCACCAATAGCCCAAAAATACACTAGAACACAAATTCCAGAATTTATTAAAACATGAAAAAAGCGTAAATTGTAGTAGTAATTAAATCTTTAATTAAATATATTTAATAAAAATTAAACAAATATAAATTTAGTTCCCATTGAGGACATATCCTCGTCCCCAATTGTGTCCTCCGAAAAATCTGCCGCGCGGCTCTTGGTTTGGTCTCTGTCTTTGTGGGGGCACTCCAAACCCATGTACGCCACCCACTTGATCAGGAAACCATTGCTTGAAAATTGAGGGTGTTTGTAGTAGAGCAGGCCCCCCCAATTCTTGTGGGTATTTGAACATGAGGAAAAAGTATAAATGGCCAATTAAAATTCCAATCAGTTCTTGAACACCACCCCCGGATATAACCATGTTAAACGCTAACAATACCCAAGGAAGGTACATTGCTTTGAATCGCGTTCCAAACCAGAAATTCACAATTGTGTCTTTATTAAGCTGGCACCAAATGTATAGCACTGAGAGAATCATGGGGTCCAAAAGTAACTAAAAAATACGTTATTTCGATTAAGACAAATTCTAGTTCAAGGGGACTTACAGGCATTTCAAGGAGTAATCCCACAATAACGCAGCATATCCAGTTAAATATTAGTAGAAAAAAGTAGTCCGCAGGTTTACCAGCATAAACACCCTCCTCCAACCTTCTTGAGTAATTATAAAGGAAATATAAATTAATCAGGTAGTGAAAGCCAGTGCTTGGATTGAGAGGGTAATACAGGGCTGAAGTTACTAGCCTCCATATTTGGAAGCGTTTGAGGGGTTCTAAGAACAAAACTAAATTGTGAGGCTTCAAAATACCAAAACGGCCTAATAACGTCAGTCCAACAGTTGACGATAACCAGTATCTTGTAAAAATAGGTACATTTCGGTACCAGTCGCCGAAATCAGACATTTCGACCTTAAATGCAAATTTTTTTACTGATTAAAAAATTAAAACAAACATAACCTAACTTACTAGAAAATTTCGTTAATGCAACTCTTCCGATATTTATAATAACACATTCATAACACCAAGTGATACTTTGGTTTAACAAATATTTTAATTCGAAGATTTACAAAAAGGATACGTGTTTTCAGAATTCTAATAAGTTTTCAACAAATTCGGTAACATGACAAATCAAACTAATGACATGGTCTTCTGCCATTGCCCGCGATATGTGCTGTCAAAAATCAAAATTTCTAGAAGGGTGACGTAGATGTCAAAAAGGTGAAATGTACAGTCAGTTGATTTGAAAATGACGCGTTCGAACAACATTTGTATAAAGACAAAATTACGAAGAACTACATACTTTTTTTAGGTATCCGTAAATAAAATACTTTGGTCGTCACTTTTCTGTAAATCAAACTTTAACGGTAAAGTTAATGAGAATTTCAAATTAATGACAGCTATTAGGTATACGGTGCGATCAAAAAAAAAAAAAATTAGAGTAGGCGGTGATTAAAAATGGCAATCCTGATTTTTGACATCAAATGTCAGCGGAAAGTTTGCGTTTTATTCCTTTTGAGTGAAATAATGTTCACTTTAGAGCAGAAAATGTTTATTACTGTACAAGACGAAAACGGTGAATGATCATTTTCATTTTCAGTTTGTGGGGAAAATTTCCATCCCAGATTCTCAGCCTATGTGTTGCCAACTGTAGAATTTAATCGACGCCTATTCTAATTTATTTTTTTTTGATCGCACGGTATTTTCCTATCAAAAATATGTACCACAGATCAGAGAGAAAAAGATCGGAAACGGCCGTGAGCCTCTTATGTAAAAAAACGACCCCTAATTCAAATCTAATGAACACCTGACTCACCAGAGGCGCAGTAATCAGTTGAATAAATAAAAACCCGCTAAATTCAAAAACACAAACGGGAATTTTGTATTGCTTGTTACTGAATTGTATTTTTTATTATAATGAATTTATTAGTGAGAAATACACATTTTAGTCCAAACAAACTTATTTAATATTAATAAACAAATCATTGGTGTAAAATGTTTTTCAATATTTGATTGTAACTTGAAACTTTAATTTTATTTTCGAATCTGCTGCCCGCCCACAGGTTCCGATTATTGAAAACATTTTCAAGAACAAATTCGTCGAATCTTCATTACATAAATTGACAATATGAATAATTTGTCCTATGTTTATAAAATTTTCAATTAAAACTTATAATTATAAATTATAAGTGGGAAATTAGTATCAGAATTAATAATATTATCAACTTCAATAACCTTCTCAACATTAGTTTCCTCTCCTGGTTCTGAAATCAAAAAGTATGGAAAGTACTCTTTGGCAGTATGTGAAAAATCTTATTAAAATTTGCTACATTTTTTATAGATATAACTTATGTTGGGTATAGCTTATTAATACAAATCTTAGCCATTTTCTTTCCAACTGCTCTTGAGCAAAATGATCACTGCAAACCCGAAAATTTTGTTTGGTAGATATAATTTACTTCTAGTAATTCTTTCCGATCTACAGCTTCTAGCCATTTCCGTGCTCTAAAATTTCGAATATCCGTAAATGATGCTCACAACACTTACAATTTTTATTTACATTGACGAATCTGTGGGAAGTGTAAAAAAGTGAAATCGTTGTTATTCAATTTATTATTATAACAGTATTTCACAATGCAGTAATTGCCGTGACGCATTTTTTAGCAGAAAAACACAAACTTATTAAAAAACTTATTATAAAAATCACAATCTGAAAGTTTCTGCTACGGAGAACTACATACTAGTTAGAGACGAAACGAGATACAAAATTGCTTGATTTTTTGGACCCCAAAAAAAGTAGTACGGCGGAGTAAAAGTGAGGGCGCTTAGAGCGTTTTACCGTCTCAATTTCAAATCGTTTTTAATTAATTTAAATTCAACCAGTTTACTAATTGCTTGGAAAAAAATGCAAAAATGTTGAGCTTTATATTCTTAATAAGCTGTAAAAAACGAACCACTAAATTTTTCACGAGGAATATAAGAAAAAAAAAAATTTTAATTCAAAATCAACGTTAAGACTGTTTGGCATTTCCATTCGAGCAGGCACGTTCGACCGTTTCAGATGGGATGGAGCCGATGGACGGCAGTTGTCGGTTTTCCGGCATTGGGATGGGTTGATGGAGAGTTGACGAAAATTGATAAATCGTTTGCACAAATTATTAAGAATTTTGACTGAGTAATCACTTATCGCATTTGACTTATTTTGAAAGGAATAAAATAATATTTGAAACGTTTCTTTAAAATAAAAAATTGATCTGATTCATGGTTTTGATGTCCAAAGTCACCATTTCACAAAATAATTAATTTATTGTTTTATTTACTAATAAATTTATTAATTAATGTAGAAGTTAAGGGTTGTTTACTATTTATCAACAGTAAAGGATTTTATGTGATTTTGGTGACATTTTTCACAGAAATCGAGTTGTGGCTTCATTTTCAATGAAATAAAATTTTTACAGCAATTCCTAATATTCCAAGTCAAGAGTGCGGTTTAAATTTATAGGGTGGCTCTAATTATGCCGCTGAGTTGGGTTTAACCCAGGCAAAAATTTGTCCTTAAGGGTGTTATTTGCCTGCAACCTTTTTGCCCTGTGTATTAGAATTCCGATAATAAACATAAAATGTCTTAGGCAAATAACACCCTCAACGACAAATTTTTGCCTCGAATATATTCAAATCAGTGTTAATTTTCAATTCTTTACCTAAATCCGCCTTTATGTAAAGAATTAACAAGTTTTTACTTATTTCAAAAGCTATAGATTAAAATCAAAAAATGGGAATCTTCAGCTTTACCACTTTATCATTCGGCTTTTTGAAAAAGTGTAGCAATTTACAAAATGAATTTTTTCCTTCCATTAGGCGACAAAAGATTAAGACAAGATACTCGTATCTTATAACTCGGTCTGGTAACTGTGATTTGGTGCGGTCATTATCGTATCGTATAAGATATCGTAAATTTCGAACGGAACCAATTCATACTTCTGACCACAGAATGGCAAAATTTTACCGAATGGAAACGGATGGCCTGCGGGCACATTGTCTATCCCTTACCTGATTCATGGTTTTGATGTCCAAAGTCACCATTTTACAAAATAATTAATTTATTGTTTTATCTACTACAAACTTCTTCGCATTGATTGCACAAGACGTTGACAAGTATCTTGACCTCTTAATTTAGCCCACACAGGAATTGTTTTGTTTCTTTCTATTATTCGAAAGTTTTATCAGATAGCAAAGGATCACAGGTAAAGGATTTCATATGAATTTGGTCAAATTTTTCTTAGAAAACCTTGACAATGTGCCCGCAGGTCATCCGTTTCCATTCAGAAAAAAATTATAAAGTAATAAAGCTAAAGATTCCCATTTTTTTAAATTTTAATCGATAATCCTTTACCTGTGACCGTCGTTTGCTATCTGATAAAACTTTCGAATAACAGAAATTTGGCCATTCTGTGGTCAGAAGTATGAATTGGTTCAGTTCGCAGCCCCAAATCACCGTTACCAGACCGAGTTATAAGATACGAGTATCTGTCTTAATCCTAAGTCAATCCTTTACTACACTTTTTCAAAAAACTGAATGATAAAGTAGTAAAGCTGAAGATTCCCATTTTTTGATTTTAATCGATAGCTTTTGAAATAAGTAAAAACTTGTTAATTCTTTACATAAAGGCGGATTTAGGTAAAGAATTGAAAATTATCACGGATTTGAATATATTCCAGGCAAAAAGTTGTCGTTGAGGGTGTTATTTGCCTAAGACATTTTATGTTTATTATCGAAATTCTAATACACAGGGCAAAAAGGTTTCAGGCAAATAACACCCAAATTTTTGCCTAGGATAGACCCAACTCAGCGGTATAATTAGAGCCACCCTATAAATTTAAACCGCACTCGTTCACTTGGAATATTAGGAATTGCTGTAAAAATTTTATTTGATTGAAAATGAAGCCACAACTCGATTTCTGTGAAAAATGTGACCAAAATCATGAGGTTATTAAAGAACAGGTTGTTTTAGAGTTTACATTATGAAAATGACAATACTACCCAAAATTTTAATTCCGCAACTGTACAGGGTGCTGCATTTTGGATGTCCGTGTAGGGAATCTCCGAAAGTAAGAGGTTTTACCAAAAACGTGTGATACATTCTGGGGCTCATTTTGGAGGAAATAATATTGGTTAAAACCACATTCCACTATCATCTTTTGTTTTCGACTTATAGACAAAAATTGACATTTTAGCGAAATCTAAAAAAAAAATCACATCTTCTTTATTATAGAAGATACGGATTTGAAATTTCATTTCGCTTTCTGTAAACCGGCTCCTAAACGAATTTATCTTGAAACTACATCAAGTTTGCAATCCGATAATTTACGATCTTGCCTGCTTGCGGTTAGAAGGGTCGGCATCCACAGCAGGGGCTGGTTTATTGAAACGTCATTTTTACTTTGTTCGACTGTACCTTTGACGGTACAGATTTAGCATTTTTGTGGCATTCTCCACATATCAAGATTATGTTAGTTTTTTACATTTCGAATTCAAGGGGAAAAAAGTAGAATTGATGACATTGTTAAATTTAATGCATGACGTATCAACAATCACTTTTTTGATTTAAAATTAATAATTTAAATTTTGCAAACGCAACAAAAGCCAAGTTATCTGTGAGGATGTATTTTAAGATGCGTGTCTAAAAATCGGTTAGAGTCTTTATACGGGCTATTAGACGCGACTGTACTGCAGCAAAACATACAGTGTTGCCAGTTGTGATACTAGAGTACCAAATTGATACTAGATTTTTTTTACTAGATATTTATATTTACTTGTAAACAAATAATAATTTATATTCTCAGCCAAATACACATTATGTGAATGTTAATATATTTTATTTTGTTTTGTTTTGGTACGGCCTATCCACTCCTGTCGTTTGCAACGTTCTGGCAATGCTGTAAACATATTTTCGACGTACACAGAAAGTGAGGTTAGAACAGATTAAATTACAGAAATGTTGACTACAATTGTTAAAACCACGGCTTCCTTGATTAATGAAGGAAGTTTCCCTTCACCCGGCTGGTCGCATTGCAAAAAAAGTGGTTCAGACAGCGTACTCTAATGTATCGCCATCTGTTAATTTCTTCCGAAAACTTTTCTTGATACCATAGTTACCAAAATCACGCGCCAAACGTCGTAATTATTTGAAATTTAAGTTAGAAATTGGATTTCTCTGTGGATATTTGTTAAGAAAAGTTGAGGAGACTGTAAAATGTACTGCTTGTCTAGTACCCTTAACCAATTATTTTGAGTCAAAAACAAGTCCCCTCTTGGAATTAATTTATAATCAAGACAGAGGAAAGCTCAAATATTCATCTGAAAAGTTTATTGCGTTAATTCATTGTCATAGGAGTGATTTTGGAAATAATACCCAGTGTGCCTACGCAAGATGTAGACTACATTTTGAAAACAATAATTGTTTCATATTTAAATGAAAATCCCATATTCTCCTGCGAGGAACATCGCACTGCCTGCGGTATTATCGTTGGCAAATTTTTGCAATCTCTACACACAAAGTACTAGGAAAAAAAGTTATATTTATTCAAAAAAACTAAAAATTTTGAAAGTAAATTAAATTTTCAAATTTGTACAAAATGCGTTTACTTCTTTATCTTATAACCCCCCTACGGGCCTAAAAGACCTTGAACGTATTGGTTGTGCACTTGTATTCTAACAAGCTGTTGCACTCTTGCAGGTTTAGTCACTTATAATTGTCAGGGATTTAATACGGCACAATACACATTACTCTAGTACAATCTTCAATTATTAGAATTAATGGTTAATATTCAAATAAAAGAAAATGAAACCACCTTTATCAGATAGCCACATATCACGAAATTATTTACTTTTCGAAAAAATCATTAGTGTGAGATTGTGACGTGCGTATTTAATTCCTAATGGCATTATACACAAGCGAAATGTGGCCAAATTACGTTTTTATAAATGTACTAACGCCTTTTTGCTTTCCACTGACAGGAGTGTGACAGCACATAACCTTATTAACTGTCAAAATCTTGTACCTTAATGTGGCTCCCTCTCGAAACCAAAAAAAAGGCACGGAACTAATGAATGCGACTAGCCGGGTGAAGGGAAACTTCCTTCATTAATCAAGGAAGCCGTGGTTAAAACCATTACGAAACGACACACATTTTTCATAGCAACTATTTCCTTAGAAACAATCTCCCTACACGTCCAGGATTCAAGAAATAAACTTTTATTTATTTAGCTTCAAAGGTACAGTCTCGTACCTTGCTGACGTCACACTAATAGCGCGTATTATAAATGACTCAGCCTGTATATGATAATAATAACAATATTCGACGAGTTTGAGTGTAAAGCGGACGCTTTATTTCACAAATGGATTTTTAAACAACGAGCGTTAACTAATCAACCACAAGATGGAATAAATGAATCGATTTACACATCCTATTCTGAGAATTAGACTCAACAAGGTTTAAAATTACTTTAAATCTGTTAAAAATAATCTGACGTTTCGTATTGAGAAATGACAAACATTTGTCAAAACTTTCTTACACAGGCGAAAAAAAAATTTGATAGTGTCGAAGAATAAATTCCATTAATTTCAACAATTTTATTATTTCGTAATGAATAAATTTGTCATATGAGAAAAAAATGTATTTGTAAGTATGATTTTGTCTGTTGTATTAGTTATAATAAGTGTGTTTTTAATGTATTTTTTTTCCTATAGCTTTATCTAATGATGTATCCCCCGCTGAGATTTTGACCGCAGTTCAGACACTCTCTAAAAACGGACCGCAATTCGGACCTGAAACACCCAGTATTGAAAACATTTTTTTGTGGAACAGCCACTCCACATTCGACTTCTTTTTTCATAAATGTTATTAGTGTTCTTAGTTATTATGTTCACTATCACTATGTAAAACTTTTGTTTTATCCCAATAGTTTTTTAGTTGACATGATCGCAAAAAATACCAGTTGCTAATAATCAAACACAACACAAAATACATCTCATTTTGTTTAACAGTTTTACATATTTTTTGTCGCCTTTTTCGTTACATAGTTTACACGCAAAATTATTTGTTAAATAAAAGTTCAAATTAGCCTGCTTGAAGGAATCAACTTTACCTATCTCTGTGATTACCATACAGCTCTAAAAGTGATAAAATTGATAAACTACCATTTGCTCTAATTTTTCTAATATATCCGTGTGTACTTGCCAAGATAAGACTCATAACAGTTCCAATATTATCAGAGTTCCATGAAAGTGTCTACAAAAAATGAACAATGGAATGGACTTTTATAAAGAGACTTAAAGTTCAAACCCTATTAATACGTCTTATCAGAAATGTTCTATTGACCACATTAGTGAGAAAAAATAAAAATTTTTGAGGGCGGCAAAATCACTCCTAGATCTAGATGCAAGTGATGACACTAAGATTAGAGAAAAATCTATTATTGTTATTTTAATTACACACATCTGATAACCCGCAGGTAGGAATGCTTTATCTTGTTTATCAAACTTTGCACTTTTAATGATTTAAATGTTGAACATAGGTTAAATTTTAAATGACTGTTGATAAAAGTTTGTCGAGTGTAGACCTAAACATGTTTTGGGACATTTGCTGCTGTCGGCGAGACAAAAAAGGTAAAACAGAAGAAACTGCCAATTCAAATTCAGGTGAGTTGTGATGTTTATGTTTTAATAAATTCTTATTATGTATTTGTAGTAAATGAATCTCAGAATACTCAAATTAGTGTTATAAGCGCGAATGGCACTGGGGAAAATGGTTCAAATAGTCCCTACCGAGAGCGGACAGGAACGGAATCCAGTGTTTCTAGTATGCATAGTATAAAATCGTTTTATAGTGTCAAGTCAACGATGTCGCGAGACGGAGATTTCTACAGTATCTGTAGTGAAGAATCTTTTAAAAGTACTTAGTAGTTCTATGACATTAAAGTTTATATGTCTGAACCTAAATGTTTATTGTATATTTTTTTTGTAATAAATTTATTTATGAAGAAATGCGTCGTCCTATACATTGAATTTTTTTGAAAATAGGAAATATATAGGTGCGCCAGAACTCGCGCCCCAGAGAAAAATGTCAAATGCCGGGGGCAATAGGTCGCCAAAAAGTGCAGCCGAAGAAGTAATTTTTGCTTGCATAAGACATTTATTAGACTCTTAAATCCACCAATCCCAGAAGGGCAACTCAAGGTGTGGTTGAAAAATTATATCCGTTGCTAGGTTACGAAAATAATACCAATTTGCCCAGAATTTAAAAAAATCGCTGGTCTACTGTAATTTTGAGTTTGACATTTATTAATTTTCGTGATGTGGGTGACATAACCTGCTAGTTTCCAGTCTTTTTCTCGCTGAAGAGGTTGTACACGAGTATAATGAGACAGAATCTCCTTAATTATTATTAATAATTATGAAAAATTATTTTGAAACATTCTGGAAATTCCTGATGAACCGACTTCTCTAAAACTTCTTCACAGGTATTGTTCCTTCTTAACTTTTTCTTCGATCTGATACACATTAACAAACCGATAAATGAATTTTAGAGCTTGAAAACTAAATAATTTTTCAATCACACCCTGAGGTGCCCTTCTGGGATTGGTGGATTTAAGAGTCTAATAACTTTCTTATGCAAGCAAAAATTACTTCTTCGGCTGCACTTTTTGGCGACCTATTGCCCCCGGCATTTGACATTTTTCTCTGGGGCGCGAGTTCTGGCGCACCTGTATACATAAATTGAAGTAGATGAGAAAACATCTTTATAAACATAATTGATTTTTCAACTTTAAGAGTTCTATATTAATTATTATTATTATTGATGACAATAATAATATGAACGAAAATGACATGTTATAATATCTTATCACATCTTCAAAAACCTTAGCTTTGCACAAGCTAGTTTAAAACAAAATTAACATTTGAAAACACTTGCCACAACGCAGTCAAATTTGGTAATGAAAATAGTAAACTTTTTACTCTCTGTTTTAAATGAACTGTGTATTTTCCATGTCGAGATATTTCTAGTTGTAATCGCCTCCAAAAAATTCAAAATACGTCTTGTAGTTTCGTGTTTGATCTTCGTAAATAAGACAGCATTTCAAATAAAATAAATGAGCTTGGCTGGTTGAATATTTTTGTATGTGCTCACAAAGTTTTACTAACGTTATCTTCAAATTACTTAAAAGAAAAACTTGTGTTCAGAAACAGCCTTCAAGAGAAACCGTTAAATTTACATCACACCTCCACTCTCAAGATCTCAAGATTCCATACTGTTTTGTCTCGCGGAGATGTTTTACATATAATGCAGTTACTCTTTATAATAATCTGCCAAAAGAAGTTAAGTCATTTTCGGTGAGCAAATTTTGTGCTTTTTATAAAAAAATTCTACTTTACTGTCCAAAAAAATATTAGTGTTAAAGTACCTTTATTGTTTATTCGATTTTGTACTCATTATTGCTGTCATTACTTCTTTCTTTTTTCTTTTGTAATCAACTAAATTTTAATTCAATTTATATGTTTACTTAGTTGAGATTAAGTTGAATAGCCTGTTGGATAAACTTCGCCTACCTATGTAAAAAGCAGCGCGCTTTTACCCTACATACCGACTTTGCTTCGAATAAATTGTGGACTCTGACTTTGTACATTTATTTTAATTATACCTCAGTCCACTATAGAGATGACCTATTAATATTAACAGGTTTTGATAACAATAGTACAATATACGTAGAGGTCTTAGAATTCTAAGTTATCCGTAAACGACAGGATTTACAAGATAGTAGGATCGGCGATGGCGATGGGACAATGGGTCCCTTTGGGCGTTATTCACCAACTCTCACTTGTTTTCTAAAATTTTTAAAGCATCAACTTTTTCACGTCAAACACCTTGGAAACAAATAAATTTTATATCAAAAGTCACATAACACATTTAAATAATGTTTCAAAAACTTTCCATCATGATCTTCTTTCTGTACTTCGCTCAAACGTTGGCGGAAGACTCAAAGCAAAAAGAATTTCGAAGCAACGCCGAGAAGTACCTTTTCATTTTCGGCTGCATCATACTGGTGACCAAGACTCGTCACTTCATCATAGTAAGTTTTTCCTTACTCCTCATTATAAGACTTAATCTCAATGCAGAACACCGGAATCCCTGTCCCTTACTCCGCCGTCTGTATGATTTGCGGCGTACTGTGGGGAGTCGGAACTTGGTATAGCCCCTTCATGACCAATATCGCTTCAGTTTCGAATATTATCATCAATGAACTTGATGTCATCTTTCTTCCGGCGATGGTTTTCAGCATTGCCATCTGCATGGATATCCACACCTTTCTTTATTCTCTTCCACAAATTTTAGTTATCGCTTTCCCAGGTATATTTCATATAGTAACAAATTCACAATTTTTTAATCAGTTGCCATTCTTGCGAGCGTCATGTTTGGAATACTGATGCGCTTGGTGATCGACCGGAGCTGGTCAGTGGCTGATAGTCTGTACTTCGGGGCGTTAACACAAGCTATCTACCCTACAGAAATGCTCCGGTTATTGAAAGAATCTGGACATCGCACAAAATACGTCTCGATTTTGCTCGAAGGAGAAACACTTCTATCGGTTTCAATCGCTGTAGCATTCACACAAATTTTAGGGTTGCATATTGGTGGATGGATTGCCCACTGGTACCAATGGATGATGGGGTTGGTGCGAACTCTCGTCGTTGGTCTGTTGATTTTTTTTTCGTAATTGTGACTACATTTAAATTTATTAGCTTTGCCGTTAGGTTGCCTCTTTGGAGTTTTCGGAATTTTTCTCATGAAACTATCGTATACCGACACTCCTGGACTTTTAATGGTAACAGTATCAATGTGTTATATGAGTTATTTCGTCGTTCATTGGATCACAAATGCTGGAATTCCTGCCTGTACCATTTGCGGAATTTTCATGGGGAGAGCCCGTGCAACTCTTTCGAAAGAGAGGGAAGAATCAATTATTGATTTCTGGAAAATGGTTGTTACCATAATGTGCGGAATTCTTTTTGTTGTGGCTGGAGTAATTGCACCGATTATTTTACGATACGACACACAATTGAAAGATTATATCCTAGTCTTAGTCACTTATCTCATGGCGAATGTGACACGATTTCTTAGTTTTTTCTTGTTTTCGCCGATTTTATCAAGGACTGGTTACGGCTTGTCATTCCAAAATATGGTGATTTGTGTTTGGGGAGGTTTAAAAAACCCTCTAATCTTAAATTTAGCAGTAGACTTGACTATGAAAGTTTATCTAGATAATGCACACCAAAGACAAATTCTTTACTTACATGTCGTCGGTCTGTATTTGTTGATGCTTTTCATTAATGCTACTTTTATACCAGTTCTGTTAAGATCTTTAGGATTAATGGAACTGTCCCTCTCCAGAAGAATTAACATGAACAACTGCTTGAAATTTATAAATGAAGCAAGATCACGGACCATTGCCATCCTAAAAATGGATAGGTAATTAAAAAAAAAACAATTTTTCCTACATAAATATGATTCAAGGTTCCTTTCGGACGCGAATTGGCCACTGGTATCCGAATGCACGACTTTAGAACATCCCTACAGAAAAAAAACTTCAACTGAAGCGGAACAAGAAGAAGAAGAAGAAGACGAGTATCTCCTATCCTACAAATTCACATTTTGTCCAGATTGTCAAAAAGAGGTACCAAATGAACCCTCTCCTAAAGAAATGAAAGACATGATGAAAGAAGCCAAACTCAGAATTCTCAAACTAAAGAAAACAGCCTATTCGAGACAATACGAAAATGGAATGATTTCAAGACATGCGATTCGAACCATGCATCAAGCAGTAGAAATCGCTATGGATAGCCAAGAAGCGACGATCGAACTCGATGGCCTTTACAAACTGTTCGAAAAAGAGGTTGCTTCCATCCTTGATGCAGTTTTCTCAAGTCAAATTTTGCCAGGCTTTCTTCTTTAGATTTCTTCGAAATCATCTCCAGAAGATCCTCAAAAACAAGGGTGACCAACTTAAACCGCCACGATTGGAATGGCGCTTGTGGTGTTATCGCATTGTTACCCATGTTGCCTTTACCATTTTTATAAACATGGTCGTTTTAATTCAGACGATATTCATCATATATTATTTTGCCACTAAAGTGGAAAAACATCATGTAATGTATATTGTGATAGTCAATGCTGATATTTTCTTTTTCATTATGTACTTAACTGAATTCTTATTCAAAATCTTTGCCTATTCGTGGATTTTGGTTTGCAGGCATGGATTTCGAACTTACTTCAGGTAGTATAACAACTTAAAAAAAATCTAATCTTATTTTTTTTTAGATCGTGTTGTAACGTCTTAGAATTTATAATTTTAATTGCTGTATTTGCTCTAATTATCTTTCATGGTGTAATAAACTTAACTAGAGCCAATATGTGCTATTATGTTGATTTAGCAGTTTGCATTCTTCTCGGATTAAGATTATTGAGGGTTTTGAAACTTGTTAACTATTTGGCTTTTTGTCGAAGACTGCCTGTTGCCTTGACTAAATATTTGGATGCTAAAGTCGACAAACATAGGGCTTTAGCTTTTGAATTGGGAAAATGTTACATTACTGGGGAAGAAGAGATATTAGAGAACCTTCACCAAATCGTCGATAATGACAAAATTAGAGAAAGTATACGAGAAGGAATCGAAAATGATCGTCTTGCCATAACCAAAAGATTAGGCTTGGCCCAAAAAGAATCACCATGGGTTACCACGACTGTCAAAACACGACTGGCCATGAGAACAGTCTTAAATAGTTTGAAGGACGATATTTACGAGTTGAAACTTTCTGGTTGGGTTGACGATCTTGAATATGACAAACTTTTGAAATCCCTATCGAAAAGATATAAATATGTTGATGCAGTGAAACTGATTCCACCTCCGACAAGTAAAGCTGTTTTTAAGGAAATTTCTTATATGGGAGACGAACCCGAGTTGATTGAATTTTTGTACACAAATCTGTCTACAAAAAAATTTGATCCAGGTGAAGTAGTAGTTAAAGAAGGAGAAAATCTGGAGGGAATCTACATTCTGATCTCGGGGATGATGATGGTGTCTTATACACCACATCCCTTAATTCTTGACAATTTGAAAGAAAAAGGATCCATACCTGTTGTGGATCACATATGTTCACTTACGTACGACGAACCAATGAGTGAATATATTGTCCCAGGAAATAGTATAGGCGAACTCTCAATACTATCTGGGAGGGGTTACGATGGTAAAATCATCTCAGAAACACACAGCCAAGTCTACGTTTTGTATAAACCAATAATAAAAACCGCGATGGAAATGGACGACGATCCTGTCAATGGACTCGAAAGCCGAATTTGGAAATACATCAGTTTTAAGAGAGCGTTGACTGTCATGATGAACGTACCTTCATTCCGGTCTTTAACACAACAAAATCTAAAATACACACTCGAACGTTCATTTATACCGAACCTTTCAAATTATAAAGTTTTCGTTATAAATGAAATGATGGAAGATATTATCCTCATAGAAGGTCTTGTTGTTGATTTTAATACGAGGGACGTATATGCGGCTCCGTGTTATATTCCAAGGTGACACCTTAAAATTAAAATTATACTTTAGTCTAAGGAATTTTAATAGAGCATGTCAGAGACTCATATTGCCGAGAAGTAGTTTTGCAAATTTTGACGTAATAATAGAAACGAAACTTTTGATAATTCCCGCCAAAGATTTCGATGAATATGAGATAATGATCCATGAAGAAAAAACTTGTGAACTGGTGAGGCTTTCATTAATCCAAGTTGAAACTAAGACAATGTTTTAGGTAAGCAATGAAACAAGTAAATGTTTGCAACATTTAATTCAAACAAAAGCGTCTCTGAGTGCAAGAGTTGCTAAACACAAAAAGAGTGGAGTACCAAGTCTTACTAAAAATATTAGACGAAAAATGGCAGGAGGGATTGATTCAACTAAGAGCAAAATGATTTTCGTAGGAAAAATTTTGTTACAGCTGAGTTTTTCTTGGTCTATAATAATTACCTATATTATTAGTTTTATTACTTCGTTCAATTTTTCATATTTGCAATAACAAAATATAGAAACAGAAAGTCTTAGCTGAAACAGAACATATTTGCAATAAACCAATTATTTTTAGATGGCGTCTAAGTCGAGAATGTCGACCAGTTCAGGGCCTAATTAATTTGTTGTTGTGTTTTTTTACTAATAGAAGAATTTTTGCTCAAATTCGAAATCACATGATTTTTTATTCATAATCATAAAGCAAAATGTAATAAAATTACCTTGCATGTGAAAAGTTGGAAAATATGATATTTCAAACACTGATATGAAATGTTATAGTTCAGGTTAGAAAGTGGTGACTTATCAGGTTTCGGGTTGGGAAGTACCTAACCATTTCCCAACCTATGTTTTTTTAATTTTCTGTTGCTCGTTCAGGAATTTCCGTTCAGGAGGAGTATGTACAACGGTGAGCATTCAATTTTGGTAAGTAATGTCATTTTGAAACTTCATCTTTGTGTACGTTCCATTTCAGTATTACTATTACAGGGTGTTTCACACAACTTTACGAAGCTTGCGCCAAATTTCCGCACCCAAATATGCAAAATTCACAAAACACTACACACATTTAATTATTTAATTTTTGGAAACCCATCACAGTCGTTGTCAAATTATTAATAGACATAAACTGCAGTTTTTCAGAAACAATTATCTTAACCACTCACTAACTAAAAATGTAATTTTTGTTAGGATGAACAAACTAGAGGAGATTATCCAATTTTTCAAAATTTGTCGAGTTCGTAACGGAATGTGTATACTGATTGCATCTTACAGGCGCAGGCCTCGTAAAATTGTGTGAAACACCCTGTATAACATCGGACATTTTCGTACAATATAGTCAAGTTAAGTAACAAAAACAATCGACGTTATTTTGACAAATGTCCTTTAACAAAAGAAAATTTTATTTGTTGCTTGCTTAATAAAAACGTAAAATGCAATTTCAAAATTTGATAAATTTACAAGTTTTATGTTCTTTAAAGACGATGATTGTGAAAAAATACCATGTGATCGAAAAAAATAAATAAATTAGAGTAGGCGATGAGTAAAATCCTTCAGATGGCAATCCTGTCAGCGGAAACATTGACAAGGTTGCGTTTTACTCAATAATATTCACTTTAAAGCAGAAAATCTTTATTGTTACAAGTTATTACAAAAATGCTGTACAGGGTGCTGCATTTTGGATGTCCGAATAAAGAATCTCCGAAAAAAAATATATTTGTAACAAAATATTTTTTTATAACTATACTCAAAAACTGAAATACATATTTTGATTGATAATAGTTGGCCATGGAAAAACTCTTTCACTCCAAATGTGTAAATAATAATCAATAAGAGTTTTGTGAACTGTAAAATAGATGAAAAAATAGATAAAATTATAAAAATTTAAAAAATACGATACGGTAGAAGTATTGAACAATTATGCGAGCGCCTCTGAACAAAAATTATTATATATTTTTAAGAAAACCACAAATATGAAAAACAAAGGTGTCAGCAGCCCACACAATTAGAAAAAACATTTTTTTGATGATCTAATGGAGGTAGGATAACGTTTCACATAGACGGAATTTAGGTATTTGAATAGCCATATCGTCATTTTTGTGTCACATAAAATTTATTTTATTGAAGAATTAAAGCGGCTTTTTTTTACAACACTGTATGTAGTTACAATGGTAATGTTAGCTTGTTTAAAAACAACGAAATGTTATTAGTCACCAATAAGTTGATTTACGATTTATTTTGCGTTTTTTTCGTTACTTAGTACTTAGAAAACTCTTTCATTAATGACACTGGTTGAATAATATACCAGGTGAATAAAAAGTATGGAACCAAACGTTTTTTCCTTAAACTATTTATTTTTTGAAAAAACTAATTGATGAGTGATAAAGTACTATAAAAATGTGATGATTTAACAAGAATAAAATTTTTCGACATTTCCTTTTGTTTTTGGGTTCTACAAAAAAAAAAAATTAAATGGCAACCCACTATAAAATCATTTTCTCGTAAAAGCTATACTCTAAGGATTACAACTATCTGCTTTATATTTAATTTTTTCAAAAAAATTTTTCACATAAATTGCAATTTTGACAAAAAAAAATCGCATAACTCAAAAACAAAACAAAATTTCGTTCTGAAAATACGATCACCTTTCTTATATTACTTTAATTTATATTAATTATTATTTTCTGGAAGCAAATGATTAAATATAAAACCGCTTGGTTCCATACTTTATATTCACCCTGTAGTTTAAATCTTTTTAGTTGAAGATGTAACATTTTTTCATGGCCAACTGCGAATAAAAATCAAAAATAATTTTTTGCTAAAACTGTATTATAATAATTTGTTACAAATATATATTTTTTAGATAAGAAAAAAACAAGCTTTCTAAAAATGACATAGCCATCTATGGATTCCCATTTAAAAAAATACAAGTTTATATTATTACGGCTAAACCAATAACTAAAAAAAAATGTTAGCCACATTATTAAATTCCTCGTAAAAAAGCGCCTCTGTAATGTGTTTATTTCAAATCTGTATCTTCTATAATAACGAAGATATGAATTTTTTTAGATTTCGCCAAAATGTCAACTTTTGTCTGTAAGTCGAAAACAAAAGAGGATAGCAAGATGCGGTTTTCACCAATATTATTTTCTCAAAAAATGAGCCCCAGAATGTATTACTCTTTTTTGGCTAAACCTCTTAGTTTCGGAGATTCCCTATTCGGACATCCAAAATGCAGCACCCTGTACAACACGAAAATGGTGAATTTCTCCATTTTGTGATGCTTGTCCTTGAAATATGCAGGATGCGCCAGAACTTGCGCCCCAGAGAAAAATGCCATATAAGGTAAGATACCAGGATCATGGAAAAAATGTTAAAAAAATTTTATCTACAGATTTGTCAACAAGAAATTACCACCTAGGATATGAACTTTTAGAAAAATTACGTTTTTCATGTTGTTTGTAACTAGAATTTTCAGAAGTAGTTTTGAATGCCTAAGGATCGATGGTTGTTGTCGGTTGACGTTTTCTGTCAACCTGCTGTCAACTATCAATTAAATTATGCATACAAGCTGACAGGTGACTTAACCTAAATTTTGACACTAATTACGGTATCTTTTGTTTGTCACCAGAAACCAACCTAACCAAATTTATGGCAACCTATTCACAAATATCTCTAAATCCTAGGGGGTAATTTCTTGTTGATACGACAATATGAAAATTTCGAAGTTATGAGGGTTTCAATTTTGCACTTTGAATCTATTTATATTAAAAGAGGAAATAAAGAAGCTGTATTCTAAATTGTAACTCTGTTCCATGTTATTTGTGGTTTTTATTGGCAAAATTTTTGTACCTTTACTAAATAATTGTAAAAAAAACATATACTAGATCATCAGTATCATTAAATAGGCATAAAAAAATGTCAAATGTCAAAAAATGAATGGCAACATTTTTTGACAGAGAATTTTTTAAACATTTTTTCCATGTTCCTGGTAGCTTATTTTACTTGAAAATTTTCTCTGGGGCGCGAGTTCTGGCACACCCTGTATTTGCTAGATTTCGTGGAAGATGGTATACAGGACAAAGGAAATAAAACCATTAAATTCGTCGCTATGTTTCGATACCTTTATTGTATCTTCTTCAGGCGAAGAATTTTCGTTGCCTGAACATGGGAGGTATGGCACAGTCAAGGAAGAACTCTTCCTTCCTTTGTCCTGTATACCATCTTCCACGAAATCTAGCGAAAATGGTGAATGTTGGTCATCAAATTTCACCTTGGTAAGAAGTAAAGTACTATTTGTATATATTTTTTTATATAGGGTGCGCCAGAACTCGCGCCCCAGAGAAAATTTTTAAGTGAGGTAAGATACCAGGAACATGAAAAAAAATGTTTAAAAAATTCCATCTGTCAAAAAATTTTGACATTTATTTTTTGACATTTGACATTTTTTATATCTATTTAATGTTACTGATGATCTTGTATATGTTTTTTTACAATTATTTAGTAAAGGGACAAAAATTTTGCCAATAAAAGCCACAAATAACATTGAACAAAGTTACAATTTAGGATAGAGCTTCCTTGTTTCCTCTTTACATAGCCTATAGAAAAAACTTGGAAAATTATTTTTCCAGCAGAAATAAATAGAGTCAAAGTGCAAACTTTAAACCCTCATAACTTCGAAGTTTTTATAGATAACATTTTTTAAACATTTTTTACATGTTCCTGGTATCTTACCTTTTTCTCTGGGGCGCGAGTTCTGGCGCACTCTGTATACAAGGTGTTCGCGGATTGCGAGCAAATATTTTAAACGCTAAAAGCATTCGTTATGAAAAGACCACACAAATTCCCAATCCAAATTTTTGTTTGCAATTTCCCCCCATGATTTTCATGAGCCGTTCAGTGTCCTTGTAAATTGGAAGTAAAAATATCAATGGATATAATTTGCACCGTGAAAGTTTTTGTATACAAAAAAGGATAACTCTGTAGACAAAAAGTTATTAGGTGTTACAAGCGTCAGTTTAGTCAGTCGTTAATGCGCTTTCGGCTGAATTGTGCCATCGATTTGAAATCAAATTGTAAATCAAATCGTTATGGCCAACAACTCAAGCGCCGAATTGACTAGTGTACGGGCATTACTTTCCAAGACAGATTTTCACTAAGTTTTATCCATGGCAACAATAAAAAACTCAATAGTGTCAAACAATTACAAGTCATAAAAATGCTAAAAAAACTCACGCTGATATTTCTATTTTTTAGCCTTTATCGGCTAGGTTTTTGCCAAGCAGATGACAAAAATATGTCTCTCGAGCAAAAAATTCAGTATGAATTAGATAGACCACTTAAGTACATTTTTTTGTTTGGTATTATCTTCTCCGTGTCCATAATTCGCTTCCTTGTGAAAGTAAGTATTAAATATTTTCCGTTCTTATTAAAATGCAACTTCAGATTGGTGGAATTCCTATTCCTTATTACCTCTTTAGCATACTTATTGGCATTTTATGGGGAATTGGTTCATTGCACAGCGATTTTATGCAAAGAATGTCGAGTGTTGCCCAAGTACCGATCCATCACATCAAAGACGTTTATTTGCCAGCTATTATCTTCACTACTGCTTTTTGTATTGATGTTCATGCATTTTGGAGATCTTTGATGCAACTATTCATAATATCTGGACCAGGTTCAAAATGTCTTATAAATAATTTGTTCTCAGTTTAGTAGTAGGAATTTTGATTGTAGGTTTGCTTCTTAGCGCTTGCATGTGTGGCATGTTGATGCGATTAGTGATCGATACTAAATGGGGATACATAGATGGACTGATTTTTGGCGGTCTGAATTGCGCAGTGTATCCTTTATACATTCTCACATATTTGAAGGAATCAAACATCCAGAGCCATCATGTGACAGTCTTGCTCCAAGGAGAAACTCTCTTTTCATCAATAATCACTGTTACGTTATATGATTTTTTAACGGCTAATCGTGAAGGATGGGTTATATACTGGTACCAGTTTGTATGTTCACTCATAAGATTGTTGTTTTTTGGTATTTGTAGTCAACGTAAAAGTTAAAAATTTATTAATTTTTTTAGCGATACCAATCGGTTACTTTTTTGGATGGCTAGGTGTTATTTTGATGAGATTTTCTAACAATAATACTGTCAAACTTATGCTACTTACATTGTCAATTGCATACTCAAGTTTCTACTTTACGCGATGGATTTGTTTTGGTGGAACTATCGCAACCACGATAGTAGGAATTCTCATGAGTAAAGAACGAATGTCTCTTTCAAAAGAAATAAACGA
>NW_025401063.1:12078012-12079886 GCF_015345945.1 Tribolium madens
TAGTAAAGGACTTATTTCAGAGATCAGAAAGAAAATGTCTGAGCGAAGTGTAGAACTTATGAGCAAGAGTGAATCTCTATCGGTATGAAAAAAAAGTTTAAGAAAGAGTTTTGAGTTTAATAATATTTCAGGGAAATGTACTTAAACAATCAAAATCCTCCAAAGTTAGATTACAGGTTGCACCAGCATCTCAGTAATAACTGGTTATTTTTTCAATATACATGGTTGCTTTTGCGTTTACAAAATTGTAATCTTTGTGTTCTAAATAAATGTACCGTGCTATCAAAAAGACTTTTTGTAAACCGAGCGTAGAAATTTAGAATTTGTTAAAAAAAGTAATTTCCTAATTTTGTCTGTTGTTAAGCTTTTTTAAAAAATGAATAAAAAACGTCAAAACACCACTCCAAAAAACTATTTAAGTAATTTTTTATTGTATCGTCAATCTCGAACTAAACAAAGTGAAAATAATTACCATGCTGGAGAGAGGATTTTTTGAAGTTGAGGTTGCTAATCAGTTGGGGCTCGTAAGATGTTCCATCAATTTCAAGACCGCTATTTGACATACACACGTTCGTTTCACAAGAGAGCATGTTAGGCAGTGACATTGACTATCAAGATTTAACACTCGCCATTGTACATTGTATGTATGTACCTCGGCTATTGCTGTCCGGAGTGCTTTGTGTCTTGGTCATCAAATTTCACCTTGGTAAGAACCACTTTCCGTCTTGATATGTAACCTTATCCATGGAGACAATAAAACAACTCAATCGTGTCAAACAATTACAAGTCATAAAAATGCTAAAAAAAGTCACGCTGATATTTCTATTTTTTAGCCTTTATCGGCTAGGTTTTTGCCAAGCAGATGATAAAAATATGTCTCTCGAGCAAAAAATTCAGTATGAATTAGATAGACCACTTAAGTACATTTTTTTGTTTGGTATCATCTTCTCTGTGTCTATAATTCGCTTCCTTGTGAAAGTAAGTATTAAAAATGTTTAGTTCTTATTAAAATGCAACTTCAGATTGGTGGAATTCCCATTCCTTATTACCTCTTTAGCATCCTTATTGGCATTTTATGGGGAATTGGTTCATTGCACAGCGACTTTATGCAAAGAATATCGGGTGTTGCCCAAGTACCGATCAATCACATCGAAGAGGTTTATTTGCCGGCTATTATCTTCACTACTGCTTTTTGTATTGATGTTCATGCATTTTGGAGATCTTTGATGCAACTATTCATAATATCTGGACCAGGTTTAAAATGTCTTATAAATAATTTGTTCTCAGTTCGGTAGTAATTTTGATTGTAGGTTTGCTTCTTAGCGCTTTTATGTGTGGCATGTTGATGCGATTAGTGATCGATACTAAATGGGGATACATAGATGGACTGATTTTTGGCGGTCTGAACTGTGCAGTGTATCCTTTATACATTCTCACATATTTAAAGGAATCAAACATCCAGAGCCATCATGTGACAGTTTTACTTCAAGGAGAAACTCTCTTTTCATCAATAATCACTGTTACGTTATATGATTTTTTAACGGCTAATCGTGAAGGATGGGTGATACACTGGTACCAATTCATATGTTCACTCATAAGAATGTTGTTTTTTGGTATTTGTAGTCAACATAAAACTTAAAAAGTTATTTTTTTCTTTTAGCGATTCCAATGGGTTACTTATTTGGATGGCTAGGTGTTATTTTGATGAAATTTTCTAACAATAAATCTGTCAAACTTATGCTACTTACATTGTCAATAGCATACTCAAGTTTCTACTTCACGCGATGGATTTGTTTTGGTGGAACTATCGCAACCACGATAGTAGGAATTCTCATGAGTAAAGAACGAATGTCTCTTTCAAAAGAAATAAACGA